>NC_050575.1:32582255-32889820 GCF_011100635.1 Trichosurus vulpecula
TAGAATATTGGCTCCTTGAGAACAGAGACTGTTTTTTTTTTCTTTTGTTTTGTATCCCTTACACTTAGCACAGTATTTGGCACATATTAGGCATTTAAAATATGCTTGCTGACTTGGCTTAAGCTCTCTACATCTCAGTTTTATCATATGTAAAGTGTGGATAATAAAAATACCAACTTTGTAGGGTTTCATGAGAAATGAATGTGGTAATATACATAAATCACTTTACAAACTTTAAAACACTGTATAGATCAGTCTCTTATAGGTATAGGTGGCATTGATCTTGGAATCTGAAGACACAGCTCCAACCCTGGATCACCATGTGATCCTGTGAAAAATCCTGACTGGAAAGGTATACCCAACTCAGAAGGCATGTGTTTCGAAAAAGAAATTCATTCCAAAGTGGCAATGTATACAGGTTACCAGCATAAATTCATGGGAAATTCTGGGAAGGAGGAAGAAGACGAGAGTCACGGAGTTTAAGAGAAGTGGGTATGTATTCCATTTTAAGAGACAGAAACATGGGAAGGTAATCATATTTATACTAAGTTCAAAAAGCACTATATAAATGTGAGTTATTGTTCCTGAAAGTAAAACAATTCTGGGAGCCATAAACAAGGTCCAGGGTGGGGGGGGGGGGGAAGTACGTTTATTATTAGGATCTTAAGATTTAGAACTAGAAGGGACCTTAGAGAATATCTAATCCAATTCCCCTTCATCCCCACCCCCACTCCCCTCAATTTACAGATGGGAAAAACAAATACTCAATAAATGGCCTAAGAGAGAAGCAAACCTCATGTTACCTAGGGTTTCAGGGAAAGCAGGTCCAGCTATAAATAGGAACACATGTCATGTTTAGGTGAGAGGTTGTAATGGTAATTTAAATTTGAAGATCTTTCCCACCCATTAATAGGCCCGTGTGCTTATGTTACAGGAAGCCTAAGTCACACGTGGTGGTGGGAGGAGCTTGCTGAATGAGAGAAACTAGAAGGGTGGAGTAGGAAATGCTCAGAGCAGTTAGAGGTGAGGGAGAGAGCAGACGTGTGCTGGCTGTGCTGTGAGTGGTTGTTGGTGGCAAGGCCCCAGCATGGGGTGGGGATGGTTTTGAGAAGGAGTCCTTCTCTGCTGTGATAATGTGTATTAATTTCTTTGCTGCTATGATGGATGGGACTTGTTGGTTTTAGGATCTGGTTCTTTGGTGTCTGAATAAATGGTTTACTTCTACCTTCTATACGGAGAGTCTCTTATATTTTGCAATACAGAACTACATAGGCATATTTACAATTATCGTCTATACTGTGATTATTGCCTTGCTAATACAGAGGCCCCCAACTCTTCTCCTAAATCTCTTAAAGAAGATGTCATAACCTGACTTAATGTCTGACATTCCTCTGGGGATAGATTCTACCGTTACAATCCTCAACAAATCCTCCTTGCCTTGTTCTAGGATCTTTCCTTGACTACAGAGACCCAGGCTCTCTCTTGTTACCGTGCCTCAGTAACTGAAGTCCTGGCTTAATCCACCTACCCATCTATCACCAACACCATACTATGATTGTTCAGTCATTTCAGTCGTGTCCAACTCTCTGTGAACCCATTTGGGATTTTCTTGGCAAAGACACTGAAGTGGTTTGCCATTTCCTTCTCTAGCTCATTTTACAGATGAGGAAACTGAGGCAAATAGGATTAAGTGACTTGCCCGAGATCACATAGCTATTAAGTGTCAGAGGCTGGATTTGAACTCAGGTCTTCCTGATTCCAGTCATTGTAGAGAACTATTTGAGAAGAAAGAAATGTTGATCTTCTTTCCAGTCTTATTCATAACAAGACTAGAAAGAAAAGTAGCCATCTGGAGGTACATAAAGAGCTAGCTTTGGATACGAGTTCAAGTCCCCTCTCCAACATGTACTGGCTGCGTAACCCTGGTCAAGGCACTTGAAAATAGCTAACATTTATGGAACATGTGTTATATATGTTATCTCATTTGATCTTCACAACAACCCTGAGTAGGTGTTTTACAAATAAGAAAACTGAGGTTCAGAAATATTAAACAAAGTTAGAAAGTATCTGAGGGAGGATTTGAACTCAGGTTTTCCTAATTCCAGGTTACACACTATGCCACCTAGATGCTTCTCTAGGCAGTTCTTTAAGTCTGTGAGTTTCACAGAAAATGTTGGCCTGCACTGGTAGGAGGAGCTTTCTTGACCAGGAGTTCCCTACATCCATGAATTCACAAGTCTGGTACTTATCCCTATGCCCCTAATGAGACCAGGACCAACTGGATCAGGCCTAGAAACACCTGAACCCAAAACACTCAAGCTCTGGGAGCCATCTTGAGAATGCTGGGAGCAGCATCAACTTCTGAGCTACTTGGGGCCAGTATGTCTTCCTCCTCAAGGAGTTGTCTGCAACTGCTAAAGGCCACTATGGAAAAGCAATGATTCCAGTCTGGTAAATCACCCATCATCTTCTAGAGCAAACAAAGGCCAGATTCTGGGTCTTCCCTTTGGAAGCCAGCAGCAAGCATTTGCTCGGCTCATCTTTACTTACAAACAAATCTCAGCAATATAATGAATTGAGTCATTCTAATGAGATTTTTTCTGAGTTTTTTTTTTAATCTCACAGAGTACTTAGCCAATGATAAAGAACAAGATGACTGTTTTACTACCTGTTGATCTGCCTCCTAACTTTAAATTCATACCCACCGAACAGGAGGGAGCAGACAATAACAGAAAATTAAATCCATAAATCCCCTGATTTATCACTGGACAAATACACTGTTGGCAACATGACAGTGAACTGCTCAAAGACTGCACCACTTCACCAGCCCCACTGTTTCCAATGCATTGGAAAACCATGATTTGGAATAAGAATTAATTCAGCTTTAATCTTGTTTATCTTCTTGGTCTGGCATTTCCTGATGGCCAAGGCCCATCTGCCACCTTCCTTTAGAAGTTTAGCCACTTTGTTTTAAACTCAATTCTATTGTAGTATTTTCCCCCTCCTTTATAAAGCTATTTACATTCCAAGCTGAAAAGCCTTTGGGTAATGGGCACATGTTTTTTAGGAAAAAAATCTAATAAACAAACAGTGCCATTTATTTCAGGAACATTTCAAGAACTCCCCTAATGTGGACTCTGCTTTCATTAGAACTTGTGAAATACTGTCTTCAGGGAAGTTAACTAAGCCCAACAAATTAGTCTAGTCTCAAGTGGCACAGGATGGAGACAAATCACTCATGAAGGCAATATACAATTAATATGAATATTTTTACCCTTATATAACATCCAACATTTGAGTATCCCAGGTTTCCTCATAAGATTTAATTAATTTTGACAACATACCCTTAAGGAAAATTTCTATTCTTTCATTTATCCATTGATTCCATAAACATTTATTGAGTATCCACTCCTCCACCAAAATCCTATTCCAGCACCTCATTGTGGTGGGGAGGCCACAGAAACAAAGATTTAGAGTCATAAGGGACTCAAGACTCTCATCTTATGAAAGATAAAAATAGGGCCTAATGGCTTGCCCAAGGTCATTCTGGTAAATGGTAGACAGAGCTTAGACTGACCCTGAATTCTCAAAGACTGTGTCAGTGGAGTGCCAGCTCTGTCAGGTCTTTTTCAAGCTGGAAATACTTCAAATATGCACCCTATGATGTCTACTGATTGAGGAGCAACCTAACTAAACTCAAAGCATCTCATGACCATGTTGGCTATAGGAAGACGGTATTTTTTGGACTAAAGTAAGTCATAAAGCTCATCTACCAAGACACAGGCAGGCTGAAATTTATGTGAAAGGAGGGAGTATCAATACCAGAAAAAGCTTAGTACAGGTGCCTGATAATGGCAGAAATGCACAGAAGAATTTAACATGGGCCATACCATCAGGGAGGGAGTTTAGAGTCCAGAATAGGAGTGAAAATGGGTATTTTCCAAGACTAAAACATTCAGCTAGATCTATGATCTCATGAATTTAGATGTTAGATAAAGGGAAACAAAACAGATAAGACTGGAAACACTCATTGAAGCCAGATAGAAAAGAAGCTTGAATTCCAGGATAAGAAGTTGGGATTTTATTCAGTAGGGAATGAACAATCATTTTATTTCATCATAATACATGTATACAGCATCACAGAGAGAACACTTAATGTTAATTTTATTTGGTTTGTTTTTAGTGGGGAGGAGTCTGAACTCCTTGAAAGCAAAATGCAGACCCCAGACTGTGGTCAAAGTGCTGTCTTCCTTCTTTTCAATCTTGGTCCATTGTCTCTCCATCAATTACATGAACTAACTCAGGGGTTCTTAAGCTGGGGTCAATAAATTTGCCTTTTTCTTTTGATAATAGTTTTTCAACATAATTTATTTCCTTGTAATCTGGTCTATTTTATGCATTTAAAAGTATTATCCTGAGAAGTGGTCCCCAGATTTCATCAGACTGACAAAGGGGTTTATAACATAGAGCTGTTGGAACCCCTGGACTGCTTTAGCAGACTGTTCATCAAACTTCATGTCATAACCTGGACAACAGGGACATCTCTTCTTGTATGGGTTGCTGGGAAGTTTTTATTTTTGTTTAAATTAATGTGGAGAAGATCCTATCATGCACTTCGGCTTATTAATCACCTGCCAACAGGATCATCTGGAAGGCATCATTAACCATAAAGGATCCCTCTTCATTTGTTTCTGGGGTAAAACATCTTCCATGAAAGAAACAAAAAATTTTTGTTGAACATACATCTTCCTGTTTCATTCCTTGTTTGACAATCAAAGAAGTCATTAAATGGAATTATTTCTGTTGTCAAAGAACCTTGTATGATCTTAACATATGTGTAAGAGACTCCTTACTAAAGGAGGGAGACCTTTAAAATCTTCATTTTGTCCTTCCAATCAAATGCTTTTTTGTAATTTAAAAAAGCACATCGGAAGCCAAATGATGACAAAAATGTGTTCTGTGGTAACAAAGCATTTGTGAAAGGCTTCCTGTCTTCTTCGGCAGCACAGCGTGGTGGGAAGGGTACCAGCCTGGGAGTCAGGAAGACATGAATTCAAATCCCACCTCAGACACTTATTAGTTATAGTGTCCCTAGGCAAGTCACTTATGCTTCAGGTGGCTTAATTTCCTCATGGATGAAATGAGAAAGTTGTGCTCAGTGGCCTCTAATGTCCCCCTAACTCCAGATCTATGATCATATTTTCATCATGATAACCTCCAAAGCATGTGTAGAATATCATTATGAAGATTTTATAACAATGAGAAGCAGACGTATGGGTCAGTAGTCCATTGACGTTCTCCACTGCTTTTAGAGGATATTGATACCAGCAATGATTTTTCCCCCAGTTTCTTGGTACCTTTCATTCCCAAGATACCCTGTGAAACGGCTCCTCAATGCTTTTGAAATCATGTTTATGGGGGGGCAGCTAGGTGGCGCAGTGAGTACAGCACTGGCCCTGGAGTCAGGAGGACCTGAGTTCCAACCCGGCCTTAGACCCTTGACACACTTACTAGCTGTGTGACCTTGGGCACGTCACTTAACTCCAATCACCCTGCCTTCCCCCCTCCAAAAAATAAATCATGTTGGTCTTCAGAGAGTATAGTTTCTGGGACCACACTCACTCATGGCCACGCCACCTCTATAGAACCTGCCAGAGCTCAGTTTTTGTTGTTCAGTCATTTCAAGTGTGCCTGACTCTTGGTGACCCCATTTGGGATTTTGTTGGCAAGAAAACTAGAGTAGTTCGCCATTTCCTTCTCTACCTCATTTGACAGACGAGGAAACTGAGACAAACAAGGTTAAGTGTCTTGCCCAGGGTCACACAGCTAAGTGTGTAAGCTGGATTTGAAATCCAGCCTTCCTGACTCCAGGCTTAGCCCTCTATCCACTGTACCTCCTCGCTGCCCTAGCTCAATTACCACAGGTGCATCCCGGGGTTACCTCTGTACTAGAAAAGAATCATAGATTTATAACTAGAAGATCATCTGGTCCAATTCCTTCATTTTAGAGATAGGGAAACTGAGGCCGACAAAGGCCACATAGCTAGTAAACAGCAGAGCCAGAATTCAAACCCAAGTCCTCTGACTGCAAATGAAGATCTCTCCATTTTACTTCATTACTCCAGATTATTAAAACAACAACAGTGGATATTAGGTGAAAAACTCTGTGCCACACTACACTAAGCAGGAGGCAAAGCACTTTCCCTGAGAAGAAATACCTGAAAGATTCTGTTTTATCTAATTTACTCTGTGTTTAACACAAAGCTATTTATTCATCCCATGTGAGGCACAGCGGATACAGCGCCAGGCCTGGAGTAGGGAAGACTCCTCTTCCTAAATTCAAATCTGGCCTCAGACACTTCCTAGCTGTGTGACCCTGGGCAAGTCACTTAATCCTGTTTGCCTCAGTTTCCTCGTCTGTCAAACGAGCTGGAGTAGCAAATTGGCAAGCCACTCTAGTACTTCTGCCAAGAAAACCCCAAATGGGGTCACAAAGAGTCGACACGACTGAAAAGCAATCGAACAAATTCAAACTCTAAGGGCTTATACCACGATTTATGGAAATAAAGTCGAATATTTTCCAGCCAAAATATATCTTTTACTCAAGGTCTTTCCTGATCCCATTCCCACAAAATAATCTTTACTCAAGGACTTTCCTGATCCCATTCCCATCCCTGTACTCTCTCCCTTTTTCAATTACTTTGTACTACTTTGTGGATTGTTTTTGCTTGTTTGTTTTGTTTTGGTTTTTTACAGAACAATTGTTAATATGTGTTGACAGCTGACTGCTCTATTTCCCTAATACATCCTAAGTTCCTTGAGGACAGGAATTGCTTCATTTTTGTCTTTTTCTCTCCAGCATCTAGAATGTATTCCACCTCCCTTCCCTATCTTGGAATTGCAAGGGTCACCTTCTAGATTTAGTCTTTCCTGACCCCCTAGCCTTCCCTTCCTGCACAGAGGCCTGGAGTCAGGAAGACCTGAGTTCAAATCTAGCTTCAGACACTTACCAGCTATGTAACCCTGGGCGGGTCAATTAACTGCTGCCTGCCTGCCTGCCTGAGCTTCCTCATGGGGCTGTTGTGAAAACCAAAGGAGATAATTGTAAGGCACTTAGCACAGTGCCTGGCTCACAGTAGGTATTTAACAAATGCGGATTTCCTTTCTTCCAGTTATCTTATAAGTATGTGCACATATTTTATATATACTTATGCATACCTTAGGACATACCCATCTGTATCAGTAACTAAGGAGGGATTTTTTTTTACTGTTTTCTCTTTTGGAGCACTTATTTAATCAACTGGCCTTGATGAGTCTGGCTTTTGTTTCTTTGATTAAATCGGGAGCCTTTGATGACCTCCTTACCTCAAGGGAAAGCCTAGTTTACCTGGGTTTGAGTCACATGTTTGTGACACCAAAAACTTTTAGGCCACATGGCTTTGAGTAGATGCCTTTTGACCCTGAACAGGGCATATAAACTCAGAGGCTGGCGTTTTTTTCCTTTGGGGTTCTCACTCACTGGAACAGTGGAGTGTGACTCTGGGCAAGCCATTGTAAGTGCCACCCAGCTTTGCTGACCCAGACCCATTGGTTCTTCTCTGGTAACTGAATTGCGATTTGGTCTGTTTACATTGTCTCTGTTTGTAATTTGTTTGTATTTGCTCTGAAGTTCAGGGTGCTGGCTTTCCCTCCTAAACTAATGATGATATTTGTATGTTGGATTAAAGTGAGATTGTTAACGCCTTAAAGTTACCTTCCTTAGTAAAGCAAATCAAAAGAACCTGTGCGCTCAACAGCTGCTAGTAGCCAAATTGTTGCACCGTCCCAAACTTTAAGAGAATGTAAGATGTTTTGAGAGCAAAAACTGCATCTGCACAGCCTGGTACAGAATAGATGCTTAGTGAATTCTTATTGATTAACTACTTAATTGACATAAATTAAGTCTTTAAACGATTTTTTAGTTGAATAGAATGGAACAACTTAATTTTTGGTAAACAGATGGGCTATCACTTCTCTGGCATGTCAGAGCTTCATATTTGCAGATGTACATACACACACACACACACACACACACACACACACACACACACACACACTGAAAGTCTCAGCTCTGAAATCCTGTGACTGTCCAGTTAAGAGCTGGACAACTAGAAGGTATCCCTAAGAGAGGAGGCTTTAGCTGGGTACTGAGGTGAGAAAGGGTCACAGCTGACTAGCTCTGAAATAAAGGCACTGAGCATCAGTGTTGCTAAACTGCATGCTAGGCCTTGCCACGGAATGTTACCAAGCGGATTAGTGGATTCAAAGATTTTCTACCTCCTGACTTTAATGCAGAATCTACAAGTAAACACCTCTCACCTGGGACAAGCACCAATAAATCCCACTTTAGGGGCTCTCTCCTGGAATGGCTCCTGGACACGTCCTAACATTTCACTATCCTAATAAATTACTCCCAGAAAATAGGTTAAAAGTGGCATTCAGAACCAAGTAGCATTTCACCATCTGGCAATACACTCTGAACTGGAAAGCTGAGGTTTCATGAGCCCTGACGCTTCCAAAGCCTTAGACTCTCCTTGAGGCTGGTGGAGCATCTCCACAATGACATCTTTTTTTTAAATTTAATTATCTTTTGTTTCTTACATCATTTTCTTTTCTAAATATATGACTCCCCCAAGCCATACAAGCCATTCCTTGTAACAAAGAAGGAAAAGAAAAAAGAGAAAAGCAGTTCAGCAAAACATGCCAACACATCAGCCAACACACACTGAGTATGACAATGTTCCACACCCATAGACCTCATTTTCCCTCAGCAAAAAAGGGAGGAAGGGAAAAAACCATTTTAATTCTTTGTACTCCAATAGAGGTTTGTGACAAAATCCACCCCTGCTACCATTTGAAGATGTTTTCTTTGCAGGATCATTTTTGTTGATGAGATGAGAAGTAGTTAAGGGTGGAAAAGAATGGGGGTGGAAGTTACCTGAGTGTTTGTACAAACAAAACTAGCAATTGTAATGTGCCAACCCCATTTGATGAATGATGAGGGGGTTTTCTCAAAGAAAGGGGAGATTCTGGGCAGCAAAGCACTCCCAGTAAAAGAGAATACCTTTAGGCTGACGAGCCCAAGTAGGTTTACTGAGCTTCTTCAGCTAATGAGGACTTTTATCTACGGGAAAAAGGTATGTTAATAAAGACAACTGAAAAACTATCAGCCAGAGTGCCAGGAGTGAGAACCACAGGCAGCTGTGACATGATAGTTTTCACTAAGTAGGTGAACACCTGTCAAAATAAGAAAAAAAAACTTTTAAATTGATAAACTAGGGTTAGAAGGAGAATGAGGATCGTTCACATTGTAACAATTGATACGATGATAGGCCTGGAACTAGACAAGACCTAGAGGTGCTCAGTTCCAACCCTCTCCTTTTACAAATGGAGGCCCATCCATGGAGGATAAGTGGATTTGCCTACGGGTGAAAAGTATCAGAGGCTGAATTTGAACACAGGTCCTCTGACTCCCAAGCTCTTTTCACTATCCCAGGAGTTCTTCACTTTGGTATTTATTTACAGAGTATTAACAACATGGATGGGAAACATGGGAGAGAAAGACTAAATACTGAAGTCTTGTGTATCTGTTACCCAGAAAATTCCATTTTTGCAGGGCCTTGTCTTTGCTGACAAGCTGTGCACAAGCCCCAACCTCTAGCCTAGCAGTCCTTCTTTGCCCCTTTTCTGGAATCTTCTATACTTGGAGTCTTTTGCGTAAGAAATATCCATCTGCCAGCTTTTTAGGTAATTGGTGTCTCTCTGTGATGTCAGAGGTAGGCAGACAATTAGATGTGCCTGAAGGACCGAGGCCTCTCCCTGTGTTTTGTAAACAACCTGTTCATTTTACCTGAGCTACCTAGATGAATGCTGCATCCATTTAATTGAAGAGAATTTGATATAGTGATGTACCAAGTCCTGGAAACAACCTCTTAATAGACCATCTATTCATGAACAGAAGAAGCCAGGACAGAGCACTGGACATGTCGTCAAAAAGGCTGGAATTAAAACCCTGCCTTATATACTTACTAGCTATGGTGACCCTCTGAAAGTCACTTTCACTTGCATCAGCTTTAGCTTCCTTGGCTGTTTACTGAAGAAAATAATAGCACCTAACTTACAGGGTTCTTGTGAGAACTAACTGATATAATATATTATAAAGTGCTTTTTGAACTTTAAAGGGCTATATAAATATTAGGAGGAAAGAAAAGAAAAAAGGAGGAGGAAGAAGAGGAAGAGTAGAAGGAGGAAAAAGAGAAGGGGAAAGAGGGGAGGAAAGAGTAGGAAGAGGAAGAGGAGAAGGAAGAAGAGGAGGAGGAGAAGGAAGAGTAGAAGGAGAAAAAAGAGAAGGAGAAAGAGGGGAAAAAGAGTAGGAAGAGGAAGAAGAAGAGGGGGAAGAGAAAAAAGAAGAGGAAGAAGAAGAAAAAGAGAAGGAGGAAGAAGAGAAGAAAGAAGAAGATGAAGAAGAGGAGAAAGAAGAAGAGGAGGAAGAGGAAGAAGAGGAGGAGGAAGAGGAGGAGGAGGAAGTCTTTTTCCTTCCATGGCCTGAAGATCTCCTTACCCAAACTTCTGTGATAACCTCCCAGTACTTCCTTTCCTGCCCGTCTCCATGCTGCTTTGCACAATTCAGTCCTGTCACTGATAGGAAATGGTCAGTAGACTGCCATCCCTTGAAGCTGTTAGGTGCTGTCCTAGTTCAAAGTGTGCCTTCATACCATTCTCTCATTGCTACTGCTTCCTATCCCGTGCTGCTTTGGGTGTTTCCAGTTAAACTATAAAGCCTTCCCTTACACGTACCAAATAAAAGGGACTATTGCTTTCAAAATTGACTGGCTCATCTAGATTATCTATGATACTCTTTTATGTCCTAGCCACAAAAGTTAGAATTTTTACCAAATAAAGATAATATCAGCCAGCGTATATATAGTGCTTTAATATTACGCTTTGTTCTCAACAACCCTGTGAGAAAAGGTCATTATTATCCCCATTTTACTAGTAAGTGACTTGCCCAGGGTCACACAACTCCTAATTGTCTGAGGCAGGCTTGGAACTCAAGTGTTCCGGACTCCAAGTATAAGCACTCTATGCCTTGCACCACCTAGCTGCATTTCAATCACAAATGAAGATAGAGCTTTCTTCATTGAAAAATGAGAACATTAAGAAACAAAAAGTTTGATTTATACCCTAATCCACTTAAGCCTATAACTACTGAGCTAGAATTACTGAACATGGAAATAGATCATTCAGCAAAGCTCTGCCTTCTTTCCTACTCCATTTCATTTGAGGAAAAGCATTTAAGATTTAGAATATTAAACCAAAGCCATATAATTTTCCATACGACCAGCCTGAAGAATACTAGGATCACTAAAAGGGAAATGGAAAGGCACATGGTGGTTACGAACAGGCTTCAACACATTACAAACAAGGAATTACAAAGAAATACTTTGGCACTGTATGATCAGAAAAAAAAGATGGGCCAGTTATAAGAGATTAGTAATGATTAACCCTCAATATACTTGTGTAATTCTTTCTAGGCTACTCCCTTAAACTTGTGTTTGTACTCGTATTTTAGGTGGCCAGAGAGATGATCACTCTCTAGGATTCTAAGGGTATTCTTGTGATTGCTGCTCCTGCTACTACCATTACTACTACTACTACTACCACCACCACTACCACCACCAACACCACCACTAATAATACTTCTACTATTGTTCCTGAGAGCCCACCAATGTGCTTCTCATTAACAATTAGCCAGTAGTAATGTACTTACTATAAGTTTTAGTAGAGATTTACTAAGATGGTATTATAACAGCTTTATGAAACATTGCCTTCAAAAAACCCTCCCAAAAATTTACATAGTATTCATGGGAAAAGTGGGATCAAACATAGATTAAAATGGTAGTGGGGCACATGTGTAGCAAAGGGGTAACTAACAACTCCTGCTACTTACTACAAGTCCTTTCGCCCTCCGTAGAGTCCTTATCCTATTCTGTTTGGATGCAGCTTTCAGCTAGGGATCCCAGGATCTTCTCCTTTCTTGAGTTCATAGCTGGTACTCCACCACCGTCTACCACTAAGGTTCATGCTCCCTATTGAGCCCTCCGGTAAGTATACTTCCACATCAATGTGTGTTTAGCATCTCTCTCTGCTCCTGACTAGTCTAGTTTACTACTGGACTAGTTTGTCCAAAGACATGGTCAATGAGAGGTAGAGAGTGAAGATATGACTTGTCTCTTTCCATCTCAAAGTCCATCTCAGAGGCCTAGTTTTCCTTCACTTCCTGGCTCTTGTTACCAACCAAGAATCCTCCATTTCCAAAGTGGACCTCTTCCACTGAAGAACTGGCTAACTCACGAACTAACTTATTGTTTTTATACACAAGGGCATGACAGATTCTTTTTTTAGTAATTTATTTATTTTTAGATTTCAACATTCACTTCCATAAATTTTAAATTTTCTCCACTTCCCTCTCCTCCCCTTCCTCAAGATGATGTGCAATCCAATATAGGCTCTACATATACATTCTTAACAAACACATTTTCACATTAGTCATGTTATGTAGAAGAATTAGAACGAATGGGAGGAACCATGAGAAAGAAATACCAAAACTAAACTAAACAAAAAAGAGAGCCAAATAGATGCCTGGATCTGCATTCAGACTCATATTTCTTTTCTGGGGGTGGATGGCATTTTCCATCATGAGTCTTTTGGAGTTGTTTTAGGTCCTTATGTTGCTGAGAAGAGCTAAGGGCATGATTGATTCTTTAAGCAAACTTAATATGTTTGTTGTATTGTGTCAGATGCCCTTCATTCAATGACCAAAGCCCTATAATCTTCTGGCATCGGTTAAGAATTTATTCACACATTGGGGTGGGATTCTTAATGTCTATTACTTTGTGATTTCATTTTGGGCCTATTAATTAAATAACTGATTCTGTGACTGAATCAGTTAAGGAGGGAAATTAAACTCCTTGATATTGACTATAACCTGAATCTTCTAAAACTACACTAATTCCAAAAGGGGTCAAAATCTCTCCTATCCATTACATATTTCAATTTCAAGAAAACTCAAGAAAGTGTCCTAGAATATTTGGTGGTTGCTCTCTGTTGAATTTACGAGAAAAAAATTCTTGAGAGCTGTACAAAATGGACCAGAAAGAGCAGCTACAATCTGCATTGTTAAAGGGAACACCACGTTGGTGATTCATAGATTCATTAAAATATTGTGGTATATAGTAGAGTTGAAATCCCAACTCTGCTATTTACTTCCTGTGTGATTTCTCTGAACTCCACCTGTCAAATGAGCGAGTTGGACTAAATGGTGGCTAAAGTATCTTTCAGATATAAATCATGTTTATATATATATATGTATATGTAACATATACATATATATATACATATGTATATATACATGCATCAATTTATATATAAAATCCAATGTTACCTCTCCTCTGAGATCCTTCCATATTTTCCTGCATTAATCACTTCCTAAACATTCTGCGCTCCACAGACCTTCAGAAGGTGCATAGAGAACGGCAGATTTTTGGATGAGCTCAGCAGTTTAAAAGTTCAGATGGCAGATGCAATTCTGGTCGTGCTTGAATAGTGGGCATGCACTGCATGCTGCACAGGGCAGCCAGTAATAGGATTTTTATTGCTACAGGAATTTATGAACTTACCAGAGTGACCATTGTGGTGAAGTCTGTAATACCTGGAGGCACTGAAGATGGACTAAGGGGAGCAGTTTCCACCCTACTTTAAGAGTGCTTTAATAAAGAAGACTGATAGACTTTGTAATATGATAAGGACCTTTTTCCATTCATACCACTGGTTCATATTAGTTCCTTCTCATCAGTTGGTAATTGTAGACTTTCCTTCTATCTGGTGTCAAAAGAAAAGTACAGTCATCACAGGTAATTCCAGCATCTCCTAAAGAGCTCTTCTCTCTCCCATTTCTAATAACCCCCTCCCTAGCTCTGGGATCCTTTCAAACTGTTCTACTTAGTGTATCGTAAATTCATATTGGACTTTCACACTTCCACATCTTTGTTCATGTTGTTTCCCTCACTTAAAATGTCCTCTGTTCTCTTCTCTACTTTTTGAAATTCTACTTAACATACATACAGGCAACTCAAACTAATGTCACTAACTGATTTCGGCAAAAAAAAATCGGTTTAGGGGAAACAACACTGTAAGAGGGTCAGTTAGTTCCATAACAACATTATAAAGGAAAGAACATTTCTGGACAGCCAAAATTCAGACTATCAAAGCTTAAAGGCAGTCTTAACAGATACCTAGGCCTATAGCAAGGCTGGGATGGGTAGAACTGCTTTAATCATACTGAATTGTTTAAGGCTGAATCTGCATGAGCAGACCTGTGCATAGACATGACACACCAAGTCATAAAGAACCTGTAGCAGGCTGGCTCAAAGACAAGCAGCAAAGAATTCAGGGATAGCCTGAAAGAAGGTTGCAAAGACGAGGGGCTAACTCTTTTTTTCCCTGGGAATTCCCTCACTCGACCTGGGGTAAATGAACCCAGAGGGGATACAGAAGATATCTGGTGAAGGTGGCATAGTGGATGGTATACCAGGCCTACAGTCAGGATGACCAGCCTCAGACACTTACTAGCTGTGTGATCCTGAGCAAATCCCTTACCCCTGTTTGCCTCAGTTTCTTCATCTGTAAAATAAGCTGGAAAAGGAAATGGCAAACCGCTCCAGTATCTTTACCAAGAAAACCCCAAATGGGGTCATGAAGCATTGGATACAACTGAACAACAACTGAGGCCTGATCTCTTTACTAGCATTTTTTTCTTAAGAGAAAGTAGCCAGCCTCAAAGCCAGAAAGGTCTGGAATCAATAGCCCTGCCTTTGGCCCAGAGTGGCTGTGTGCCATTGGACAAGTCATTCCATTATTTAGTAGTCTAAGCAACTCTCTAAGACTATAAATTGCAGGAAAAAGTACCAGCCTGCATTGGTTCTGTCTTACTCAGGGTTCCCTACACCAATGAAATCCAGGTCAATCCCGATCCTCCATTTTATTTCTTAAGTATATATTTGCATTGCAAACTTTAGAATTCATTTCCCTTAATAGTGAATGGAAACTATATGGAAGGTTTACTGAAATCCCAGGGGTTTCATTCATTTAAAAAAAAAAAGTTTAGGAACCTCTGCCCTAACCTTTAGTTTAAAGACTTAGCTAGAGCTAACATCCCAAATGAGTTTTCACATGGGAATCTTCCTTATTTCAAAATATGTGTGGATGTCCCCACTACAAATGAAGATTGCAAACCCTTCCATGCCTTAGTACAAATCTTCCTGACCTGTTAGGACAATCAATAAAATAAAATAAATGAATTCACCACTGATGGTCAGCTTTCCGATTATGGATCAGTCTCTATGTACCTAGGCAGTCTGGTCACAAGTGACAAGAGACAGATCCTTAAGGACCCTTTACTCAGTCTTTCCAGCTTGGTATAGGACCTGCCAGGACTAGTATGGCTTTCAGACAACTAGGTTCACTTTGATGGTATTATGAAGCACTTGAGGAAGACTTCAGATGAGTGATATTTCTCAAATAAAAGACTCAAGAATTCACAGCTGAGGAAGGCTTCACAAGTGATCTCATATATGCCCCTTTCTCTCTACCCTTGCATAGGCATATAACACCCTCACCTGGATTGTGGCAGTAGCTTTCTAGCCTCTCAAGTGTCTCAGCAGTCCAAGCCATCCTCCACTCAGATGCTAAAATGATTTTTCCTAAAGCACAAGTCTGATCACGTCACTCCTACTCAATAAACTCCAGTGCCATTCTATTACCTCCAGGACCAAATATAAAACCCTGTTTGTCATTTAAAGCCCTTCATAATCTGCCCCCTTTCTACCAAGGGATTTTGGGGGCAGGGGGGGAATTGGAAGCAATCATCTTGCATCATCGTGTTGGAGAAATTCTCCAAATACTTTGTGACCTAATAGCAGAATCCTGGACCACCACTGAAGAAGTAAAATTTTACAAACTATTCAAGAACAGTAAAGCAGACAGTCGCATCCACTGTTATAACAACTATTTGTCATCCTTGAAAAAGAGACACCCGCAGTTTTCTCTAATGGACTCCTTTCACAGTTGTATAAGTATTTGGTCACTTCTCCTTGCTTGTTCTTGAACAGGGAATGTTTTCTTATTCTAATAACAAACCCTGTCAGCTACACGGCAAATAGTCCCTTCAAAACTCACCCTACCCCCTTTCCCCTTAGCTGATCTTCCTTTCCTTTATCTGTTCATCTTCTTAGATTACTTATCTACACTCAGTTGCCACAGAATGCTGCTGCTTGGCTGTGTATCCTAAGGAGGTCTGAAAATTAAAAAAAAAAATGTGTACCTTAAAAAGCTGAAGCTGCTCTCAGTGAGCAATCTTCCTTAGCAAGCTAATACAATTTTTGCTGTCAGTTTGACCTCCTTTCTTTGACCCACAATCATTGGACACCCATTGGTGGACACTTTTCCCAAGAGGTCCCATCCCCCTCAGTTGAGAGTATTCCCAAAAGTACTTCCCAGTGTTCTTAGACTTTATTCCCTTCCATCTACTCTATAATCTAGCAATACTGGCCTACAAACAATACTGTTCTCCATCTTCACCTCTAGCTGCTGGCTTCCCTGGATTGCTTTCAGACTGAACTCAAATCCCATCTTCTGAAAGAGGCCTTTCTCAGTCCTTTCAACTCCTAGTCTTTTACCTCTAAAATAATCTTCCATTTATAATGTATATATTTTAAATGTACATATTTAAATGTTGTCTCTTCCACTAGCTCTTCCACTGCTCTTTTGAGAGCAGGGACTGTGTTTTTGTCTTTCTTTATATCTTCAGTGCACACCCTATTTTCTGGCATCCAACAAGTGGTTAATAAATGTCAGTAGCTAACTGATTGTAGATCGAGTCCTCAGAGGAACAGAGCAATGTTAAAATACCCGAACACTGATGCAACTCACAAGAGGGAAGGGTAACTGATTAGAACTAAATCCTGAGGGTTCAAGAATCAAATGTCTCTAATCCTCGGTACAGGAAGAAAAGCACAAGACCGAAAATCCAGAACCTCAAAACAATTACCACTTCTATCACTTACTATCTATGGTCCCTTTTGGCTTTAAATCTGTGATCCTATGATCCATACTCCTTCTTCAGCAGACTGGAAGAGGAGGGTGAAAAGCCAAGAAGAGTAGGTGGCTGAAACTTTGACTTTGAACTTCAGAAGTTAGACTAAAAAGGGTTTAAAAAATAATTTTGCTGTTGCTGTTGTAAATGGTGTTCCCTTCCCTCTGTGTTCCTAAAGAAGTTAGGTGGGCCAACTGACTTGATGATTCTCTTTTGAGAGAGGGGGCGCTTATCAGTCCTCTTTTATGGCAGAGACTGTCTTGTTTGATTCTGTTTGTATCCGCAGAGTTTAGCACAGTGCCTGTGACGTGGTTTAGGAGTGCTGGCACAGTTTAGGGATGCTGGGATCCCCAAAATGTCGGGGTACAGGGCAGCGTCACCTAGAACAAATTCATACATTCAAACCATCTTCCAATCAAATGGCAAAGTTTATTGTGACACCAATAGAAGTGGGGGAAGTTCCTTAGGAAACTTGCAACCTGATAGGAATGATATTGGAGCTTATATGGAAAAAAGGACAGGGAAAGGAATGCCAAGTATGCTAATAAGGTGATGGGGCAGGATTAGGGAGTGGTTAGTCTTCAAGGGAATAGTAATAAAGGGAATATCTGGGCTGCTTGAACGTATGGGAAAATTCGGGGAGTCAAAAGAGATAGTTTTATTGAGGGGACAAGATAGAAGGGTTGCCAAAGCACGGTCCTTGGGCAGACACCAGAGATAGGATCCTTGGGCAGGCACCCCCACCCCCACCCCCATGCCTGAGCTGATAGCCTTTTATCTGAGGAATTACAGGGTCAACTGTATATGTTCCTGTAACAAAGATGTTCTCATTAGTGGAGGTGATTCTGGGTTGCTTCCAGAGACATTGTCTTAGGGCTTTTGGGGTCCAGGTCCCACCACCATATCACCTGGAATACAGTGAATATTCTTACTATGATGGACAAGTGCTCTATTCTCATCAGTTATTGAAATAGTATATATCCTTTGAGTAGGGAGTTGTCTTTTTAGCAACCCCAAGTTCATTTTCTTCTACAGGCAATCTAAGACCTTTAGAATAGTGCAATAATGTTGGATGTCTATATGGAATTCAAGGGTAAAGAAAAGATTCACTGAAATGTCAGGGGAGTAGGTCTTTAGCATAAGGAAGTTATTTCTTCTCTGAGAGGAATCTGAGGCCTTACGCTATAATGGTGATTAGAACAACAAGAACAACAAAGATAATAATAAAACTAGCATTTCTATAGCACTTTTTGCAAAGTACTTCACACACACAAGGCAGGAGGCTTACATAGATTCCTGGAGTAAAAGCAAGCCTTTCTAAGATGTCAGTGGTACTGTCTTGTTTCCCTTCCAAAGGGTGTCCAAACTATAGGATGGCGTTATGAGCCTGGAGGACTACACAAGCTTCTCCTCAGGGACTCACAGGAAGAGGGAAGAATTATGTGATTGATTTTTCTGGCCCACTCTCAGACCTTTATGCATTTTCTATATTTTCTGTGCAGCATAACAAAGGCCATTCCATTTCTGATACGTACTGTTACCCTGGATCTCTCTTTTTTCATATCAGTGGAAGTAGAAAATAGATTATATTCAGAAGTACCCAGAAGAAAACTCTGTGTACGGACAAGTATGGACAGATGCTTTGGGGAGTCATCTCCAAGATTAAAACCAGTCCATTTAAGTCCAGAATTCAAAGTTCTAGGCCTCGGGTTAGATGTCGATTACAATAAACAAATGTGTAAACTATACATTCACAGAATTGCCTTCTTGCTTGTCTGCATATATAATACTCACAGAAGAACCAATAGTTGTTTTAGACCAAGTCCTAATTTCTATTTGAATGTCTGCCATCTTTCTTCTAGCTTTCTTTATCAGGGGAATGAAGTAATCCAGTTGTAAATTTAAATCTCTCAGAAAATGACCCTGGGTAGAAGTACCCAGATAGAACTACCATGTCATCTGGATTTAGGAATTGATATTGTGCATCGATTTATTCAACTTGAGAAGAGGTCTCCCTGAGAGGCCTCTTTGAAATAATGTTTTTGAGAACGTGGAGTGGATCAACAAGTGAGGAGCATTCATCATCAGAGCAGCAATATGCGTTTGATGAGATTGCCCATTCAGTATCGTATTTCACGTCAAAAGGAAGAATGAGCACAAAAATCTATAGCAATGCCCTGCAACAGTTTGCTGACAAGTATTCAGATTCCTCAGTTATACCAAGGAGAAATCTACCCCTTTCACCCTCCAGAATTGCCACTCTCCACACCAGAAAGGGAACAGGCTTTCCATCACTGCAGAGGAGCTGTTTCCTGGGCTCAGCTATGAAAAAGTCATTTAGGAAATATTTACCAGATATTTCTCTCTAAATGGTGCCCGTGAAAAATGGGAAATACAATACGGTAAATGAGGTAGTCACACTGAATGTAACAAAAAAGGCTAACACTCCCAGTTAGAGATCTCATACACATCGTCAAGTCAGTGAAGCTCTGATAGAAGCCAGCAGACTGGCTGCCCTGTTGATTCCAAAGAAGGCTCTGTCTGAGGGAAGGCAGGCCGTAGGTAATGAGGTTCTCCTTTAAGAACAAACAGCTTCAGAAACCTGTGTTGTTTCTCCTTAAAAGCAAATGATTCAAAGCAATTACAGTCTCTCAGACCACCTAGATGCCTATGGCTCTTTTATCGAAAAAATAGGAAATCTACATTTGATGAATTAAAGAAGTATTTCCTGCTTCCTTCTTTGTGCTTATAATTAACAAGGTTTGCTATAACGAAAGAAGACTTTTTATTCACAAACTGTTGATAGGTTATTTAGAGGGTTTTTTTTTTAATTTATATGTTTGTATTGTCATTTTGCCCCCAAACTGAGATACTCCTCTCTTTGTTTTTTCTTACCATGGCCACAAATACAATAAAATTACAGAAGAAGCACACAATTACAATTTATTCTCTCCAAATATATGCCACCAACATGATTTACAAAGTCCAGATGTCTCAACAGAGGATGCCTAAAAAAACTGAGCTGTATTAAAATTACAGCTTAAAATGGAATTTTTTTTTAGAGCTCAAAAGGTACTAGGGGTGATCCAAAATGGTTCATGAATACTCCACCCTTCACTGATTAGAGTGTAACAGCTGGAACAAGTCACTAGAAATGCACTGTTAAGGAGTTTCAAATACTTGACCTCCACATTCCCTTCTGGGCCGGTAGGTAGGTGGCACAGTGGATAGAATGTTGGCCTGGAGTCAGGAAGACCTGAGTTCAAATCCAGGAGATAATGGGGGTAGGGAGAAAGGATGAGCATCCTACAATGACTCTGCCACTGGTCTTCCCCACCTCATCCACTGATTATGGTTGCCCTGCGTGGTTCAGGTCCTCAGGACAGCCACACATCAGAGCAAGGACTACTTAAGTGAGAAGTCGGCCCAGACTAGGGGCGTGATGGTTATGGGATTCCAGGGCAAAGCCCTGACTGCACTTTGCTGATCTGACCCTAGTGTATCAACTAGCACAAAGGTAGAAGTTAGGAGGGACTGCATTCAGACAAAAAGAGAGATGGCCTGCACGAAGGAGATGAAACAGCAAATTCAATAAATAGCTGGGAAGTCAGATAATGAAGGCCTTAATTTCCTCACCATAAAGTAAATGGGTTTAAACTAGATGACGGCAAAGGTGCTCTCCATTACTTCATCCTGGACCTCCTATGACCTCTCTTCTCAGCTCTCACATTTTATACTTCTATAACTCTCAGAGTTCAAACCAGCATTTTTTCTGCCCCAGGAAAACACTGTAAAGCACAAAGTGTGCTCACCCATGCTTGAGAGAAGGGAGACCATAGGGCCATCATCCCAAAGTGGAGAGATAGAGGCTTGGAGCACTGGTCCACATGAACAGAAACCCCTAAGACATGGCGAGGTCTGTTGTTGGAGATAACACCATGGGGTATGGTGCCTTTTCACGTTAATCATTCTTGCCAACTGAGTGCCAAGCCCTGTATTCTCTGATAAAGGGAAGCAAGCACTCTCAGTATCTTTTAAAGATGGCACCCTGGAGCAAGCTCCTTTGTACCACCCTTAGTGAAGGCTCTGATGTTCATATAATTCTATTCTTAGATTTAAGGGAAACCAATATTTTACATTAAATAATCCTTTCTCCAATAGTTTGGGCTCTCTTACACCTTCCAAAAGCAGATACATGGCCCACTGAAAGAGGACTGAACATGGAATCAAATGAGACTCTGCCACTTATTAGCTTAACGTAGCAACACATTCAAAGCCAAAGAAAACGAGATCAAGCCTCATCTTTTACTAGTTGTACAATCTGGGCAAGTCATTGAAGTCTATGGGCCTCAGGTTTCTTCAATCTGTAAAAGGAAAGGGTTGAACTACATGAAATTTATAGTCCTTTTCAGCTTTTTGATCCTGTGATACCATTTTAAACTAACTGGGGAAATGGCAGAGATATGACTTATTAATAGGAAGTCACAAGCGTACTCTCAAAAAGGACACTTTTGGTTAAGGGAATATAACAATTCAAACCAGTTTAACAACGGCTATCCAGTAGGATATGGATAAGAATGGTGTCTAATTAGCATGAAAATAATTTATCCTTTTACAGTATTTCCCAGTTCTTGAAAATATGCTGCTCTCGTGTAGTCTAAATATCCCTCCTGAAATCCTCTTCACATCTCTGATTTATGCATTGAACCCATAGAAAGGGGAAGGGCAGGATGGTACAATGTAAAGAGAGCTGAATCTAAAATTAGAGGAAGTTAGATTATGATTCCATCTCTGCTGTGTGACCTTAGGTAAAGCACTTCCCTCCTCCGGGACTCAGCTTCCGGCTTTCTAAAAGCAGGGGAATGGATGAGATGATTTCTAAGGACTCTTCCAGCTCTAACTCCCAGGATCTTAGGTAAGCTCCAGGGGAGCCCTTTTCCAACTATCTTAAATTCCAAATCAGTGGGGTCCAAATGAATGAGTTTCTGCCAACAAAGTCAGCCTTTTCAGGTCCAGCCCCAAGCTGGACATATCATATGTTCATGTAATTGAAACTGCTGAAGCCTTTTATTAGTTGATACATTGCTACATTAAAATGCCAATCACTCCAGGCAGTTCTTTTTAAAAGATACTTTGGATATTTCTCATTCAAAAACTCTTGTCAATCCCTCAAGGCAACAGCCTTAATATCCAAAACTCTATTTCCTTCATTTCCAGATAGCTGATATAATGAGAGGGAAAGAATTTAAAATGATAGACTGGTGGCTACCTGGGACACAAGATTGGGAAGTTTTGGAAGGGGAGAGAAAGAAAGGAAAAATTCCAGGGCATTATACGCTGTAGACAAAAGGCAGGTTTCAATGGAGTATCCCAGGGGTGGTTCCTTGAAGAGGGAACCTCGAAAAAAATGCCTAAGGCAAACTTTGCTATTTGTTGTTTCAGTGTGAGATCTCTCAACGACCCCATTGGGGTTTTCTTGGCAAAGATACTAAAGTGGTTTGCCATTTTCTTCTCTAACTCATTTTACAGATGAGGAAACTGAAGCAAACAGGGTTTAAGTGATTTGCTCAGGGTCACACAGCTAACTGTCTGAGGTCAATTTGAACTTAGGACCTCCTGACTCCAGGACCGGAGAGCTCTATCCACTGTGCACCTAGCTACCCGAAAGCTCTGGTTAAAGACACTGGCTGAGCTAGTCAGGTAAGGAGACAATGCTGACATGGTAGGAAGAATGCTAAAGTTGGAGACAGAAGACCTGAGTTTACCTTTCACCTCTCTTGGCCTCTGTTTCCTCATGTGTAATTTGAAGGATATTTGACTAGGTGAGGTCTAAGTTCCCCCTCCAAATTCATGACTGTATAAGTGCTCATCTTGGCAATTCAGTTGGAGCAGGTAGCAAAGGGAGGTGTTAGCAGGCAAGAGGATGGTTCCTTAGTGGAGATAAAGTCAAAATGACTCTAGGATTGAATATGCACCATTCAGAGTCCGGGAATTAAGCATATCTGTCAAAAGACAAATGTGACCTGGGAAATCTCCTATGAACAATGAGCGGGCCCCCTTCCACACGAGAGAAAGACATTGTTCACTTAAGACATTCGTGCCAAGGTGCATATGCCAACAGCTAGGAGCAAGACAAGTTGTTTGGTCTCCATCCTGCCCCTTAGAAAATGTGCTGTGTGAACCTTAACCTGGCCCTCCAGAGCTTCTCAAAATCACTTTTATGTTGTACAATGTTGGTGTCTGAGGGTGACAATTCATTAGAGAATATCCAAGCTGTAATCCATCATTTGAGAAACCTGTCCATTCTTCCCAATTATCCAGTACTCTCAGGTCTGTAAGCATTAAAGATTTCATTTACCTGGGAGTAATTTGTGTAGAACTGATCTCATGACAGAGCAGTTTACCTGTATACATCTTACTCATTCACAAGCTCCACATTTAATGAACGGGCATCTTTGCCTTAATGAAAAGCACCTCTGCAAATCCGATAGACACCAATGACAGAATTCAAAATTGACTAAAAAGCATCAGAAAATCCAAGATTGATCCAAAGATTGTGTTCTTTGCAGAACATATTCTTTCATGCTTGTTATTGTATAGTTCTCTTTCAGACATTTCTGTCCATCCTCACCATATCTAAATGCCATTTTGCCTCTTGGCTCTGAGAAATGCTCATTCTGCTCTCTGCCCTTATTCTTTGGTTAGGTCTGCTTATTAAAATCCCCTCTTCTTTATTTTGTTTATCAGCCCCCTGACTGTAAACACTCCAGGGCCTGCCAAAGGGTCTTATGTGCATAAGATCCTTTATGACTTAGGGGCATGCTACTCCCTGCAGACTTCCAGATAAGCATCCATTTGCTTGACTTATTTTATGATTTCTCATTGCAGAGGAAGGAACTGGGTGTTTAATTTTGGGAAGAAATTTCTATGTATTCAACCTTTCTCTGATAACCTACCCCCACTCTAAAGGTTCTACCTCCAAACTGTTCAGACTATAGAAACCTTCACTTGTAACTTTGAAGGCATTCTTAACTTCAATAAAAGTCCTGTTGGGATGCCTCTATGTCCTGTAGAGGTGACCCCGGAGTTTTCAAAGCCTGTGCCAGCAAAGCACAAACTCTAGCAGGTCCTTCCCAGACAGAAAGACTTCAGTTACAAATTTGATAACATACTATCTATTGGCTAAGGACCAACCTGGTTAAGTATGGACAGATTCATTCTTTTTTTTATTCTTCTTGTACAAAATGGCAATATTTTACATGATTGTACATGTATAAACTATATGATTGCTTACTGTCTGAAGGAGATTTATTGTCTCAGGGAGAGAGAGGGTTTAGAATCTGGAACTCAAAACTTTAATGTTTTAAAAATTAACAATTAATTTGGGAAAAATTAAATATTATATATTTAAAAAATAAAATAAAGGAGTTAGACTCAATGGTCCATTTTGATCTATGAACTATGCTTTACCTCATGTAATCCCTGGCTCCCTTAAAGTTTCAACTCAAAAAACCACCTCTATCTTCTACATGAGGCCTTTCCTGATTTCCCCCAGTTATTGCTACTCACCCCTCCTGAAATTACTTTGCATATATTTTGTATTTATTTATCTAGGTACATGTTGTTTCTCTCTAACACTCACCCCCACTAGAAGGTCAATTCCTTGAAAACAGCAATAATTTCATTTTCGTCTTTGTTTCTCTAAAATGCTTGTTTAATTAACTGACCAAAGGAGCCTGAGCTTAAAAAATGCAAATCTGATATACCCTACTCTAGATAGAGAAAGGATGATTACCAGCTCTAGAGCCCTACCTTACTAGTCTGATGAGGGCGGCACATAAGTTAAATGTTTTGATCAAATGCAAAGCCATATGAATGGCAGAGACAATTGCTGCAGTCATCTAACTAGCTTGCTCATGATAAGACCCTGACTATTCTTGCAATCCATATGCAGATTAGGTAACAAACTTCTCTCCTGTAGTCATAGGCTACATTCCAAATAGGCAAGCAGACAGCCCTCTGGCAAACTTGCTGTTGCTCACAAGAATATATAAAGGGAGATCTTTGAAAATCCATCCTGCTACTGGATGGACATCTAGAACAATCAAAGGAAGGCAACCAGGATGTTGAAGGAAATTTGAGTCCATGCCATGAGGATTGACTGAAAGAGCCAGGGATGGTTTAGCTTGGGGAGGAGAAAACCGAAGAGGACCTATTTGTCTCCAAGTATCTGAAGGGTTATCATGGGGAAGAGAGGTTAAACTTTCTCCGGTTGTTCTTGGGAAATAGAACCAAGAGCAATGGGTAGAAGAAGCAAAGAGACTAATTCAGGCTTCATATCAAGAAAAAATCCCTAACAATCAATCAGAGCTTAGTGGAAGGGGCCATATCTATACCATGCTGCCTACAATCTGGCCGACGACCCTATCTGCCCCCTACTAGAACACTGTACTCCACTCCAGGATTCTAGGCTCTGATGGGGGAGTTTCTACCTTATCTTGCCTAGAACCAGGCCTCCATGCCACTTCCCAGTCATCTGTACATGATATTATCTCCCCCACATACATACTTTTTTCAGCTCTCCTTTCAGGCATTGTCTTTCTCCAATGAAATTCTATCTATCTAATTATCAATACATCAGAAATCTTCAGGTAGAAGCTAGATAACTATACATTGGACATATTGAAGTAGGGATTCTATTTTGGATATGGGTTACAATAGGTGGCTGCTGAGGGCTCTTCTGACACTCAAATTCTGTAATTCTGTGAAACAACCCAAAATGACTATCTTACTGACACTGGATCAAGTAGTGTCAACCTTGTGTATAGTCAACAACACTTTTTCTCCAACAGCTTTTCAAAATGTGAGACTTGAACAATTTTTCCTTTAGGAAAAAAAAAGTAATAATCAAGGAAAGAAAACTCTTTTGCTTTCTGCTAACCCTGAAACAAGTATGGGCTGTTAAAGGACACGCAATTCACTCTAAGAATTTGTCCCTTTGGCAACCTTTCTAAAATCACAGAATCACAGATATAGAGCCCAAAGCCACCTTAAAAATCTTAAGATCATCTAATCCACCCCCTTCATTTCATAGGTAAAGAAACCGAAGCCCAAAGGGGTAAAGTCAAACAGGTAATAAATAGCTGAACTGGGATATGAACTCAAATCTCTGACTCCAAATCTGGCTTTTTTTTCTCTGGCTCCACATTTGCTGCCTTAGACATTCTTCCATTTGAAAGATAGACTTAGAAAGGGCCACTTTTCCAACAAGTCTAGGAAATGCCCCCTAGAAAGGTAGCAGGTTCAAGAAAATGTTGAGTGCACACAGATATATGGCAGCCCTGAAGAGCCTTGTCCCTTCTTCCGGAGCCCATAGAAATCAGTACCATACCACAGGTCACTCCATCCATCCCAAGAATGGTGCTTTTGCCATGTCCAAAGTGGTTGGGGGGAAGGGGAAAAGAATAAAAAGTAATTTACCGACTGTAATTTACAAATGAAACAAAATTACAGCAGGCACATTTTCCATCATTTTATTCAATTGGAAGAAACTTGGCTCCAAGATTCTGCACAGCCCTCATTTCCCCCCTTAGGCAATTTAATTCCTCCGCTCTTGGCAAACATTTTATTTCTGCAAATTGTGCAGAATTTTGCTTGACTTTGTTTTACTATCTCACCAGGACATGGGGAGGAGGGGGAAGGAGGAGGGTAACAAATACATTTAATTTACTGAAGAGCTTCATTCATTTTTCCAGCCACGCTCCTCCCCTCTTCACACATACAATCACATATACATTCATAGCATTCACACACAGGAAAGGTTAATAGTCATTTAATGTAACTGCATAAGTTACAAGCAATCTCCCTGTCCCAATGCATTTTCAAAGACTACATAAATATGTAATCTATCCCTCCCTTTTCCTATCACAACATTCCACTGGGGTGATTCTGATTAGCTCTTCCCTACTGCAGCTACAGAGAGAGGGGCTGATGGATGTATACTGGGCGTGAATGAAGACAGCTTCTGCAGTCATCCATAAACCCAGCTCATTTGAATTGTTCACTGCCTACAACCTGGGAAGAAAGGAAAAAAAGGCATTCTTAAATAATATATATACATACATATGTGTGTGTTAAACAGTGCTTCTATTGTCTAGAATGATAAATATAATTTCTCTAGTCTGACACAAGGACAAGGCCACCCCATGATTACCATTAAGATCTCTCTGCCTTGCCTTCCCTTGGAAATGGCCCCCTGAGGCACTGAAAATACTAGCATATTGAAAAGAGTCAAGAGTACTCGGTTTCCTCTTCCTTCAACTGTATTTCAGGGGAAAAGTGAGGGAGATAAGTGTTTGGAAGCCCAAATGGCTCTGAAATGGAAAAAGATCCAGGGAGTGCAAAGAAAATCACCTCTGCTATCAACCTAAGGGGGAAAGGAAGACCATCTGCATCCAAAGATG
Source organism: Trichosurus vulpecula (assembly GCF_011100635.1). Classification (NCBI taxonomy): domain Eukaryota; kingdom Metazoa; phylum Chordata; class Mammalia; order Diprotodontia; family Phalangeridae; genus Trichosurus; species Trichosurus vulpecula. The sequence goes on from NC_050575.1 coordinate 32,609,910, forward strand.
AGATGAGCACTTGCTACAATTTCTTTTTATTTCCCCCTTACAAGCAGAATATCTGGGAAAATTAAAGGCGTCATACCTGACAATGCTACAATTTTTAACAATCAACAGCTTGTCTTGCAGCAAGGCTCAGAGCAGATCTAGGCTGAAAACTCACCGGGAGGCTGCCTCATCTTTTTTACATCCCCTGCAGCAGCCTGTACCAGACTCTGTACACAATTGGTGCTCAAGTAACGTGGACTGATTAGTTGGCCAACTGCAGTGATTTAAACTCTATCCATTAATAAACTTGCTGAGATGTAGATGAACATCCCCCTGAATGTCCTCAAAGCTCAATCTAACACTAAAGACGGCTCATCAGGACAAGCCCACGCGGGGTAGAAATCCATAAACTGAGACACAAACAAGTTACCAACAACAATAATTAACCTTCTCATCCCTGTAGCTCAAGTTTAGCAGATAACCAGCAGAGGAAATCCACAAGTGCCTTTCAAAAGGTGCACTTGGGCAAACTTTCCATGATAAAGTTATGATTCAATTTGACAAGTAATTGGGTAAGGCACTTTCTACTCAATTATAATTTGCTTGATTCAGAGAATTGGAGTTTTACTGACTCAGGGAGAAACCATAATGCAATGCTTTAAAGATTGCTGATGATTTGTGTGGGCACGTCCTCCATTGATTGAGTTCAACCCCTCTGTGACCAAGTAGATGGTCTTTGATTGTTGTGGCCCAAATTTCATTATGCTACAGAAGCACTAGTGATGAACTTCTCTGTACTTAGACTGGTCCTTAGACAATGGGGATAGCCATAAGTTCACAGCTTTAAAGATGAAAGGGAACTTGCAGGCCACAAAATTCAACCCCTTCATTTTGTAGATGAGGCAGAGAGAAGGTAAGGAACTTACCCAGGGTCACACAGCTATGAGAACACAAGTATTCTTAATTCCCAGGCCAGTGTTCTCTCTACTGCATAACATTTCCTATGGGACTCCAGTCAATCCCTTTCTAGCTTGATATGACATGGCAGAGGTTGAAGTCTACTGGCATGGCCCACAAAACTCTGTTAAAATAGGACTTTGGTTGAAAGAAACCACACTTGGAAGAAAAACTGAATGTAGGCTCAAAGATTTAAAGATGAATGAGACCTTCAAAGTGATTTAGTACCACTTCCTCATTTTACAGTCAAGAAAATGGAGTTCTAAAGGTATGAAGTGACTTCTCTGATATAACACAGGTACTAAATGGCAGAACCAGGATTTAAACCCAGATCCTCTGACTCTGACTCCAGCATTCTCAGATTATTGGATCTTACAACCTTATGAGAGCCTTGCAATTTGAAATACACTATTTCATACTTTTGAGATAAAAGATGTATTATTCTAAAACCATTTATTTTATCATCCTTTTCCCCTCATTGATACATTTTTCAAACACATTTATTGCTCATTAAAAGTAATGGACTGACAGCCTGAAGGGCCAAGCCTGATTAATATCCACCAAATGGCCTCTTGAAAGACATCAGTAATGGAATTGTCCCTAACACCACACAAGTAATGGTTCTCTGTGCTTTTCTACAAGCAATTGCTTCTCAAATGGAAAAATGTTCCACTCAGGATGAGTAAAAGAGGAATGAAAACATAGAAGCTTTTAAAGGTGGAACCTATAATGTTATGAAATGTAGAGCTGGAATAGAACTTTTTGAAATCATTTATTCCAACCCCTTTATTTGGGACTTTCATATTCCTTGGAAGTAGCTTAGTTCCAGACTATCTACACCAGCTAACCAAGACGGGAACTGCAGAGGAAAATGGATTCCAAAGGCTATGACTGGCAGATTCCATCATTGTTTGGCATTTAGACTCTAAAATCGACCCAGACCAAAGTATGGTTATTGATACTATGCAGATAATTTTTTTTGTGGCCTGGTCCTCAAGGCATGAGGCAGCTAGGTGGTGCAGTAAATAGAATGCTGGGCCTGGAGGCAGGAAGGCTCCTTTTCCTGAGTTCAAACCTGGCCTAAGACACTATCTGGGTGCTCCAGGGCAAATCATTTAACCCTGTTTGCCTCAGTTTCCTCATCTGTAAAATGAGCTGGAGAAGGAAATGGCCATCTGCTCCAGTATCTTTGCCAAGGAAACCCCCAAAGAAGGTCATGAAGAGTCGGACACAACTGAAAAATAAATGAACAACCACAAAGCACATGAAGTCTCTCAAAGGCATTAGAGCTTAGCTATCCACACATGACGATGAACCCCATTAGTAAGGTCCCATAGATTCTCTTTTCTGAGGGAAAGGAAAAATAGATGGTATTCCTGAAATTTCATTTTTAAAATATTTATAGGTATTTTACTATCAATCAAATAATATATACAATCAAGTGTTTGCTAAGTGTTTATTATGAATTTAAACTGGATTTGGGATGGTGAAGGATACAAAGAAATATGAGACAAGGCCTCAGTCCTGAGAGTACTTATACTGTTGTTGGGAAGATAAAGCAAACATAGGAAACAGGGCTGGCCTTGTAGTTAGTAAGACTTCTCATACAATACTTCTTATACATATTGGCTTTATGATCTTGGCTGGCTAAGTTACCTAACCTCTCTAGACCCCAGGAAACTCTATAAGGCTATTGATATAAACAAGTTTCTGGTCTATTTTGCTAACTTCTCTTAAACAGTCCAATCCTGTTAAGAAGATTTGATTTCATATTCAGGTTGTGCATGGGGGAAACTGAGAAATGACACTGTTCTTTCCCCCCTGGAAGTCTTTTCCCTAAGATCAGCAGCATGAGTCACGATGTTAATACACTAGACTAGATTTCATAGGCTTATAAATTTAGACATGAAGGAAAGTTAAAGGCCGTCGAATACAAACCTCTCCTTTCACCAGTGAGGAAACTGAGTCCCAAAGAGGTGAAGCCCTTCCTCAAGGTTACACGAGGGAGGATTTAAACTCAGGACTTCTTGATTTCAAGTCCACTGGGTTCAATGTCCAGATAGGCCTCCTTAAGACTTGTACAACCTCACCCAAGTCTTTTAACCCCCCTAATCCTTGGTCTCCTTCTCTGTAAAATGGAGGTAATGATGCCTGCCTTTACATGGGGATTGTGAAGATCCATAATATGATCTCGATGTGCTTTATGGCCAGAAGAGCACTCCACCAAATGAAGAATAATCACTCGTATATATTTTATTATTGTTTTTTTTTAATTTCCCCTTATTAAGACAACCATAAGCTTCGACTCAGTTACTCAGCTGAGAAATTTTGATTTTCCAAACACTGTTGCTTTATTTTCCATGGGAAAAAAAAAGAAGAAGAAAAAGGAGACATTTGCTTCTAAGGCTCTGAGAGGATTGGGCCTCGGTGTGAACCTAGCTTACCACATTTCCCCATGTATAAGATGCATCCTTTTTCAAAAATTTGGGGTCTAAAAAATGGGTGCATTTTATACAGTGGTTTTAGATTTTTTACTTGCATTTCCCACTTTTTCCGCACTTGTTTTTGCACTCATTGTTGTAGATTTTTTTTACTTGCATTTCCTGCTTTTTCACGCTTGTTGTCTTTGGGCTCACTGTTTCGCATTTGTTACCAGTGTATTAGGTTACATTTTGCCACGTTCTGCCCAGAAATGGCTCAGAAAAGATTTTCGTACAGTGCTGAATCCACGTTATAAGTGGTCCAGTTTCAAAAAGTGAATGGAAATCGTGCTGCTGAATGTAAGTTTGGTCCTCCTCCAACTGAGAAAACAATCCGAGACTGTCTAAGGAAGAAGAAACCCTACCGAAAACGCCACAGCAGAGGAAGGCCATGAGAGTCAAGTCAGCAAAATGGCCTGATTTAGAGAGGGAATTGAAGATGTGGATTGAAAAGCAAAGGGCAATTGGAATTCCTGTGTCCACAAAGATGGTTCAGCATGAGGCAAGAAGAATTGCTGATGAAAAAGAAGTTACTGATTTCAAAGGAGGGCACAATTGGTGCTTCAGGTTCATGAAACGGAATGGACTAAGCATGAGTGCACGCACCAGACTTGCCCAAAAGATGCCTGAAAGCTATGAGCAGATGAATAAAACTTGAGTTCAGTAACTTTATGTAATACATTTTTTTTTTCAAATTTTGGGCCCTAAAATTAAGGTGCATCTTATACATGGCGAAATACGGTAAGTCCTGAGGAGAAGCAGAGAGCTGTTTCCCTTCCTCTCTGTCTATTCTGAAGTTATCGTTCCATTGCTCTAGCCCAAAAAGAGGTATGATTTACCATTCTGCATATAATTGTTCCTTCATCAGTCCTCAGCACTGGTACTGTAGAAACCAATATCTCCAAATGCAACCAAATATCATATGCAGTTGAAATATGTCACTGTCAGGAAAATGTGAACATGAATAATTGAGCCCCCATTAAACATGCATATATCTTGTAATAAATCTCAAATTAGCATGTGCCAACCTCTTGTTAAACCTGCCAACACATATTCTTAAATAAGCTGGGACTATAATTCAGAGCTTATCAGGTGATTCAGTCTCTTGCAAAGGATGCTTTCCCTGCTCAGAATTTAAATCCAGGGATTATTTGAATTTAAACACTCTATCATTTTAGTGGAGTTATACCCATTATAAAATTGGACAAGTGATCTATCTGAAGATTCATGAAGGGTGATGAATATGATTTTACGTTTACATTAAACTTCATGTTATCTGAAAAAGCATTTTTTAAAAGTCTGGTGGATCCACATAGCTTTTATTTTTAAAATAAATTTTGTATACACTGGTGAATTAATTTAATCTATTCAAACTTCACCAATGTTATGCTTTCTAAGATGAATATGCCATAGTGAAAAGAGAATTGGTTTTGTATTCACAGGATGTGGGTTCAAATCCCAGCTTTCCTGACTAACTGTGTTATTTCAAGTAAGCTACTTACATCTTTCTGGGGAACAATCTGTCCTTCTATAGATTGAGAGCGGTGAATGCTTGTTTATTAGACAACATTTAAATCCATGATCATATGGTAAAGTGTATTCCCAAAATTTCAGTGGATACTTTCCATTACATAGGAAGATAGCAAACCATTATTTGCCATGTTCCTGGGGGATAATGTGAGGTTTCAATGCTCAGAGGAGGAAGGAGCAGAATAGAAACAGACTGTCCAACCTTAGAATTCTCCTTGGAAAATGCAGTATACACCTTTAATGCTAAAAAGCAACAAATATTCTGCATTTTTATATTTCTTTCACCCTTATTCCCCAAATCCTAGACTGTTAAGTGTCTAGGAGCCCCACCAAATCCTCCAACTAGCTCTATAAGAGCACAGGCCATTTCATCTAAACTTACCTTCTCTAATGCCTAACAGTGATTCCTAATGCCCAAGAATAGATGCTTAATGAACATTTTTATGGTGGTCAAGTTGTCTCTGCGCCATTAGCTTGTTTAGCCAAAAAGTGGCTGATAACCAAGCTTACCATAATTACCCTCTGGGCAAAGGTCCTACCTTAGGAGAACTGATTTAAACAGAAAATTGACATCAAACTGAAAGGGGAGTATGGAGTATGGAGGTAAATGTTTCCTTTTGACTCTGCCCACCCAACAGAGCTCTTTGCATCCCCAAACACAAGCCTGGAAAAGCTATCTCCACTGCTCTCTTAGGCTATTATCCTACAAGGACCTGAGTCTCTGAGGAGTCTTCAGCATTGTTAGAAGGGCCAGCCACAGTTTGTTCACCATATATTATCCCATTCTTGAATCTCAAGTAGGCTCATTTGGAAGTAATCTCAGAGGTATCCATCTCTAGTTAGGAGGAAACCTCCTAGGTAGCCGATTACACTTTGGAAAAGCTCTAGTTGTTCCATCAAGAAGCATCTATTAAGTATTTACTACGTACCAAGCCCTGTTCTACCTGCTGGAGATACAAAGAAAGACAAAAACAGTACTGCTCTCAAAGAGCTTACATGCTAAATGCTAATGGTGTGGAAGCGGGGGATAACATGTAAATAAATAGATAGGTAAAAGAAACAGTAAATAGAAAGAAATCTTAAAGAAGAAGGCTCTCAAAGTTAAGTGAATCAGGAAAGGCCTACTGCAGAAGATGGTACTTGAGAAGAACCTAAGTGACAGAGTGTTTCAGGAACGGGAAACAATCAGTGCCAAGGCAAGGAAGAGGAGAGACAGAAAGTATTGGACTAAGGAACAACCAGTAGTCCAGTAGAGCTGGCTTGGAAGGAAAGAAGACTGGAAATGTTAGACATTTTCCCCTCACACTGACTTGAAATCTGCCTTTATGGAACTTCTATCCAATATTTCTAATTCACTCTCTGGGGCCAAGGAGAACAAGTCTAATCTGTCATTCACATAATGACCTTCAAGTACTTTAAGACTATCCTTGTAATCCCCCATCCCCCAAGTCATTTCTCATAAACAAGTTATTCCTTTGGACCTAAGATTTGGCAGGGTGGGGGTTAATCAAACGCTTCATTTCTGCAAAACACTGCAAATGATACCTAACTCAGACTTGAATGGCCTCATGCTCTGCTACTGCACCAGAAAATTAACTCTGTCATCATGACTACTAGCACCAGTCTTGGGAGCTAAGGTATGACCTATGGGCCCAATTCATAATATTTATGTTACTGCCATTTCCCTGCCCTCTGTCTTTGCTCTGTGCCTTTGCCAAGCTCAGTCAGAGATTCCCCAGATACTTCAGGAACTAACATTGTAAATGTAATTCCCAGTTGTGGGCGGCTTTTAAGATGACTGGTGTAGCCTTATGATCTTCCATCACTTTCTTTGCTCCCTCTGTCCCCTGTATCCCGGCTCTGTCACTTACTGGCTGTATAATCTTGGTCAAGTCCCTTCTCCTTACAGAACCCTATTTTCCCATCTGTAAAATGGGGATAATAGCCCATTTATTGTGGTAAGGAAAATATTTTATAAAATTTACAACTCTCACAGAGGTAAAATGTGAGAATAATTTATCCATAATTTCACTTGGCTAGTCCCTTCTCCTTACAGAGCTCTATTTTCCCATCTGTAAAATGGGGATAATAGCCCATTTATTGTGGTAAGGAAAATATTTTATAAAATCTACAATACTCACAGAGGTGAAATATGAAAATAATTTATCCATAATTTCACTTGGCTAGTGTTCATTTTAGTTCAACTTGACTACACACTACAGTCTTTAAATGTGTCAGCATTTATTTTAAACCAAAACACACATGGGTTCAAACTACTAGCCTTTCCCCATGATCCTCTCCCCTTCATGAATTGTATATTCCAATAATATGGAACCACTAGCTGTCCCAGTGCTTTTCACAATGCCCAACATATACTAGGCCCTTAATAAATGCTTGTTGATGACTTCCTCAATATTTTCCTTCCCTTTCCTTCCTTGATACATTTGCACAGCCCATCTCCTACCCCCGAAATAATCTGTAAACTTCCTTCAAGATTCACTTCAGGTGCCCCCACCCCCTTCAGGAGGTCTGCTCCTGAAGTTACCTGATAAAAGAGATCTCTCCTTCTTTAACTTTTCTCAGAGCACCTTTCCCGGATTCCTTTTTTCCCTTTACACTGTACAATCCTACTTTGTCGTTTAGTTAATATTCACATGTTCTATTCCCTGGGTTGATCGTAAGGTCTTTGAAGATAGGGACTTTGTTATTTTGATTTCTGTTTTCTCAAAATCTAGCTCTGTGCCCTATACATGCTAAGCAAATGCTTAAAAATGTTTGTTGAATAAATAAATCTCAAGACACAATAGATAGACAGTACAACAACAACAAACAAAAAACTAAGAGCAAGACTCTATGATTAACTGAAAACTCAAGACTCAGGCTGGACAAGCTGACATGTCTTCTTAGTGTCTCAGCTGCAAAAAATACTATGCATTATACATGCTATACATACAGTAATACTTTGATGGATCAGCAATCTCTTCAATGAAAGAACTCTCTCCCATGGTGCAACGACCCCCTGCCTTTTCATTCTTTGTGATTCATGGCTATATCCTTCCCAAAGTCATACAAATATTCATAAAGTGGATTACTCTGTAATGAAGGGGAGACCGCTCTGAGTTCCAGGACCTTCCTCTAGGCCTTCTAACATCATATGGGCACAAGTGCATTTTTAGGGTTGCTATGCTTGCACTTCTTACATGGCCAGCCAACCTGGCCAGAAATCCTTAAGATGACACATTTCATGCTATTTCTTATGCACAATGTGTCCTTGGGAATATGTCATCTGCCATGTTTACATCTTTGATAGTATTTATGCCCACCATCTGTCTCTCCATTGCCCTCTCTTTGGTAAACACAATTTTTATTTCTCAGAGATGACAGGATTCCATGAGTCACAAGGTATGTAATGCAATATGGAAAAAAAATGTTTGGAAGAGATCTGAAATTTCATTGGTGTAGCAAACTCCTGGTGAAGAAGACCCACTCATGCAAATCAGTACCTGCTGTGGAATTTCTCCTGTTAAAAAGCTGCTTGGGGACAATGAGAGGCTTAATGACTTGCCCAAGTCAGAGAGCAAGTCTTTTTCAGAGGCGGCACTTGAACCCACCTCTTCTTGAATTTGAGGCCAGCACCCTATCCATTAGGCCACTCTGCCTTGGGAACTATTCTCTGACTCTGCTTAGGTCATCTCACATAGTTGAGAGAAAATTATCTGCATGTTTGTAGAGACCTGCTAGATCTTCCCAAAGTTATGTAAGTTCATAGGATTTAGAGCTGGAAATGACATGAAAGATATGATAATCCAACCTTCTCATGCTACGGACGACAAAACTGAAGCCCAGAGAGATTGTCTTGCCCAGTCTCAAAGGGAGAAAGTCACAGAGCAGAGATCAGAACCTAGGCCTTCTGACTATGAGTCCAGTGTTCTTTCCAGTGAACTGCCTCTCCGACCTCCCGCACTATCTCATATAACCGTGCTCACTAAACACATTCTAAATATGACACAAACATTTCTTAAGCACCACCTATTGCAAGGTACTGTTTTAGGGGCACAAAATGGCAGTGACATAACTCCTGCTCTTCAAGAAACTTGTAAACTAGTTGGAAGAAAGACCATACATACAATTAATTCTGATACAAATAATCTGCCTTGCTGAAATCCAATTCACTGGGGCAGCTAGGTGGTGCAGTGAGTAGAGCACCAGGCCTGGAGTCAGGAGAACCTGAATTCAAATCCAGCCTCAGATACTTGACCCTTACTAGCTGTGTGACCTTGAGCAAGTCACTTAACCCCAATTGCCCTGTCTTCCCCCCTCCAAAAAAAATCAATATTAAAAAAAAAGAAATCCGATTCACTTGCAAGTGTAGACATCCTCCTCCTGACGTCATCGGTCCTCTTAGAGAATGAAGGATCAACAGCAACAAGAGATAATGAGCAAAGAGAATCTACTGCAAGCTTTGAGACGAGTGAGCACAGAGCAACATTTGAAGCTCAGTTTGGCTAGAATGTAAAGTATGTGAAGGAGCACAGTATGGGATGAGGCTGAACAGGAGATGTAACCCTAACAGGTTGGAAAACGAGTTATGAATCAGAACTACAGCCTTGTCTCCTAAAGATCCAGGAGTGTTTCTTTCTCTTTCTAGGTCTTGGTTTTCTCTTTGGTGAAATAAGAATAGACATAACTAATTAACACGGCAAGGTAGTAATGGAGGATAATAATCACCTTGTCGCACTCCTTTATGCAATAAACTTCAGTAGCTTGCTACTGCCTCTAGAATCAGATATAAACTTCACTTTAGGTTTTTGAAGCTTTGCCCCAATCTGTCTTTCCAGGCTCATTGCACATCATTCCTTCTTTCATGTACTTTGATCAGTCATCGGCCTTCTCTCTGATCCTCACATATCATACTTGATCTCCAGCCAAGGCTGCTGCATTGGCTGTCGCTCATGACTAGAATGCACTCACTCTTCACCTTCACCCAAGAGAATTCCTCTTTTCCTCCAAGGCGCAGCTCAAGCACAATCTCCTACACAAAATCTTTCCTGATCCCCTCAACTGGTAATGCTTTCCCCATCAAACTTCCTTGTATTTAACTACACTGTATTTATTTGCATGTATTCTATTCATATCTCCTACTAGAATGTAAGCTCTTTGCACGTAAAGATTGTTTCATTTATTCAATTTGTGCCCCTAGCATCTAAGACAGTGCCTACCACACTGTGGTAAATGATATTTGAGAAATTATTTGATTGATCGAAAATGCGTCAGTTTCCTGATAAAGGATGAAGTAATTCAAGATGATTGGCTTTTGATCCAACTTATCTGAATATAAGGCTGCAGCAATGCTTTCACCTATAAATGAACTTGCCTATAATGTAAATATTTGATTTTGGTTCTCTATATATTACCTCAATGTTTATTATTAATCACTTGTTTATCCACATTCAAATTTATTTGCTGTACCAATAGTCATAACTGCAAGTTTTATGCCTGGGGCAAATTTCCCAAAATTTGCTCCAAATAAACAGCACAAAAAGTGCCCTCAAATCAACTCTTTAAGATACATTCAGTTGAGGAAAATGGATACAGAGACTCTAGAGTACCATTTGTGCATAAGGATGCCAGGAAACAACAAGCCCATGCCATCATATTTCATAATGGGGAGGGAAGCGTGGGAGTGTCAAGAAGAGCTCACCTGAAGTGTGGTAGCACATTCCAATTAGTAGTTTCTCACTTTAACTAATCCTTAATAAATTAAACCTAAGTTCAGTTTTTTCATAGCACTGAAGGAATATAAAGTGTTATCAGTGCCCTATAAATTTTCACACCACAGGATGAATTGTTCACCACAACCCGGTTCTCTCTGACTACAGATGCTATAAATCGCTGGTTCTCAAAGTATGGTCCAGGGACTCCTGGGCATCCCTGCAACCCTTTCAGGGGGTTCACAAAAATCAAAAATATTCTCATGATAATACTAAGATATTTCTATTACGGTAAATATTGATAGATGTAACTCATACAAGCTAAAACTCTTTGAGAAGGGGTCCTCAATAATTTTTAATAATGTAAAGGAGTTTTGAGACCAAAAGATTTGAGAACCACTGCTGCAGAGGATATAAATAAGACATAGTGTCCACCAAAGCAATCTAGTTGGTGAGACAAGTTACACATAGACATAAACATTTCAGTAACAATCAAAAGCAGTATATCGCTAAGTGTCAAATGAGTGGTATGGGCAACAGGTTTAGAAGAAATCACTTTTAGTTGACATAATAAAGATATCATGAAATTATTGGCCTCTAAGGTCACTTCCAGATCTATATCTATAATCCTATGGTACAGGATGACCATCGGACTTTGAAGAATGGGTATGACTTTAATAGGAGAGGATCTGGGAGAATCTACGTAGAGGAAACAGGATGAGCAAAGAAAAAATGACTGGAAAGGAACGGAATGCAAGGCATATACCCCATGTTTGGGGACAATGAATATAATAGTTTCTTCATAGGAAAGAAGACAGAGATAAGACTTAGTGTTAGAGTGTACTTTATGGACGATCTAGTCCAGTTCTATCATTTTAAGGATGAGAAAAATTAAAATGGTTAAGTGACTTGCCAAAAGTCAAACTGCTAAAAAGTAGCACAGTCTGGATTCAAATTCAGGTCATTCAATTCAAATCTTATTAATTCAATTGAACAAATATTTATTAAGCACCTTTCATGTGCCAAGCCCCATATTAGATACTGGGGATGCCAAGAAAAAAACAATACCTAACCTAGAGGAGTTTATTTCCTACTAGGAAAAAAAAAACATCTACACCGAAATATCATGGGAAAAGTTAAGGTCAGAATATAGAGGATCTTCAATGATTATGGACTTTATCTTATAGATAAAAGGAAACCAGCAAAGGCCTTTGAAAAAGGAAGCGGCAGGATCAAAGTGGTGTTTTATTACTCCAACAGGAGTGCATAAGACAGGTTAGAGCCAAAGAGAGGATGTACAGAGAGCCATAGCAGCACCGCAGTCACAGTATTAGCCATCACAAGCTATAAACAATGAAAGGCCAGAGGTCGCGTCTACCTGGCTCATCCAGCAGCACAGGCCCAGCACAGCTCCTCATCCTTATTCAGAGAGATGAGACCACAGCTGGGACTTTGGGATGACAATCCTGTTCAGTGCACGAGTCCCAGACCTGTCATATTGACTCTTTAAGGGTCATTCTGGTTTGTTTGATAAGTCCAGGATTCAGAAAGCACAGAAAGAGAAGCACATGGTTATCTCTAGGCAAGCCTGGGTAAACCTTATTTGGCCAGCCAGTAATAAAACCAATTTGGCCAGCCTGGAACAAGAGACTCCTCGGTGGTGAAGAATCACAAGCACCTACACCTGGCAGAAAAGATGTCTCCAAATTGGGGAGATCGGGGTCCTGTAAGTAAATAGTAACTAATCTGGCCACTAGGAAGTTCTGTTTAGCATCTGTAATTCTGGGACGAGCATAGGTTGTTTCTAAATTTTAAAAAAACTACACCTATTAAAACCCAATTAAAGACTGAGGCAAATAAAAAAAATTAACTATAAAATTATCCGTTGAATTGTGTTGTTTTTTTGTTGGGATGTAATGGACAAAATGCTGGACTAGGTGTCATGGAGACCTAGTTTCAAATCCTTCCTCAAGGAATTAGTATCTGTGTGATCTGGGCAATTCACTTAACTTTTTACACTCTTTTCCTTGTCTATGGAGCTAGTAATAGCACTTCATAAATATCTTGTGAGGGTCAAGTGAAATAATGTTTGTGAAGTACTTTGCAAACCCAAAAGCATAATACACATGTCAATTATTACTATTACTGTTCATAGATGAACCCCCCACAAAAAATGGGGGGAAAGGTGAGTAGGTGTACAAACATCACTCCTGGTATGTAATTTTAAAGTAAAACATAGAGGCATGTTCTATTCTAGTAGAAAAACTTAAAGCCAGCAAAATCAGAGACTGAGAGAAGCTTTATTTTGTCACCAGGGATCCATCCTTCCTCCCACCCACTCGGCTGCATGTGCTATGCTGCCTGGCCATGAGTTATATGAGAGTCCAGAGCTCCATGAGAGGACATGAATCCTGTATGACAGACTTTCCTTGAAACAATGTAGATGTCCAACTCTGAATCAAAATGATAAACCATGTGAAAATAGGAATGCCTTTTCTTTTCTGCAGAGATCAATAGAGTAAGAGACTTTTAAAAAGCTTTCACTTTTTAACGTATGAACAAGATTCCCCTGGCCATGTTGCCAAAAAGAAACTACATCATCTTTGAGTTATTTGGAGGCATAGCAGCTGTAAACATCGAGCTGAGAGTTTGTAGGGCTCGTATTAACTTGCTGCAAAGAGAGCAAACTGTTAGGGGAAAGATGTTTTTTTTTCCCATATTTATACTAGTGCAAAGAAAGAAAGAAAATTTTTGAATCCCTTTCATGTGTGAAGGTATCTAATGGCTCCTGTTTTCTCTACCTCTTGCTCCACCTCAGAGCTTTCTTTCAAAACTAGACAATACAAGTCAGGCTCTTCTGGTTTGGAAGATAACCTTCATAATGAAAATCAATAGACGAGGACAGGCTGGAGCAATAGCTCTGGCCTTAAAATGAGGTCTCTTAAACAAATTCAGTGGGATGCTGACAAGGATATCTAATCATTTCCTTGTTATTAATGTTAACAGCTTTTAACCACTGCTTTACCAGTAGTGAGGCAATGTGGTACAGTGGACAGAGAGCCTGTGGAGAGACTGAGAAATTGGATTGAACCCTAGCTTTGCCATTTACTACCAAATGACCCTGAATACATCATTTTTGGCCCTCCTTTTCTCCAATTCAGTTCAACAAATACCTGTGACCCAGTATGCTGAACAAAGGGAGAAATAACAAAGCCCAAAATGAAATAATCCTTACCCCCAGGGAGGTTACATTCCTGGGGGTGGGAAGAATAGGGGGAGAAACATATAACGTATACAGAAAAGACTACACAATGTAATTTCATGAGAGAACTAACATCTGGGAGATCAGGAAAGGAAGTAAAAAGGCTATAAAATACAAAACAATTTTGGAGGAAAACTAACAACTGGGAATCAAGAAAGGAATTATATAGGAGATGGCACCATGTTTGTAAAATGAAGGCGTTGCTCTAGATGACCTCTAAGGTTCCTTCCAGCTCATAGGGATTTAAATTGTTCCACTTTCTTTGAAGAGATGCCTTACAGACTCAAAACTAGATTTCCCAAAATGCTCCAAAGAATCATTTACAGAGCCCTGAAGAAATTTCAAGCACCCCCAGAATTTTTTAATTAAAAATTTATTGCTGGGGCTCATTTTTAATAAGGTTTTTTATACAATTCTAAGAATTAGCTAGGAAGCACAGGTCCTCCAATACTTATAGTAACCTCAGTAAGCCATATTTGAAATCGTCTGATAGGCTATCACATGGGCAGAGAAATGTCAGCTTAAATTCTTCATACATGAAGAGGCACCTGCCCCCATATTCCTATATTTTTCTCACAGTGGGGAGGAATGTCAGAGGTCACATGTAGTGGCATGTTAGCTTGAGCAAGGATATCCTTCACAGTGTAACCTACCCAACAAATGTTCATCCACCCCGTCTCTCCGCTGAAGGAGAGCTCACTACTTGCTAAGAAAGCCTATTTCATTTTTGGATAGATTTTATTGTCAGGTACATTGAGCTGTAAACTGCCTCCCTGACTTTTCCACCTGGTAGTCTTAGTTCTTCCCTTAAAGCCAAACAGAACAAAATGAATCCCTCTTCTAAATTACAGCCCTTTAAAATCTTAAAGGCAGTTACAACAGCCCCCTCCTAAACCTTCTCTTCACCAGGATAATCATTTACAATTTCCTTTGGACAATGCTTGTTTGGCGTGGTCTCCGGCCCCTTAACCGCCCCGGTCGCCCCCTTGTGGACATACTCTGTCTTATCAATGACCTTCCTGAAATGTGAAATACAAAACTCCAGATGAGATCTAACTAGAACAGTATAACTACTCTGGACACTGGGCCCGTCTCAGTGCAGTCTAGAATTCTATTTGCATTTTCAGGGCTGCACTGTTATGCTGTTACTTCATCTTAAGCCTGAAATCCACTAAAATATCAAATATTTTTGCCATGAATGGTCTTCTAGCCAAGCTTCATTCACCTTGTACAAGTGAAGTTTTTTAGACCTGGTATAGGCTACTTTTACATTTATCTGTATTAAGTTGTATCATATCATTCAATCAATTAATCAATAAACATTTATTTAATAAACGCTATGTACAAGGCATTGTGCTAGGTTCTAGGGAAACAAAAAGCAAAAAACAAATGCCTGTCTTCAAAGAGATTATACTCTAAAGCATTGATTCAATTCATAATTCCAGCCTGTAGAAAACTTTATAGACACTAATTTTGTCATACTATATGTCAGGTATTCCCTCTATCTCTTTGTTATCTTATAATTTAATAAGTATACAATTTATTCCTTCATCCAAGTCATAAATAAAAATGTCAACACATGCTAAAACAGATTTTTCTGACAATCCAGTAGGTTACTCCCAACCAGACCCATGGAGGGCTTCTAGATGCCCTATTATAGTCTTACTTTTTTTTGGAGGCAAGCAGGGTTAAATGACTTGCCCAAGGTCACACAGCTAGTAAGTAACTGAGGTCAGATTTGACCTCTGGTCCTCCAGGGCCCATGCTCTATCCACTGTGCCATCTTATCTTGGGTTTCAACTACCTCTTAGCCATTTTTGTTCCATTTTTCCCTATTCAAAAGCATTCTTCTTGGCAGAGGAAACAGAAGCAAAATCAGAATTAAGTTGTTTTGCTTTTTCTTCCTCAAATATTACTATCATCATATCTACTACCAGTCCTATCCTTTCTTTGGTCCTCTTGTTCCCTCCTAACTGGCCATAAACAAGCAAAATCAGAAACCAAATCCCTTCTCTTTGTTGTCCTTCGTGTTCATTATC
Source organism: Trichosurus vulpecula (assembly GCF_011100635.1). Taxonomy (NCBI): domain Eukaryota; kingdom Metazoa; phylum Chordata; class Mammalia; order Diprotodontia; family Phalangeridae; genus Trichosurus; species Trichosurus vulpecula. The sequence goes on from NC_050575.1 coordinate 32,625,868, forward strand.
AGCCTCAGCTCACTCTGAGCTGTAGGGTGGTTGGCAGCACTCTCGGATGGCCATGCTACTCTTAGGTCTTTACTGCTCACCTCTGCTTCTACTTACTGAACAGTTCTTAAAATGACTTCTCTGTAACATATACATTCCCTTTAGACAAGACTCTCCCCCTTTTCACCTCATTGGAATTGTTTCTTTTTTGTGTATTCATAATTTCACTTGGGAAATCTCGAGCTTGGGCTGAGCTCCCTGGGACATGGGATCCTTTCTATGCTTTCCCTACTCCTTTGAAAACAGATTCTGGTCTATACAACATAAAGGCAGTACTGGAGTAAAGACACTATGTAATGGCTGTAAGAGAGACACCGTACAGAGCTAGCTGGATAACGATGATGATGGTAGCTGATAGTTGTTATATGATCCTTAAAGGCATATAATACATTTTAAATACATGCATGCACATCATAAGATCATATGTGTGGGCGTATGTATGATCCTATGTATAATAATCTATGTGTATATATATATACACACACACACATATGATTATATATCCTATATAGAGCTGAAAAGGACCTTGGAGGGCATTTTATAAAGAGCAAGGAAGAGTCTCATAGGTAACAAGTATCTAAAACAGGATTTGAACCTAGGTCTTCATCACTCCAATCCAACGCCCTGCATGTCAACAGCACAGTGTTCTTCAGGTTGGCAGAACACTTTTTCCCTCCAGCATTATTTTATTCAGCCTCTATTTACCACAGGTATATATAACCCAGTCATGTCTCTTACCTAAACCAAAAGGGACATCCTGATTTTCTCATTTGGCTTGGTGAATAAAAATATTCAAAAAGAAAGGCAGAAAATGGATATTTCTACCGGTTATGCTGACCATTTCAAGAACTACAATTTTATGATGGACTCCAGGCAGGAATTATTGATAAACCATATAATCTATCAATATGAATACTTAAATTTAAAGCCAAACCTCCCATGTCATATCTCACAAGTAAATCCATAATGCTAACTCTAGTCTTGCTCTTCTGCAGCTTCTCATGTCATGGCTGATATTAAATCAGAAAGGTCATACAGAGTTGAAACCTCCAGAGAGAACTCATTTTAATGACAACTGTGTCTCCCTTCCCATCTTCATTCCTCACCGTCACCCACCATATTCTATCAAGAGACCCATGTACCCAATCTTTGTTCCAGAGCTCAGCTCTGAGGCCAGCCAAATCCAAAACTTCATCTATAAATTGGTGTCCTACTTAAACCAAAGCCCATCTTTTGCATTACAGACCTAACCTCCGTTTGCCTCAGTTTTCTCAACCACGAAATGGGGATAATAGTAGCACCTATCTCGCAGAGTTATTATGAAGATCAAATAAGATAATATTTGTAAAAGAGCTCAGTGCAGTGCCAGGCACATAGTAAGAACTATATAATTGCTAATTTCCTTCCTTTCCTTTTTTCTTCTTTTCCCTTCCCTTCTCTCTATGCTATTGACTTACCCCCATTATAATTGCTAAATCCAAGAGACTGTTAGAACAGAAGTGATATTTTACAAGAGCAACCAAGAAATTGGTAACATATTCTGCAGAAACAGCACGGTAAAGTGGGGAAAAGCGCAGGGTCAAGCGTCCAGAGTTTGTGTCCTAGCTCTTCCACTGACTAGCTACGGGACCTTGGGCCAGTCATCTCTCTAGGTCTCAGATTTTCTTTTATAAAATGAGAGGAAGGTGAGGTCTCCAAGGTCCCTTTCACCTCTGACATTGTGCTACTATTCCCCCATTGCAGAAAAGGGGCCTGCCATCCCTGCCATCACTATCGAATGCTAACCAACTGCCAGTGATGGAAGGTTGAGACCAAGTGCTTCAGAAATACTTCCAGCACAGCCACAGAGCCAACATCCAGGAAAGAAATCCTGTTTGCAGATGTGATCTAGCAGCATTCTCTGCAGTTCTTAAGAACTATTGAAGACTCGGGGGTGAAAAGTTCTCGCTACAAGTCTTTGGCACTGTCAGACAGTTCAATATCAGAAACAAATATGGCTTTATCAATGGAAATGACATTAAGGAAAATGCATAACACTTTCATCTCTGCATCTTACAGACCATAGGGTCTTTCTGTCTGACTTGCAGCTGAAATTTCCTGTATATTTTGTCTTCCTCTTTGAGAATAAGAACCCCTTGAGAACAACCAATGTCTTGCTTTCTAATTTGTATTTCCAGGGTTTAACAAGGTTAATTGCACATAGCAAATGCTAAATAAATTTTTTGTATTAATCCATTCGTATTATCTGCAGCTAAACCACATCCATTGAAAAAACATCACCCTTTATCTTAAGATATATCCCTCCCAAAATTAGAACGTTATACTGGAAATCAATCGAATTCAAATAACAAAGGCGAAGTTGCAAACCTGGGTCACTGGGAGAATGGTGATGCCCTCAACAAAAATAGAAAAGAAAGAGCAGGTTGAGAAGAAAAGATCATGAGATCATGGTTTTAGAAATGTTGTATTTAGGACATCGATGGGACATTCTGGAGGACATGTCCAGCAGGAAGTTGGCAATGTGAGACTGGGGTTCAGAAGGCCAATTAAGGCTGGATATATGGATTTGGAAGTCTTAAGCACAGAGAATATAATTGAACCGACGGGAGCTTATGTTATCACCAAGGGAAAATGCACATTAGGAAAGTGTCCTTCAGGGACAGCCATACTTAGAAGGGTGGGAAGATAAATAATGAACCAGCAAATGAAACTGAAATAGAACAGTCAGGGAGAAAGAGAACAAGGACAGAGCAGTATATCTTGCAAAGTCGAGGTGTCCCATTATCAGTGACACTAAAACAATCAGGTTTGAAAAAAGTTGGAGTTCAGATTTGCCCTCTCACCTTAAATCCCTATATATTTGGGCAACTAAAAGAACAAAAAAAAACCATATACAGTAAGCAGTTCACCGCTGCCCTACCACTAGCCACCCATCTGACCCCTTACACACACACACACACACACACACACACACACACACACACACACTACCACTTTTATATATATGAAACTCAACAATCCACAGGATGCAGATTTAAATAGCATTTATAGGAGTAGGAAAATAGGTTTGTTTTAAGCCACCCAAACTGTCATCCAGAAGTACTCTTGCAAGTAACACTTTTTATTTATGAGATGGGTAACTGGTATCAAGGTACAGTTCTGTTGAAATAACTTGCTTGTATATTACCTCTTACCTGGCCTGTTGTAACAGGTTTCCTGATCTGTAAAATAAGCTGGAAACAGAAAAGGCAAACCATTCCAGTATCTTTGCGAAGTAAACCCCAAGTGGGGTCACAAAGAGTCAGGCTTGGTTGAAACAACTGAACAACTACTTTTTCATACAAAACATTTGAGGGCTATGATCATAGAGTTCACATGTGATGGTTCCACTTTAATTGATAGAGGAAAAAGTTTACTATAGAAAGCTTGACAGATCTTTTCAATTTTTCATCTGTTTGTTGTCTTTCTAGATTCATCTGCAAATGTTCTCAGAATGACCTGGTTTAATCGGCAAATTGTAAACTTGTTTTCCTCTCCAATGTTGCACACTGTTCAATGACTCATAATAAACAGACATTCTTCTACAAGATTTTATGAATAAGTAGATACCCTAAATCACTCAATGTTGCCCTTCACGGACATGTTTCTCCAAGAAAAGTACATTTCGATGGCTGAAGGCTGCCTGCTTAACTTTGGGTTTATTGGATAGATTTCTTTCTCAAAAACAAAGCCTTAGACCCAATTCACTCTGGAGTTCATAGAATGGACAACAGGTGCCAGCCCTCCTAGTGCAGAGGGAATATAAATATTAAATAGTAACCTTTTCTCTTTTGGCCAGGAACCCTGAGAGACTTCCCCTCAGAGTTGATTTTTTTCTTGAGTTTTGATTAAAGGGGCCATCCCTTGGTTAACTTCTTAAAGAGGCCTATTCACTGAATAGGCATTACCTCAGTAATAGTGAGAACCTGAAAAGACCTTAGCCTAAAACGACCAGGGTCTCCAAATGCATCCTGGGCCATCTCCAGTTGTCCTAATGATATCATCCCACTGGACCCAAATGGCTCTGGAGGAGAGAGTGAAGCTGGTGACCTTGCACAGCCCTCCCTCACTCAAATCAAAGTCAACTGCAAGTCATGTCATCGTTTCCCTGATGTCGTGGTCCTCTTCGAAAATGAAAGACAAACAAAACAATCTCCATTTGGCGGAGATCAAGTTGTGGCCTCAAAGTACTTTTATTTTCTTCATTTTAGTGACTGTCTTACACTGGTTAAACTTGGCTAGGAAATGATGATAGACTAATTTTATTCATTCCCCATTTTTCTGAGTATATCATTTTTTAAAGAGGTTATGTTGGAGCTGATTTGATCATATGCCATAACCTCACTTCTATACTTTCTTTTGAGGAAAAGACACAAAAAATGAATAAAAAGAAGGAAAAATGCACTGAATGAAAAATTGCGCATTGAAAGTTTCCCAAAAATAACAAATTAATATCAATAGTGGCCCCAGAAATAAAGCTGGATCTAAAAGAAAACATATTAAATTGGATAATAAGTACTTTAAAGGACGTGGAGGAACTATCATAGGTAAAGGAAGATCTGACATCTTTCATGAAAATCCGTCATCAGTAAAAATAGAACAAGACAAATTGATAACAAAAGTCAACAACATGGAGAAGAGGATGGAAAAGATGACTAGAAGAATGGAATCAGTGGGTAATCATATTATAATACTGGTATGCCAATTGGCTGAAATGGCAAAAGATTAAGCAAAATTAAATCAAAGAAAAAAAATTGAGCCAGATTTTAAAGCCTTGAAAACTTTATAAATGAAGATAAGAGAACTAGAAGAGAAGACTCAAAAGATGATAAAAGACTCATCAGATGATCTGAAAAATGTAAAGAAAGAAAGTCTAATAACCATATTCAGGATGGCGTTGCAAAAGGTTTTCAGAAGTTAAGATCAAGGAACAGATTTCAGATTGATAGAATTCACTGGACATCCTTAAGAGAAATATCAGATACAACTTACCCAAACATATTGTTGTCAAACTCTCTACCTTAAGGCTTTTTTGATCAGGGTAGTCTCTGTACTCCCTGAGGTTTTGCCTATCAGGGCCCTAAGCTGTCTTTTGTCTTTCCTTTCTGCATCTCCCATTAAAGCAACTTCTGTTTAGTGGGATCCTTTTCTAGCATTCTCAGCTTCCGGCTATGTTTTGTGGAGTCTTGTGCTGGATGAAAGAGCTTAATCATGTTTCTCTATGGATTTTTTGATCATTGTTCAACCTTTTCTTTCTATATTATTGCTGAGGAAGAATTGGGAGAGTTGGGTGCCTGTGTGACTTTCCAAGCTGCCATTTTAACCAGAAGATCTCAAATTCCAGATATATTCATACAGCCATATCTCAAATGCACCCTTAATTAGCTAGAATATTCATCTTTCATTAACTTACCCAACCCTTTCTTGAACTTTTTTCTTATATTTTAACCTATACCACCTCTATGTTAAAAAAAGAAGCATCTTAAAGCTCCACCCTTGCTCAATGAATTTAGACAGACTCTTGTTGCTTGTCATAATGGAGTCCGATCTATATGTTACTTTTATTGATTAGTTAGATGGGAAACATCTGGTTGTACAATCTCAGAAACCAGAGAATTCAAAACAACTTAAGCTACCATTCAGAATCACAGTATTACCCACCAAATGAGACTAAAACTCTTCTTCTAGATATTCAAGGCCCCCTATAATCTGGTACCATTCTATCTTTCTCATCTGATTTAATATTTCTCTCTGCCATACACTTAATGCTCCCTCCAAAACAGACTATTCTCTGTCCCCTGAATATGCCTTGTGCTTCTATGCTGATACCTTTGTTTATAGTTCCTTATACTCTAAACTGTCTTCACTCTTCTACCAGACACCTCAGTCATCAGTTGGTCAATCTTCCCAGACCTCTTATGTAGGTAGTGAGCTACTCCACTCTTCGCAAAGCACGCTGGTTGAGTTTCTCTATTATGCTTATCATATGTTATTGTAGGTTGTAAGTGTATATATATATATATATATACACACACACATATGTATATATGTATATACACACATGTGTGTCATGTATGTGTGCGTGTATGTGTGCATGTATACATATATATACATATAAATAAAATACACCCTGTTAGACTGCCAGTTTCACAAGGGCAAGGACTGCTTGTTTCAACTGTATTTTCCTCACCTCCCAGCACTATCTTCTGCATAAAATTAAGCTTCAAAAAATATTTCCTGAATATTAGAGCTGGAGACCATCTAACCCAACCTACTCACTTAACAGGTAAGGAAAATGAAGACCAAAGAAGCTGTTATGTTCTACGAATAAAAGACACTGTTGAGATTCAAGCTTAGATTCTCTGACTCCAGATCTAGTGTTCTTCCCACCATACATTGGTGTGCCTCGTTATTTCTAGATGGACATCTCCCTTGGGGCAAAGTTCCTGTTTTGTCTAAGCACTGTATTTTCCCCAGAAGCTTTTCTGAGTTGAGTCAGAGGAGCAGTCATGGAGACAATGACCCTCTGCAAGGCCCAGACTGTAATGCCTAGTCCCACAATATATTTAGTGCCTAGAAGACTCAGAGCAGGGATGAGGGTAGGAGTTGATAATTAAAGTTATCCTTTATTGAACAATGACTGCTTGAGAACAACTTTTGTAAATTTAATTTGGACGATGTACATATTCTAAATAATCTATACGCCCTGAGAGTGCAAAATGTTTTCATTTTTGTCTGTTATTACCAGAACATAACACAGTGCCTGGCACATAATGGGTACATCAATACTTGCAGAATTGACTTAAATTAAAAAATGATTCAAGTATGAGAGACACCAAATTAGCAAACACTTTTTTGTTTCTCTCCCGAGACCATGCACTTGTTAGCAACTTATGTGTCACAACTTGACTATGACGTTATCTGAGTTGGCAAAGCTGAGGTTTGACCTTCTACATCTATCTGTTATTATCCAAGATGTGCTCTGGAATGTGATGCCTTTGCTTTCTTATTTGTTCCATCCTTCCTGACAGGAGGGATGGTGACATTTACAAGAATCATGCTCTTCAAAGTACACCATGTGTAGACATCTCATAAATTCTACTTTGCTTGCTGTGTTGTTTGTTTTAAGTTGAACGAGACTTCGGGGAAACGGAAACCAGTCAAGGAGCATTTGATCCCTAGTCTTCATCTTAGAGAAAAAAAATGTATCTACCTTCAAATGGAAAGAGCACTGGACTGAAAGTATTAGACCCCAGCTCCTATGTTTATCAGTGGTACAGCTTTGGGCAAATCATTGGACCTGTCTTGAGTCTATTTCCTCAGTAGGAAAATGGGGAAAATAATACAGACACTACCCATCTCACAGGCAGCTAGGTGGAGCAGTGGAGTTAGGAAGACTTATCTTCCTAAGTTCAAATGTGACCTCAGACACTAGCCGTATGACCCTGGACAAGTCACTTAAACTTGTTTGCCTCAGTTTCTTCATCTGTAAAATAAGCTAGAGAAGGAAACAGCAAACCACTCCTGTAGCTTTGCTAAGAAAACTTCAAATTGCTTCACAAAGAGTTGGACACAACTGAAAAAGTGACCACAATAACAAACCTACCTCACGGGGTAGTTAAATCAAGGTAGTTGTCAACCTTGATGGACTATGTTAATATAAATTATTATAGTTATAAATTATTGTTTTAGTTAATATAAATTATTACAGTATATAAATTATTATAGTTATAAATATAGTGATATAGTTATAGTCATATTATTCTATATATCTTTTCAAGAGAGATGCAAAAAAAAAGAAAATATTCTTGGCTCTGAAACTCACTGTATGACCTTGTCTCAACCTCTCTGAGCCTCAGTTTCAAACTTGCTTCTCTAGCATCTCTTCTATTTGACTTCCTCACTCTTGTCTTCTTAGGTACTTCTAGACAGAAATCTCTAAACAATCCCTTGATTCTTGTTTTGTTGTTATTGTCCTTGGCCCTTTTTTTTTTTCTTTTTAACCTTTCTTGCATTTCTATTGTTTAAGGTGTTTAAAAAGCAAATAGTTTGTTCATATCTGGTTTTCTTTGTAGAAATTCTTTGAATGCCTCCTTTTTATTGAACATCCATCATTCTTCATTAATCACTCAGATTAGATTTTCAGGATAAGTGACTTTGGGTTGCACCTTGAGCTCCTTTGCTCTTCAGAACACATTATTTTATTCCCTCCCGCAGTTCTGGTGGGTACCGAATAGTCTTGTGCTACCTGAATTTCCACTCCTTTATGTTTGAAGGTCTTTCTGCTCATTGCTTGCATAATTTATTGTCAATAGAATTATTAAATTTAACCACTCTATGTCTTGGCATTTGCAACACAGGGTTTTTTCCCTTTGGGGGGTAATCTGGATTCTTCTGACTGGCATTTTGTTTTCTGTGTTCAGAAGTTTTCAGTCGTTTTCTTAATTTATTTCTTGCATTATAGTGTTTAGGTTTTTTGATTTCTCATGTTCTTCTGGGAGATCTATAATTCTTAATTTTTCTCAACACATCTTGTCTTCAAGATAAAAGTATTTTGCACACATGGAAATCATGTTTTCTTTCAATATTATTGCATTTTGCTTCTCTACTTCCAGACTGTATTTCACTTCTATGTAATTGCATTCTCAATCAGTTGTTTCCTCTTTTATTTCTGTGGTGAGGTTTACCACAATGGACTCAAGTTTTTGCTATTTTGCTGATTATTTCTCCTGTACAGAACATAAATTCTGCTTTCACAATTTTTATTTCTCTTTTAAGCCATTCAGGAATATCCTGCCATGGTTCCATGTTGTCTTGGGAATCCAGAAGGTCCTTTGCCCCATCAGATTTTATTTTCCTTTGTCCTTTAATAGTTCTTTATTGTATACCTGGACTTGCTTAGCTGACTTGGAGGCCATATTCCTTTCTGTTATTAATATCTCCCCTGTTAGTTTACCTGTTTGTGTTCAAGGTCTTTAACTGAGTTTTCTCACACTTGAGATCTTTGCTGATTTGTCTCTCTTTTTCTTTCTATTCTTCTACTGCTCACTTTCTTTCTCTTTCCCCTCTCTGGTTTCTTTAGGGGCTATACCTCAAAGCTGGTTCAGCCTCCTCCCATTCCCTAAAACAATTCACATTTCACTGGCCTTACTGTGTACTCCAAGGGATTAACTGACCTCGGCTGGATTCTAGTCAATTTTCCCCTCAGTTTTGTGGAAGGTCACACATACCACACACAGTGGCATGCTCTCTTAGTTCCCTCAGTTCTGTGATGGAGCTCTGTTGCAGCACAGAGTGGCACACTGCAGTTAAAGCAAGCTTCTCTCTCTTTTGGCATTCCATGGCACAAGGAGAAGGCACTGAGTTGAGTTCTATTGCAAACCTGTGGTCAGCTTGGGCAGGCCTATTTAGAACCCCACAGCCTGTGGGAGAGGGGATGCTGAGAAAATACCTTAGGGTATTAGCATCCTCTGCTGTTAATTCCTTCAGTTTTCATCTTTCTTAGGATTCTTGGTGTCCTAGACTATGGAGACAGCTGAAACTGCTTTATTTCTTATGAGTAATTACCATTCTAGAGAGATTTTATGAGAATCTAAAAAAGTATCTAGGCCTTCATCTTTTCAACTACCTGACCCAGAACTCTCCCATCAATATATCAAGTCCCAAACTAGTTTGCAACTAAAGTAGTTTGGGAAATATTAGGCTAAAAATGAATAAACTAAGCATGCCCTTTGATGCAACAATAAAACTACTAGACCCATCCCCCCAAATAAATCAAAGAAAGAGGAAAAGGACTCATATGTACAAAAATATTTATAAAAGTTCTTTTTGTCATGGCAAAGATCAGGAAATAAAGGAGGGTAATATTCAATTGGGGAATGTCTGAACAAATTATGAAATGTTGACATGATAGAATACTATTGTGCCATAACAAATGATATAAAACATGTAAAACAAAGAAACGTGGGAAGACTCATATGAACGGATGTAGAGTGAAGTAGGCAGAACCAGGAGAATAATGGATACAATAAAAACAATTTTGTTGTTCAAACAGCTTTGAAGGACTTAAGAATTCTAATCAACGCAATGAATAACAACAATTCCAGAGTGCCAGTAATGAACCTGATGATAGAATCAGGGTACAGAATAAGACAAATGTATGTATGTATGCATGTATGCATGCATGCATGTATGTATGTGTATGTATATGTGTGTATATATGTATGTATGTGTGTATACATGTATACATACATATGTATCTCCAAAGTGGGGATTTGCTTCAATGAACTATGGAATATCTGTTACAGGATTTTCTTTTTTTTTATCCCAATGGTATAGGAAAGGATTCGAAAGAGAAAAAATAAATTTGTGTTAATTGAGATTAAAGCAATTTTTAAAAGTTTTTACGGAGCTAAATGAACTCTAAGTTCCTTTCTACCTCCAAAATTCTAAGGTTCTGTGGGACAGCCTTAGAATTAGGAGTTGGGATAGTCTCCATACATGAAAAAAACCCACTGACAAAAGACAAAAATTGTATTATCGACTCTTTGGTTCCCTAAGATCCACTAAGTCATACTGTAGCTCAACGGTTCTGTAGAAACTACAAATATTCACCAATTGTCTGCTCCACATAAGGTCCAGTACAAGCTAGTCACTTTAATAACCACAAAGTCTGTTCTGTCCTTATCGAAAATCAGACGGCTCTCACAGCAGTTTCCTCATGGGCCTCGTTCCATGTGCTCTGACTCAGTTTCAACTAAATGAAGTCTCACCTCGGTGATAGATTGATTACCCCCTGATAGAAAGCAAAAATGGCAACAGCTTGGCTTCACTAGAAGTCAATTTCAACAGTCTGTATTCCTTGCTGCCTTTCGGAAGCCAGTCTTTTCTGTTTAGATGGCTATTTCAGCCAAACTAGATGGATTACCACTCTCCAGATATGCCACAAGAGGACAGCTCTCTGTTTCCCTAGCACTCCCTGCTCTTTTCCACTTCTGTGCCTTTGTTGACACTATCTATATCTGAAATCTCTTTTCCACTTACTGAATTTCTACCTACTGTTTAAAACTTATCTCAAATGCCACCTCTACCAGAAAACCATTCCTGATCCTTCTAAAAGTTACATATTTTCCCCTCAAATGGCATTTGTTTCAAATCTCACTGATGCACTTATCATGAGACATTGTGAACAATATTATCTATACATGGCCATACCTTCTTACTAAACCATAAGCTCCATGAGGGCAAACCTCATATTTTATATAAACTTTCTACCTCCCCTAGCACCAAGCACCAGGTTTTGTATAAAATGAATTTAACAGGAATAAATTTAAATCTTATCCTTTGGTTTAAAAAAAATAAACTTCACAATTATAAGGCATGAGTAGATAGTTGTATGTGGGAGAAAAAAAGATTTTGGGATTTTAGTGGAAAGTTCCAAAAAAAAAGAAAAAAAATGCTTCTATACTTTTAAAGTACAATAGGAGAGGTATGGCATCTCTCTTAAATAAATAATTATATAAGAATAGGGCAAGCCAAGAATGGGCATCTGTTAACACTCATTTGTTACTTAGAACGCTTTGCCTTATATGGTTGTTCACTACAATGTAAACCTCCTGAGGTTAGGAATCATGGTTTATATCTCTCTGTATACCTAGACCAGGGGTAGGGAACCTGCGACCTCAGGGCCACATGTGACCTTCTAGGTCCTCGGGTGTGGTGCTTTGACTAAGTCCAAGCTTTACAGAATAAATCCTTTCATTAAGGGTATTTGTTCTATGAAGTTTGGATTCAGTCAAAGGGACACACTTGAGAACCTAGAGGGCCACATGTGGCCTTGAGGCCACAGGTTTCCTACCCCTGACCTAGACCCTACAATGCAGCCCCTACACAAAATAGGAATTCAGTGAATATTTGAAGGAGATGGTGATAACCCCCAAACAAAGAAAAAAAGAATATTTGGTCAAGAATACATCAGATATATTGCTGAACTGGACCTCCTCTAAGGCATGTATCACCTCTGTAAAATGACTAGATGGTCTCATTGGTCCCTTTCTGTTTCTAAAGTCCTCTGTGTCTTCAGTTCTGTCATAGGTATAAAAACCATCATTGCTTTGTTTATTTCACATATGGCTTTTCCAATTCACAGAATCACAAAGCTGAAAGAGAATTTAGGGGTTACCTCCTGGTAAACCTATACCTGACCAAGAATCCCTCCACAATAAATGCATTAAGTAGCCATCCAGCCTTTGATCAATGACCTCCAGTGAGGGGAAACCTGCAGTCTCCCAAGGTACATTTTCCCTTTCTCCCACTTCATTTTTGAGAAGCTTTAAATATTAGGATGTTTTTTCTTGTAAAGAAAACCTTAATTTGTCTCTTGACTACCCAAAGTCATAGATTTAGAACTAGAAAAGACCTTAGAGTTCATTTAGTTCAAATACGTCATGATATGAGTGAGTTGCCTGCAGATTAGAGAGGCTATGTGACTTCCCTAAGCAGGAAATAGCAGAGCTAGGATTCAATCCCAGACCCTCTCCCTCCAATCCAGCTGGGGACTGCTCCCATTTCTGTCCTGTGGGGTCAGACAAGTCAAATCTCTCTTCCATATGACAGAGCTTCAAGCACTCATAACAGTTATCATTTCTCCTCTCAGTGTTCTCTTCTTTGGGCTAAACATCCCCAATTCCTTCAATAAATCCACACATTGCATGATCACAAAGCCTTTCATCATCCTGATTGCCTCCCTCTGGACACTCTCCAGCTTTTCAATGTAAAATGCTGCTCCTAGAATTGAGCACCATACTCCAGATGTGATCTGATCAGGGCAGAATACAGTAACACTATGACCAGGACGCAATGCCTATGACTTGGATAGCATGCCTCTCTTGGTGTACTCTCAGATTAGAGAAGAATTTCTTTTTCTTGTTGCCAATATATTTTTGATTTATGGACCTTTCTGCCTACTAAAATCCCAAAATCATTTTTTTACATATACACTAGTAGTCATACCTTGTAATTGTGAGGTTGATTTTTTTAACCTAAGGATAAGATTTAAATTTATTCCTATTAAATATTATCTATTAGCTTTGGTCCAATGTTCTAACCTATCAAAATATTTTAGATTCTGACTTGGTCAGTCTATGGGTTTGCTATCTTTTTCAGCTTCCTGTCATCTGTAAATTTAAAGCATTTATTTTTGTCTTTATCTTGGTCACCAACAAATATACTAAACAACAAAGATCCCTGGGGCACTGCAATAGAGACTTCCTCCCAAGCAGACATCAAACCACCAAAAACTATTTTTTTTAATCCAATCACTAAAACCATTATGAATATACCAATATTACTGTCATCTAGCCCATATTTCTTTGTCTTGTCCACAAGAATTGCATGGGTGACTTTGTCTCATTTAGTAAAATCTAGGGAAAAATATATCTACAAGAATAGGTTATTATACCAGTATAGTAGCTCTAGACATATTTACTTCACTAGTTCTTCCCAAATCTCACACCTCCAAGCATTTGTACTAGCTGTCCCCTATGTGCTCCTTTCTCATTTCTGCCTCTTAATTTCTCTGGATTCCATTAAGATTTAGCTCAAAACCCACCTTCTATAGAAGGCCTTTCCCTAAAATGCTAGTGTTTTCCCTTTTGAGATTACCTTTCATCTACCATGTATAAATCTTGTATATATTCAGTTATTTAGATGTTATCTATCTCATCGCAATATGAACTTCTTATACGCAAGGATTGTTTTCACTTTCTTTGTATTCCCACTGTGCTTCGCACAAAGCAGGAACATAGTAATCCCTTAACAAATGGACTGATCAGGCAGCTGAAGAGTTTGGTGGGTGTTTTCTTCCACGTATAATTTTTAAAATGATTCATTCTTTGATATCTCTTTTAACACAACCCACAAAATCACTCATAATGAATAACTGAAAACATCCAATATCCGTCATGTCTCTTCTTCATAAAGTCACTTTGATAAAAATGTGTAGTATCTCCTACATAAACCACTGAGACAGACCCCCCCCAAAAATTTGTATTTATTCATGTTAGGTTTTATAAATAACTTTAAAAAAAGTTGGTGTTATAACATAGCTAGGGAAAGTGTGTACCCATCAGTCACGGTATATGATTGTAATAAGGGCTAATTTTCTCAGAAATAAGGAATTTAGAGAAATGTCAGAAGACTGTAATGAACTGACACAGAATAAAGAAGACAGAACCAGGAAAACATTATACACAAGGAACACAATAGTGTAAATGAAAAGAATGCTGAAATGAAGCTGAATAGTATTTAATTACAGGGATCAATCTTAGCTTGAGAAAAAGAAATGAGGAAATGTACCTCTCACCACTACTTAAATAGATGGAGACAACGAATACGCAAGGTTGTATTGACATTAGATGTGGGGGCTGTTTCTGTTCTAAGTTTGCTTAACTGTTTTCCTTCGTATAAGGGAAATTTCACTGAGTGGGCATTTATATGTGGGGGTGGAATATATCTTGAAGTGATTAGAATATAAAAAGCATCAATAAACATTTAATTTTTTGAAAGTTGGTGCTATGAAAAGAAATAATCACAGATTTTGAATCACTATGGAGAAAATGTTCCCTGTTGATTAGTAATAAAAAAGCTAGAATGGCCTTTTATGTTACCTTTATGAGAATTATTATTATTAATAATCACATTTACATCATACTTTACATAGTAATGTGCATTACTAATGAACATAAAGTGCTTCATAATTATAAAATATTATAAAACATAAAATTATCATTAAATTAATATTAATCCCCACTAATGTCATTATATTAGAGATATTTTATGTAATATACTTTTTAAATGTAAAATACAATATAAATGTGAATTATCATTTGATCATCAAAATAATCCTCTGACAAAACAATGGCATGCATTACTATTCCCGATTTATGGAGGAGGAAAATGAAACCTAATAAGAAGAAGAGACTGGCCAAGTTCATGCTGCTAATAACATCCTAACATACCTAGACTAAAATTCAGATGCCTTTACTCTTGCCGTTTTGCCCTTTCTAACATATCAAGCTTCCTCCTTTCAAGAAGGGTGCTAGAACCCATTCATATTACAGTGTAATGACTGATAACATGGAGAATATTACCGCTTCCCCCTCGGACTTGTATTTTAACAGCAAGTCTTAGCTAAAGCAATGGAAAGCAGGTGAGGGAGACTTTCATCCAGAAAAGGGGGCCCATGTTTAAGGCCTAGAAAACCAAATCAAAGCACTATGAATGGAGGAAGGAACACCTATATACCCCTCTCCAAGCCCCATTCAAGGTAGGGCCTTGATGACATGAATAAAGAGCCCCTAGATAAAGGAAAACACACTCTAGTGGGGGCTTGAAGCATGCCCAGACTTTCTAACACGGAGAAACACTTCCTGCTTGTGGAAGGAAACACATTACGTTCTCCTGCCACATGTGTAGGAGTAACGTTCTTTCATTGGTTATGCAGCTGGAATAGTTTTCATCCTTAAAACTCCAGGATGGGACAATCTTGCTCTCCTTCCTGCTGCATCCAGAGAGTGAAGATCACACACAATTCACAGATGGCAAGGGTACCATGAACTGAACCAAGAAGAAGGGAATACCTTCTCCCTCTCTCCTTTTAAGCTCATGGCTTCCAGTGGCTCTCTTTCTGTTCTGTCTCATCTGTCCTTCTCAGGTTCAGATGCAGGCAATAATCCCCGCTTGGGAGTTCGATCCATGACAAACTTGGAGCCAGGGCGCCATGTGGAGTGTTGCAGCCAGTCAGCCCAGAGAAGCTAGGGCACATAGGACTCCAGCCTAGAGTGTGTTTTGGATCTGGAACTGGGGCTGTGCTCTACAGGAAAGAAGGTGCATTATGAACTCCATCCCTTTCCCCTGCCCAGAGAATAAAGTGCTATTGGAAGATGGAAGGAGGAAAATGATACAACTCACATGTTGTGGAATGTTTGTATGTTTGTTAGTCCACCTTTTGAAGTAAATATTCTTAATCTGACTTTTAGTGGCTAAAAAGAACTGTGGTGCTGGGGACCCAACTCTACAATCAGGGGAACACCAGCACTGGAGACTGGAGACATTGACGGAGAGCCTAGACACCCCAACTCCCTTAAGAGTGCCAGAGAATCCCAGAGCAGGAATAAAACATAACGTACCTGGCCTACAGATGTGCAGTAGGAAACACAGCAGTCAGCTTGACACAATACAGCAGGATGTCAAAAGGAAAAAGAAAAATGGGGCAGAGGATGTTCCCCAAACTCTGAAACTCATGTGTCTACCAAGAAAGGAGTAAGGAGAATATAGAATCATATAAATATAGAATGTTAAGGCTAGGTGAAATCTTGGAGATCATACAGTCTATCATTGCACAGACGGTCTGAGTAACTGCAACAAATGACCTAGAATGCCTGCATAGAACGCGTATGCTTTGGGTATGGTGGAAAGTGAACTGGACTTGGAGAAAGAAGAATTGTGTTCAATTCCCAATTCTGCCTTTTATTGTGAGAACTTCCTTGGGCAAAGCACTTCCCTTCTCTGGCTCTCAGTATCCTCATCAGTAAAAGAAGGTTGGCTTTGTTTATCTCTTAGATCCCTTGAGAGCTCTTGAATTATATGATTCCTCAAGGGACTCTCTGAAAGGAAACAACACAGAATTCCAGACAAACAGTATAGCATGGCTGGAAGAACAGTGTCCTGGGTGTCAGGGGACCTCAGCTTGAACCCTTATGTAATGAGGGTCTGGCACATGCCCAGACTACCTCCGATGGCATCATCCATGTGAAAGGAAAGACTCTAGAAAACTGCTGCCAGGAGCCTGGAGGAAAGGAATATACATGGACATTTTCCATTGATCCTTGGTGACTGGGAAGAGCTTTTTCCAATTAGCCAATAGCAGGAACTATCATGGAAATATGGAAATGGCTGGAGCTATATGGAAAAAGCTCCTCCTGGTCTTTTAAAAAGCTTTGGGGGCGGAGGAAGCTCCTCCCATAGTCTTTGAAAGGGCCTGAGTCAACACCAGTCGGGCCTCTCTGTATTTCATCAGAGAGAGGTGACTCCTTCACTCACAGCTGGTAAGACCCTAAGGCCCTCATGATGTTTTTCTTTACCTCTGAGGCCATGTTACCCTGAGAAACAGGCTTCTTCATTTGCCCTTTTCCACAGCCCTGGAAGGCAAGTGACAGGAATCCATGAGTCCAGTGTCGTTACAGCCAGCCCAGCAGCAATCACCGGAGGACCAAGGGTCTCAGGACTCTAGCCTAGCAGAAGTCAGTAGCATTGCTGGCTTTAGATAGGAATTTGGTAAGGTCAATGCTATATAGGAACTGAGATAAGCTGTGAGCCTAATTTCCCCTCCCCCCAGAGATAGAGTTGGTAAAGAGGTAATTATGCTGTCAAGGTATTGGGGGAATGTGTGCATATTTGTTCTCGGTATATCTTTGAAGTAAATATTCCTATGTAAAAAGTTATCCAGTGTTACATGGTTAAATGGAACTATGGTGCTAGTCACTTTGCTTCTTAAAAAGGGAGGAACACAGTGGGGTCTCAAGCCAATGGTAAATAAAAGAGACTCCCCAAACCCCTCAAGATATCTGAGAGTACTGAGGGAGGCTGTGAATGATACAGGCCTAGACTTGGGAGAATTGGGCTAGAGGCAACCATGATACATTTACTGTATCACAACTTACGAGAACATAGGTAAATCATTTAACCTCTGATCACACACAACCATTTCCAGGGCCATCCAAACTAGTTCCACCAAAACACTCTTCCCATTCCTTCTTGATTAACTCCCAATCTCACAGACTCTGATTCACAGGGAGGAAATCACAGAGACATGTTTGAGTGCTTCTTGTACCACCACAAACATCAATCTTCCTCTTACAGCCGGCCCTCTGGGGTCTCCCTGAATCACCTGCCCTTTTGGACAACCATAATCAGAGCTTCCATTGGTATGAATACTATCTGTCACAATCACCCTGGAATCTGGCTGCTGACAAGACTCCAGCCAGAAAGCTCAGAATTACAATTCTGCAGGAAACACCAAGGTCCCTTCCCTATTACTGCCTTTCAGTAGAGCTGCTAAGGACTGGGGCATGTCTCCTACGGCGACAGACAACTTGTCGGTGAAGGGACAAGTCTGGGCCACCCTGCCCAGCAGGCTCAGCAACCTTGATTAAAACAGACTACAATCAATACTGCCAGTCAGAACACTGTCTTCCCAATCTGGAAATATCCTTCTTTTCACAATCAGGGCTTTCTATTTCTTCTTTGATTTCTATTTAGAATCTCTGCTCAGAAACCTAACCATAGCTAGCAGGCAGTTCCGTACGTATGAGGAAGAAATAGATGTAAGTGCTATGAAAACACCTACATCTACTGGTCCTTTTGCTACCTGCCCTGGAGTGGAGAAGACCTGAGTGCCTATCCTGTCTCTGACATATCTTTGCATCGTGACTCTGGATAATTCATTTGCTCTCAGCTGCAAACCTGCCCTGGTAAATGGGAGTGTCCTCATCCATAATTCCCTATTATCAACAAAATTACAGGGCTGATCCCCTCTCACTCCACCCCCTCCCCTAAAAAAATTAAATAAGACACCTCTCTCCCTAACTCGTCCTTTATCACCAATTACCTGCTCCATAGTCTAACCAGATGTCCTTACGGGCCTCAGACTCAACAAGTCCATAATAGAATTCACCCTTTTCCTCTCTAAATACAGTCCTCCTCCCAATGTCCTTTTGTCTATTAAAGGAACCATCTTCCTGGTGACCCAGTTTTCATAATCTTATTTAGCATTGTCCTTTACTCTTCCCTTTCTCACCACCCCCATTTCAAGTCCTAGCCATTCCACCTCCACATCTCTGGCACCTCCTTCTCTCCACGTCAGTAAAATGGCCAAAACCCTAGTTTGGACCTTCATCATCTCTCACCTGGGCTATAAACGTAGCCTCCTAATTGGTTTCCCATTTTCCAATGTCTCTCTTCTAAAGCTGCCAAAATAATCTTTCAAGGGCACATGTCTAACCATGTTTCTCTCTTACTGAGAAATCTCTATTGACTCTCTGTTGAAGTTGGGATAAAATGTAAATTCCTGAAGCCTGGCATTTGAGGCCTTCCACAGTCTGGCTCCAACCTACCTTCCCAACCTTATTCCTTTCATCCCTCCTCTCCTAGCACTCTGTGTTCTGGTCAAGCTCATCTATCATGTGTGTGTCAAATTCAACATTCCAGAGCCCACCTCTGTGCATTTGCATGATTTACCCTTATTTGGAATACACTCCCTCCTCAACTCCATCAATCTCTTCCCAAGACTTAGCTCAGGTACCATCTCCACTAAACCTTCTCCACTACTTTCTCACAATTCATAGATTTGTAGGCTCATAAAGTTAGAAATGAAAAAGAATACTAGAGTTTAGGTTGGTCACAAGTAACCCCTTAAGGAGTTAGTATAATCCTTTCATTTAATTAATGAGGAACTGAAGAAAAAGAGGTGAAGAGCCTTGCCCAAGGCCACACTAGTAGTAAGTGGTAGAGTGAGTATTCAAATCCTGTTCCTTTGACTCTTCGCTCTTTTCCTCCTCAAATTACCTTGCAATTTACTTATCTGTAAACATGTTATATTGCCCAGTAGAGTGTAAACTCCTTGAGGGCAAGAAATGTTTCAATTTTCTCTTTTTATTCCTATTGCCCAATTTAGTGCCTTGTTCATAATAGGAATTTAAATATGTGTTGAATAGAATCTTAGGGAAAGGGAGGACCTTCAAAATCATGTCAAAGTTTCAAGACTCAAGACTAGTTCTCCTAGTTTTTACTCTAACTACAATGCTCTTTTCACTACACCCCACTTGCTTTCAGAGACAAGTCTAAATGGTATCACTTTCCAATAGGTTGGTTGTTTCATTCTCTTGTATTATGGAGGGTAGAGATAATTCTACATTTCCATTATTAACACTCCTCTTTCAATTTGGAATTGCATGAGTTTTGAATGACCCTGTACTGTGTGTTATAATTGAGACAGAGGGGATTTTCCAGTGTAACATCAATGCTACTGTGGCTGTGTAAGACCAATAACATCAGCACACAGGAGGGCTGCTAGCACAGGTTCTTTGATCTGCTTTTCTAAGGAAAGCAACTTTAAGGGGTTTACAATCTCATTTTAATTAAACATACACACACACACACACACATCATTCACTTATTTCAGGGGGAAAAGTCATCACCCTGAACTTCAGAGAAAACACAAACCAATTATAAACAGAGATTATGTAAACAGAGCAAATAACACAAATCATCAGACAGAGCTTCTGTTTGTTCATATCAATACATACATACATACATACATACATACATACATAGTTGCCAGAGAAAGAAGCACTAACATCTGGGTTTTTCAAAGCCAAGGGGCTCCTTAACAACGGCTACCCAGAGTCCTGTCTGGTCAAATCACACTACATTCTTCCAGAGAGTGAGCCCCGAGCAAAATGCTAAGCTCAGAGTACATATACACTTCTTCAGGGTCAGAGGGTGTCACAACCATGCCACTCAAACTCACGTGACCTAGGCTTTCCAGTGACTTATGCAGGTCACCAAAGACTCCCAATGCAATCAAAGACTCTAGATTGAAACAAAGGCAAGACTCAAAGGCACTTGATTACCTTAGTGCTGAGAAGCACTCCAAAATAAAAAACAACAAAAGGTCCCACAAGAGGCTACTAATTTAGTGACATTATGACTATAAGTATAATGCCTGCCTCTATGTCACTAGGGTGACCAGTTGAGGCTTAAAGCATTTTACAGAAAAAGAAAACATTAAACTATGGTTTACTGGTGTTTAGACCAAGAAAGTTGAGGTTCACAAAAATTATATGACTTGCCCAGTGTTACACAGAGGTAATTATCAGAGCTGGGATTTATTTCCAGCTGTTCTTATTTCAAATATAGAATATGGCACTTAACACATGCTGCCATGTATGACAGTTATCAGTGTCTTCCTAATTTCTCTATTTCTGTCAGGGCCACAGCCATTTTTCTAGTTATCCAAATATGAAACTTTGTAGTCATATTCAACTCTTCCACTCTGCCTCCACTATCTCATCCAATCTGGCAGTTAGTCAGTAAACAAGCATTTATTAAGCACCTAGTATGGGCCAAGATTGAAAAAGGCTTCCTGCAGAAGATGAAGCTTTAGCTGGGATTTGAAAGTACTGTAACGTTAATGAGATATGACAATCTTCCTCTCCCATTAACAGGACTCACATGGAGTGCATCAAGGGAAGCTTGTTTAGGGGAGGCTTGCTTGTAGGAATGCTTTCACACCTTTTGGTACTAAGTTGATTAGGCACTGAGTCACAAGGGTTGTGATGCCTTCTGGCTCCAAGAAGTGTATATATACTCTGAGTTGGTATTTTGCTTTGGGGGTTCGCTTATGAGAAGGATCTTGTGATTCCCTGGTCGAGACTGTGAGTAGCCATATATTCAGAGGCCCTGACTACCCAGATGTAATGGCTCTCTCAATCCAGTGGTGTAAGTGTATAGCAATATTGCTTTGACTCAAGCAATCAGAGTTGTCTGTTGATCTAATTTCTCTGCTTGTATTTTCTCTGATGTTCAAGGTGCTGACTTTTCCCCTGAACTAGTGAATGTAATTAAAGAAGATTGTTGACCCCTTTAAAAGCAGATTAAAGTACCTGTGCTAACCGGCCATCCTGGGTATGCTAGGGTGCTTGCTGCTGCAAGTTCACGGGGAGAGCGGAAGATACAGATGAGGAGGGAGAGACTTCCAGGCATGGGGTACAGCCAATGAAAATGCCCTTAGTCTGGAGATGGAGTGTCTTGTGGGAGGAACAGCAAGAAAGTCAGTGTTGCTAGATCACAGAATGTATGGTAGGGAGTGAGGTATAAGAAGACTGGAAAGATAGTAGAGGGCCAGATTGTGAAGGACTTTGAATATCAAAAAAGAAGATGTTATAGTGGATCGTTGAGGTGATAGGGAGCAAATGGAGTTTATTAATTAAAAGTATGACATAGATCTGCATTTTAGGAAAAATTAATCTATCAGCTTAGTGGAGGATACATAAGAAGTTTTGTGAATCCTACCCCAGGATATGTCTCATATCTATCTCTCTCTCTCCACCCAGAAGACCAACCACTAACTCAGGCCCTCATCACCTATAGAGACCTTCTAGCAGGTAACCTTGTCTCTAGGGCATTCCTTCTCCTTAACACTGAATACAAATTAATATTTCTAAAGCACGGGTCTTGCCACGACACTGCTCAATAAATGCTATATAGTACAGATTCTTCTGTGTGGCTTGTAAAGCCCTTCACAATGTGACACAAGCCTTCCTTTTCAGACTTATTCACATGACTCTCCTTTAAGCTATTTATGTTCCAGACAAACTAGCATACTTGGTGTTTCTTGTGCATGACGTTCCATTTTAAGGCCTTTGCACACAGGTTGTACTATGGGCCTAGAATCCTTTACATCCACTTCATAGAATCCTTGTCATTCACTCATTCAGTTGTGTCTGGATCTTTGTGACCCCATGGACCATAGCTCACCAGGCCTTCTATCCTCCAGTATACCCCAACATCTGTCTAAATTCATGTTTGTTGCCTCCATGACCCTACCCATCTCATCCTCTGCCATCCTCTTTTCCTTTTGCCTTCCATCTTTCTCGACATCAGTGTTTTTTTTTTTTCTGATAAGTCCTTACTTCTCATTATGTGGCCCAAGTATTTAAGTTTCAGCTTCAGTATTTGTCCTTCCAATGAGTGTCTAAATTAATTTCTTTGACTGATTTGATCTCCTCGCTGTTCAAGGGACTCTCAAAAGTCTTCTCCAGCAGCACAATTATAAAGCATCAATTTATGGCGATCAGCTTTCCATATGGTCCAATTTTCACTGCTATACATTAATACTGGGAAAACCATAGCTTTGACTATAGGGACCTTTGTCAGCAAGGTGTTGTCTCTGCTTTTTCGTAGGCTGTCCAGATTTGCCATAGCTTTCCTCCCAAGGAGCAAGTGGCTTTTAATTACATTGCTGTAGTCATCGTCTGAAGTGATCTTTGAGCCCAAGAATATAAAATCTGACACTCTCCTTGCCAGGAAGTAATGAGACCAGTTGCCATCGTCTTGGTTTTTTGGTTTTTGTTGTTTTTTTTTTTTGTTAAGCTTCAAGCCAACTTTTACACTCTCCTCTTTCTCCTTTTCATCAAGAGGCTCCTTAATTCCCTCTTCACTTTCTGCCTCATAGAATCCCCAGCTTCCATCAAAGTTCAGTTCAAGGGTCACCTCCTATATCCCCATTTGATAGTACCCTCCCAGTGGAAATTATATATATTTTATATTTTTTATGTAAATGTTGATTCTTCCTAATGGAATGTAAGCTCCTTGAGGTCACAAACTATTTTGATCTTTTCTTTGTATCCTCACAATCTACCACTTTTTTCCTCCTTTGTTTCTGGATTTGATTTGGTAAAGGGAGCTCCTCTGTGATGAACTCTACCAATAGAGATTTATAATTAATTATCATAGAGAGCTGCTTGGGGACGATAAGAGATTAAGTGTCCTATGATCACACGATCAATATTTGTCAGATGTTGGACTTGGACCTTGGTCTTCCTGACTTTGTTGAGTCATCTCAGTTGCATCCAACATTTCATGACCCCATTTTGGTTTTCTTGGAAAAGATAATGGAGTCATTTGCCATTTCTTTCTCCAGCTCATTTTACAGATGAGGAAACTAAGGTAAACAGGGTTAAGGGACTTGCCCAGGGTCACACAGCTGGTAAGTATCCAAGACCAGATTTGAACTCAGGAAGAGGAATCTTCCTGATTCCAGGCCCAGAACTCTATCCGCTGTGCTACCCAGCAACTTAGAAACCACTATTCACCCTGCCATGCTACCTTCTAGCATACATTAGGTGTTTAAAAACGCTTATGGTAATCTTTCCTCTTATTTATCTTTATACTTACCTGGGGCCTTACACACAAGAGATGTTTGGGGAATGGGATGGACAGATAAATATATAAGTAAAGAAATCTATATGTAGTGCTAGCTCAGACTTCAGTTAGCCTTTTTCCTATGCCTTAATCTCTCCCAAAGAATATTGGAAGTCTCTGCAGGCTGCCTTTTGCCAAGGCCTCATCTTTCAATCACTACCTGGTTACCTGGCTGACTCATTTCTAATACAGGGACATCAATTTCTCTCTGTTTCAATTCTTTTCTAATGAATTGCTAATTGGCATTGAAAGGCTCTATTTAACTATTCTCTACAGTTTGTAACTGTAGCAGTTGCAAAATCATGGCATCATAGAGCTCCCACCTGGAAGGGACTTTAGGGGTCATCAAATCCAACCTCCTCATGTTGCAGATGGTGAAACTGTGGCCCATGGAGGTTAAACGACTTATCCAAGGTGAGATTGGAACCCAGGAATACCAGCCTCCCCCCAAAATCAAGAAGGCCTGAATAATCTACAAGATGATAATCCATCCTTGATCAAGAGTGAGAAACAAGTTTCGCTCCCCTTCTAAAACAATATCATCCTCATCCTCATCAGAGCACTATGGGAAGAACTCAGGACTTGGGGTCAGAAGAACCCCTTCCAGGATAGAACTTGCTGACTCTGATTTGGGACCTCTCTGGGCCTGAGTTTCCTTATCTATAAAATAGGGATGGAAATACTTACATGACCTATTTCACGGAGTTATTAGAAGGAAAATTCTTTGTAACAGCACTATACAGATGAGACTGGTGGTGATTATGAAATGCAGTGTAGTAGATCAGAAAGAACAATGCGTGATAGCAGAAGACTGAGCTCCCATCCTGGATCCACTACTCATCCCCTATGGAGCCTCACCAAGTTACTTTGCCTCTCTGGGCCTCAGTTTCTTGTTTTAAGACAATCAGGTTGAACTAGATGACCTGTGAGGCCCCTTTCAGCTCTAAGACCTAGGAGTGCTTTGAGCAAATATTTGAAAGCAGAAATAGTGCATCAAAGTGTCACATCAGAATGATAGGGATGATCACCACTGTTACTCGTGCGGCTTTTAAGTCATGCATCCCTCGAGGAATTATTAAATATCACAGAAACTTAGAGATGTAAGGGACTTAAGAAATAATTTAGTCTAACCTCCCATTCCATGGATAACTATCACCTAGAACACCCTGGAAGCCTGTGCTCCAACACTTCCACTTCCTTGGAATTCAAATGCACATGGCTATTTACAAACTCAAAGTATCATCTAAAGTTAATATCAAGCCAAAAGTCCAATTTAAAAAATACTATTAGAATCACAGATCTGGGCCTCTACACTGTGCTTCTGATTCTCAAGACTTCATTACCATGATTCAGTTTGCCTTCTCATGCTCAAACATCCCTACTTCCTACTCCCATAGGTAAATTCCTATCAGGGGCTCCATCTTAAGGAAATGCCCAGGTTGGCCAAGCTTTCTCGCTCCTACCTCCCCCCTCCAACTCCTACCATCTGTTATGCTTCTGATCCTCCAGGTTTTACCATTGTAACTCCTTTTTATGGCTCTTCCTCTTTGACAGTATATGCTCCTTGAGGGAGGAGACTTACATTGGGCAGAGACTGTCTTTCTTTTTGCTTTTATTTGTATCCTTAGCGTTTAGCACAGTGCCTTGCACACAGTAAGCATTTTTATTTATTTATTTAATCATTCATTCATTCATTTTTGGTAGAGGCAATCTCAGTTAAGTGACGTGCCCAAGGTCACATAGCTAGTAAATATCTGAGTCTAGATTTGAACTCAGGTCCTCCTGACTCCAAGGCCTGTATTCTATCCACTCTGCCACCTAGCTGCCCCATAGTAAGTACTTAGTAAATGCTTGTTGTCTGTCCAACTACCTACCATTTTTTCCAATCCCTCTATTTCACAGAGAAGGAAAATGTGGCCCAGAGAGATGTTTAAGATCACACAGGTAGTATGAGGCAGGATTTGAACCCATAACCTCTGATTCCAGAGCCAAATGCTCTCCCCAACGTACCATCCTGCCTCTGCTGTTGGCAAACCACTGTTCAGTACTACAGTGAATAATGCTTAGCCATAAGATAATCCTAGGCCTGATAGGATTTATAGTCATGGAAGACAATACTGTACAAGCACCGATAATTACAATGCACATTATTATATGATGAGTGCATTAGTAAGATGCTGGAAAATTCTAACTTGAGGCTCAAGGAGGGAAATATCATAGATAAGAGGAAGGTTAAGGCAGGCTTTGGAGAAATGACATCCACGTTGGGCTTTAAGAGATGGGCCAAAATTCAGTAGGTAAAGAAGAGGAGGAAGGATTTTCTTGGCACAGGGAACAAACATAAGCAAAGACAGAGAAATAGAAAAGTATAAACATGGCAGGGAATGGTTCGACTTGTCTGGAATATAGAGTGAATGAAAAAGAAGTAAGTAAGTACAAAGTAAGTCAGAGGGACAAATATTTGTCTCCAGATTATGGAGAGCCCTGAATTTCAGACAAAGATGAAGAGTCCTTTCACAACAAGGGAGATTGGGAAAAGGATACAGGACAGGTTTTGGAGCCCTCCTTAGTCTCTCTCCTTTGCTGATAGAATGACTGTGCATATGCATACTCACGAACAAGAACAAGGCACCACAGCTACAACTAGCCGCCTCATATGCTAAATTTTTACTTCACTCATTCTAAGAAAGTGCCACCTATGTGAACTTACCTGTGAATTATGAATACGAAATAGATGGATGTGCTTTTCAACAGTTATGTAAGGCTTTCATGTTTCTCTTCCTCATGCTGGTAGCTTCTCCGTGTAAACTATAATTTCCTGGCAATAAAACCATAGGTATACATACTCTAAAATGGGCAGTGTATTGAAAGTTACAATATAAAATCAGATGGCAATAATTCTATTGCTTTGACAATAGCCAGAGTAAGAAGCTGTGAGAGGACAGGGCTTGGTAACTTGTTTAAATCCTTGCCCAAAGAGAGGAACACACTATCTATTTGAAGGCTTGACTTGCTTAATTCTTCAGACCAGTGATTTCAATATAATTGAAAGGAAGAAATGGAGTTAAGCATTTAAAACTTCAATAACCTGCTCAAAATCGATACTGCTTTAAAACTCCTCATTCAGGCTCAGGCTTTCCAAAGAGCTGAGCTCAACTCAAAAGATCCCTGACAATGATGGCTTTGTGGGCCGCAGCCCATTGGCTCATGCAGCACACAATGAAAATGAAGTGGTTGAAAAGAAAAACTTTTGAAAAACTCTCCAAGGTCAAAATCGATAGGTCTCAGGAGAATGGGAGAGAGGGTATGTTAACTCCAGGTTTACACATATGGGCTCGCTTGATGGTGAAAACAAAACAAAACTGAAAAAATAAATCATTTCCCTCTGAAAACCTAAAATACAGAGATCTGAGTGAGACTCAAAAGGTATTTAGGGTTTGCATCTCATTTTAATGCTAATTTCTAGCATTGCTTGTGGAAACTTTGACAACTGCAAAACACCCTGCAGTATTTTGGGCAAATGCTTAAATCTATCTATCCTCTCCTTTTCTTGAGCCAAAATGGGATAAAATCACAGTCACATGCAACAGTTTTCAACTGTTTTCTCCAATCTATCTTCCACATGGCTACCAAATTGCTTTTACTAAAATTCAGTTCTAACCACACTCTTCTCCTATCAAGAAACTCCAATAGTTTCTTATTGCTTTGGGGATCAAAAATAAGTTCCTCTGAATTTTGAAACCTTTCACACCCTAGTCTTGACTTACCTTGCCTTTCCAGCCTGACTGCACGTTACTCCCCTTCCCACACTTTTTTCTTCCAGCCAAACATGCTTGTTTGCTGTTCATCACACACAGTACACACTATATTCCAGCTCCATGACTTTGCACTGGTGGTCAGCCATGCCTAGAATGCACTTCTCCATCACCTCAGTTCCCCAGAAGCCTCTGTTTCTTTCAAAACTCTGCTCAAGAGCCACTTTCTACATTAAGCCTTTCTTGATCTTGATTAAGCCTTTCTCTTCCACCCAGGCACCAGTACCCTCCCCTCCCCTCTAAATTACCTAGTATTTATTTGCTGATATTTTATGTTGGGAAGTAGTTGGTTTCCCCCAAAGGGGGTCTTTAAGCAGAGTTCAGAAGATTTCTTGTCAAGGATGTTAAATAAAGGATGAAGTTATATAAAGGCGAAGGACAAGTCACACTAGATAGTCTTTCTGGCACCTTCCTTCTGATAAATTCTGTAGTGCTGTGAATTTTTGGAACATGATGGTTTAGTTTTAATTATTTCAGAGAGCACCTTTACCATTTTAAACACTAATTTTTCCATGTACGTACATGTTGCCAGATTAATAGAGAACCACCTCTCCAAATCTCAGTGCTTTACTACTCTCCATACTGAAGTTATAGTCCACTTAAAATACTGCTCATTGAATGAATAAATCAGTGCTGCAAATCTGCATGAATACACCATCTCAGGGCCTGCTGGAAATGAGGCCGGGATAAAAAAGAAATCAATCAGCGAATAAGTGGGAGTTTAAATAATTAGTCAAAAGACAAACACAGCATTGGTACTGTCCTTTGAGCCTTTGCTATACACAGACAACAGAACAAACAACATCGTCAAGACATTGGAAAAGTTTGAGGAGAGCCAAAATAGCCTTGAAAGAGCAGAAACCATTTTTAGATTCTGTCTTATCCACATGAGTTGACCTTTTAAATAAATCTAACCACTGGACACAACACTGAACCTATATGTAACCAGATGCTTTCTGGTTTTTGTGGCTCTTGAGCAGAGTTTTGAAAGAAACAGGGGCTTATGGGGAGCTGAGGTGATGGAGGAATGCATTCCAGGCATGGCAGACCACCAGTGCAAAGACATGGAGCTGGAATATGGTGTGTACTGTGTGTGATGAACAGCAAACAAGCATGTTTGGCTGGAAGAAAAAAGTGTGGGAAGGGGACTAATGTGCAGTCAGTCTGGAAAGGCAAGGTAAGTCAGCACTAGATTGTGAAGGATTTCAAAATTTAGAGGAACTTATTTTTTGATGCCAAAATTATTAAGTGCCTACTCTATTTGAGTTTCTATGCTAGGAGACAGACATAAACAGATATGTGTATGTACACACACAAATATATGAATATATACACATGCGTACATATGTGTATACCTTTATTTGTGTGTATGTATTCAATGTATACAACAGCTTGCAAACTTTATTAAAGACATCACATACTTCAGTAAAAATAGATGTTTAAACTACTCACATTTTGGTTACATCACTGTTATTTAGCATTCTGTGTAAATTCACTATTGTTCTAAATCACAAATATCTAAAGGGCTGGGACTATGTTTTAGATATCACTGCACCCTCCATAATGTCTGATACAGGGACCAGGACACAGAATGTGCTCAAAGAATGACTAATCATGAGGATGAGGTAAAGGCATTTCAAACAGAAATGTGCAGTGATTGAAATGAGGGAGAATCAAGTCATTGTCATGGGCTGTGATGGGCAGAGTAGAAAATGTCAATTTACGCACAGAAAAGACAGAATTGCTAAAGTATGTTGGTTGGTGACTATGAAGCCAATTTATATAATTCAAGTGAATTTCACAAAAACACAATTCAATTTCTATACTGAATAATATGTGCAATCCCCCTAAAAATGAACTTTATCACCGACACTCAGTACCTTCTCATCCTAGAACTTCCCTATATCCCTCCATAAAGCTGGCCACCTTGTCCCATTGGTGAGTTCCATTTGGGACTGGCATTTGGAGGACATGCTCTATGCTTCATTTCCTTCTCAGCAGATCTTCTGACTTGTAAGGACTTGGTCACCATAATTCAGTTGTTCTCTCACCCCAGAACTTTCGTCAGCACCTGGAGCCTTCTCATTCTGTAATATCTCTAACTCTACAGACTTTGCCACCAGCGGATACCCCTTTTTCTCCACCTCCTTGCCCCTTTTCCATTTTCCTTTTATATGTTGTCTTATCCCATTAGAATGTAAGCTTCTTGAGGTCAGGGACCATCCTTATTTTTGCTTCTATTTATATCCTTAGTACTTAGCATAGTGCCAGGCTCAAAGTAAATGCTTCATAAATACTTGTTATATATTTTATATACACATACATATATATATTCTAGTATTTCTATATTCTATATATTATATGTATATGTATATAAATATATATATGCATATATATACATATATATTCTAGTATTTGCACAAAACAAAGGATTTGTCCATTTACCCCTGGAAATTCTCAATTTACCAAGTGTTGTTGGGATACAGGTTAAAGGGAAGAGGATGGGCAACTCAAAAAAGAATAAATAAATACACAGAAATGTGCAGTAAGTTCCCTGAAAGTTACATCAGAGAAGAATGGGACTCATTAGCTTTTCAAAATATCTCAAAATACCAGGAGATGGTTTCACAGGTTCTCATATTCTCCCAGGCCTGTAGGATAAGAAACTCTGGTCACTTCATTCATTATCTTTACACAGTGGAAACAAAGGTTTCCAATCAGATAACAAATGTTTCTTGATCAGATAAGAAAAAAGGACCTGTTTGACAGAGAGAGAAATTACACAGTCTATTAAGACAGCTTGACTTAGACCTGATCACTATCCAAATAGTTTTATCATCTAAAAGACAAGGGTTGCATCAGTGTACAAGCTAATTAGGTCAGAAGACACCCAGAAGAGCTAACTCTCAGTCAGCACATGCTCCCAATTTAAAATACTTTTTTTTCTAAATGTTAATTTTAACAATTAAGGGAGACTGGACACAGAGATGTATATCCATGAGCAGTAAACAATTAAACCTAACAATCTTCTAATGTGAACATTTTGAGGCAAATGTATTCAATTTAGCAGACATTTGTGGTGCAGTGATTACAAATTCCTTCCTATAATTCCTCTGCTTCTCTCGGCTTTCTTTAATACCTAATTGATTTAATTTTTTTTAAGCAATCACCCCCTTTCATCACATCATTTCTTCCATCTTTTTCACGACAAAAACAGCACTGGATTTGGAATCAGAAGACTATTTAGTGGCTGTGTGGTCTTAGGCAAGTCACATAGTCTTCTGAACTTCATTTTTCTCCTTTTTTTTGGAGGGGGGAAGGCAGGGCAATTAGGGTTAAGTGACTTGCCCAAGGTCACACAGCTAGTAAGTGTGTCAAGTGTCTGAGGCTGGATTTGCACTCAGGTCCTCCTGACTCTAGGGCCGGTGCTCTACTCACTGCGCCACCTAGCTGCCCCCTTTTTTTTCTTTTTCCTTTGTTTGGAGGGGGGAAGGCAAGGCAATTGGGGTTGACTATGAACTTCATTTTTCTCATCAGCATAACCCTTGCCTTGCTACCATACATTAGAAAGAACGCAGTGGACTTTGAAATCAGAGCACTCTGGTTCAAATCCCAAGCCAGTTACATTGTCTGAACTTCAGTTTCCTTATCTATACAATTTGGGGACTGCCCTACATGACCTTCAAGACCTGAATCCTATAACTAAATAATATATTTAAATGTTTTACAACTGCAAATAATGCAAATGTGAGGTATTATTACAGTTATCTTTTAGGTGATGTTCTTGAGTAGTTCAGATTCCTTTTTCCCCAATTTTTAATCAGTTTTCTTATCTTATTCTCCAATACCTTAGTATACTTGCCGTACCTCTCCCCTTTACTCAGATACCTCAACTCGGCCCAGTTACCTAAAAGGGGAAATAAAAAAGGAGCAAAAAAGGGAGCACAGAAAAAAACAGAAGGGAAAGGATCATACTGCAGTCTAGAGTCAACAGTCATTTACATGACTGTTACGCACACGCAGCACTGTGTTGGCTGTTGGGGGACTTGAGTTTACAAAGTGCTGAAAAGCACTTATTATATCTCATGTGATCCTCTGGACAACCCTGTAAGTGCTACAAGGATTGTTTTTTACTGGCCTCATTTTACAGATGAAGAAACAGAGGGCCCGTGAAGTTAATTAAGCGCCTATGGTCACACAACTGATAACTGTCAGAGAGAAGATTCAAACCCAGTGTCTGTGAATCTTTCCTTTCTGTCACCTCTCATCACAATTCAGGCATCAAGTTCTGCCAGATTTTACCTTTAAATCATTTCTCCTACCTTCCCACTGCCACCACCTAGATACAAGCCCACATTTCCATTCACCTGCTGATATTCTGGCTTCTGTTCTGTCCCATTCATCAATCCATCCTTTGCACCCTTGCCACGTCCATCTTGCTTATGGACATATCTGGTCATTTCATGGCTATGTTCAAAAAACAAAAGTCTTCACTGGTCACCTATTGCCTACTGAAGCTAGGTCCTCGTGTTTTTCCTGTCATTCATGTTTATCCACAGTTTGACACCAACTTTATTTCATATGACTCTTCTCGTGATCCAGGCAAACTGGTCTATAGTCTGTGTCCCAAATATTCCATGCACATTCCAAATGCCTGGCTTCCCACTCCATGTTTATCCTGCTGAATTTCTATCCATGTTTAAAAAGCCTAATATAATGCTACCTCCTCCATAAAGCCATCTCTGACTCCCCCCCCCCCCGCCACCTTGGTGATGACATTAGAGTACACATAGAAATTTTTGTTGGACCTCTGCAATGAATACTCTTACCATTTAAAGTTATGCATTCTAGTTATCTGTGTACAGAGATCTTGTCTTATCTAAACTTGTATCTCCCCTAGCACCTAGCACTGTGCTCTGCTTAGAATATTCTTAAGAAATGCTTGTAGAATAAATGAACGAATGGCTTAGGTGAATGATAAACAGGGCACATATGATAATGTTATCTTTGGGAAAAGAAAGGTGGAGTGGAGTTGAATTTGACATGGTGGTAGAATATTCAAATGGAGATGTCCCACAAAATATTGGAGACACTCGTCTAGAGCTAAGAAGGAACGTCAGGTCAAGACTTTCTCACTCATAGACTTTGGGAGGTCTCTTACCTCATTCACATGGTTATGGTTTCAGAAGAACCAGAATTGAATGCTAACGCTTGATGGGATTTAGAAATAACCAGATTCATTAGAAATCCTAAAGTTGGACCTCAGATGCCATAGTGTCCAACCCTCTAATTTTACATATGAGGAAACCAAGACCCAGGGAGGATAAGTGACTTGCCCAAGGTCAGATAAGTAGGAAGAAGGAATCCTCAGAAGGAGGATTTGAACCAAGACCCTATGATTTCAGAGCTATTACGTTCTCTGCTATACCATGCGTAGTCCAACTTTCAATTTATAGTACAGTCATTTGAATTCCAGTGAAGTTAATTGATCTATCTTATTGTAACATTGCTTATGATTATTAGCAGTAGAATTATGACAGCAACCAAGGCCTTGTTCTCTTGTTTTATTACAGGTAGTTCTTTCCATTATGTAGCTCTACTAAAAAAGCAAGAGAACTGACATTGAGCACCCTCAACCAGTAATCCTAAAACATTTGTTTTATCTACAACCGGCTAGATTTAACTCTTTAAAAAAGGAGGCACATATATTCTTCTGCAAATACAGACTTCTAAGACATTATCTGTTACTGGTGGTGAAAATAATGTACAGTTTGTAGCTGACACTGGATCTTACAGTTCACTCCCCAATCCTAACCAATCTTGAAAATTCAGCTCCACTGTACAAAGAGCCTAAAGGGATTAGTGTACTCCTCTAATGTCAGTCTCCAACCTGCCTGCACCCCAGCAGTGGCTTTTGACCTGAACGACATCTGTGCAATGCTCAAATCCAGCCTGAAAAGATATGGCTTACCTAAACCCACCTTTCTGTGCTCTCTGGCCACACAGCACATGTTCTTGGGTGTGAGCTGAGTTATAACAGACCTAGTTACACTTTGCTCATAACAAATTGGCTCAAAATCAGACTTTTTTTCTTTAAATATACTCCTACAAGAGTGAAATGTACTTAATAGCTAAAGTAAACTACTTGACTAGGGTCAATTTATAATTTAAAACCCACACATATATAATGCATTAAAAGTCTAGTTATTCATGCGGGAATTTCCATCTGGTCAATTTGGGAACTTGTTGAGAAATTTAAAAGAAAAGTCACCATTTGCCAGACATCTTGCCAATAAATAAGCAGTATTCATTGGCTTTTTATTGGCAAGAAATTGAGCAAATGAATTCTGCCCATTTTCCTTTAATGCAGCTTTAAAGATGCATTCCAGTGATTTGGGGCTGCTGATCTTTGGATTTTTTTTCTCCTTACTCCTTGAGGATCAGTTCACCTGACTGTGGTGATGGTTCAAGCTTTTATTACGGAACCTTGTCTCCTGGGACACAATGGAAAAAACATTGCATCTGCTGACTCAGTAATTAGCAGAGATGGGTTTTCTCCACCTCCATTTCTTTCATGAGTCAAATAAGAAGAAATTTTTTTTTTTACTTACTGAGGGCAAACTCATAAGAAAGACTGGCTTTCTATTTATCAACCAGCTATGCTCTATCAATATATTTTCTGAGATTAAAATAAAATGTAGTAGAGCTCTTTCATAATATCAGCTCCAGGGTTATAACACATACCTCATAGGCTGGCCACATTATGTCAGACTTTTTACTATGTCCACTGATGTTTCAAGGGACCCTAAGAAAATCTCTTTAGACATATTTAGAACATATAAAATGTTCTCTAAAGATATTAAAGTACTCATCTTTTTTATTGATAGGAGATTTTTTTCAAGTTTGGGAGCAGTTGGGTTTTTCTTATTATTTTGCAGCAAAGAAAAAATGGAAAATTTCTTAGCTTCAAGTGGAAAGCACTAAATTGAAGTCAGAGGACCTGAATTCAAATCTCAACACTCCCACTTTCAAGTAGATGACCTCTGGCAAGTTATTTCACCTTTCTGATCCTATGTCCTCATCTGTAAAATGAGCTGATCAAATTAGATGACCTCTAAAATTGATTCCAGCTCTAAATCTATGATATTGTCATGCCCTTTAGGAATATCTTACAATCTCTCCATCTTAAAACTTTACATATGTTATATGTCATTTCCCCTCTCCAAACATGTAGTTCATTTTTTAAGAGAAATTCTCTCTGTTGCTTTTTTTGTATTGGTAAAATGTTTATATGGGATCTTGATAATCTCGAACTGGACCCTCTTCAGTTCAAAACTCCTTTTAAATTCCCCATTTTAAATCCCATGTGGTCTCCTTAGACACCAAGGCTGATCTCATTTGCTCCTCACTTCGCATGGGAGAAGCAAGAACCAGAGGCTTTGCTTTCCAGCAAGTCTTTTGAATTGGACTTTGTTTTACACGGGCAAGCCCAGCTGATTTATATAACTACTATGTAGATAATACCCAGCACTGTGCTGGGCACTGAGGGGATGCAATGATAAAACAACACACAGCCCCTGCCTTCAAATGACTAGATATTCAGTATGAGCATCCTGTGCTCCATTTTCCTTCTCCAAACTTGTAGTTCAAGAGCTTGGGTACTTAAAAGAAACTCTCTTGGATTTTCAATAAACTGTTTGCATCAGATTTTGATACTCTTCGGCTAGACCTTTTGTAAGACTTTGTTTAAAAAGATTAAACACTTAATACTTTGAAACCCTTTCTAGGCCTCCTGGATAACATTTCAAGGTTTTTAGGATCAGATCAAGAATGTTGGGATCTTGAACTACAATTTAATAGGAAGCCTCTGATCATACGACATGTATAAATTTATCACAAAGCCATAAGAAAGTGGGGGATAGATTCTTAAGGCATCACTCCTCAAACACAAAGTTAAAAATTGTCTATCACAGATAGTCTCAAAGGAAGGCTGAGTAAGCCTTACCCACTAGGGATCCTAAGGCATGAGACCTATATTAGAAGCAATCTTTAGAGAACTGCATGTATATGAAATAAAAAAAAAAAACTCTAAGTGGAACAAAGGGTCTTATTAAATACAAAACCTTGAACTGCTTTACAGTAATGCTAGTATCTCAGAAAAGCAATCTGTGAATTCAGTTGAACTTTTATATTCAAATATTTGGTTACAAAATATATTTCTGAATATTTATTATTGGAACAGTAAAAAGCTTAGTCACCATTGAAGTATGTCAGCCACCTAACAGAGTAAACATGAAGAGGGATGAACACACACACGTGTGTGTGCGTGTGTATATATATATATATATATACATATATATATATATATATACACACACATATATATATTCTTCTGTTCATGGTTAAATGTCACATACATGTAAGACTACTACTCATGGCAAAGATGCTGGTCAAACGATCAAATGCTGCCGGGGTGTTTGCTTCTGCTCTAACTACAAACTTCAGCAAGTGAAGGCCTGATAGTGCTTCCACCAAAGTTATTTGTTTCATAATGAAGAGCAGGCTCAGTCTACACTCATAACAGTGACCACAGCAGAATTCTTCATATAAATAACTATGTTTTCTTAAGAACAGAAGCATAAATATGACTATAACATGCTGTGGAAATAAGCTGACATTCAGTCTTTAGCTATAACATATTTGGATCCAAATACTTATTGAGTGACTTCTGAGGGAACCAAAGTGCATGCTATTCCTCCTTTCTGAAACCCTGGAAGACTGCAGATCAAAGAGAGCATCCAGAGGAAGTGATGGTTAAAAGGCAAGGGGGGACAGGAGCGATTCGTCCCCCACTGTTTTTTCACACCTGCCCTTTTGATTTCTATGAAGGTACTTTTAACTTGAGAACTATGAGCACCTGGGTATGTTGGATTTGTAACGTAGACTTGTTGAAACATTAGTCAGGATTAGGGAACTTTGTTGGAGAGGGAAAGACAAGAAAAATGAGATCTCTGGCTACACAGTCATGTGGTGATGCTTTCCCAAGAGTCCAGTGAGGCTGACCACACCACTGAATATGTCCCTGTCCTTGAGCGCATGGGTAGGCAATATACACGGAATCCTGACTTGAGACTGTTTGCCAGGGGATAACAACCAGGGCATCTCAATACCTACCACGGTCTGACTTTCATTCTGACAACTCCAGGAGTATTTAGGAATAATAGCAATAGGCCATAACCACCACAGTATTGATGCAGAATTCCTTGTCATCACTCTGCTGTCAAACACAAAAAGTACAACTCAATCTGCAATCATTTTGTCACAACAACAATCTCTCCTCCTTAGCTTTAGGGAGCTGCAGTGGAGGGAGACAGATATGTGAAAACAAACAAACAGCACAGATAAGGTATCCTCTATGCTGTCTTCATTCACTAAGACAGAAAGGTGTTAAAGACTCAGGCAGTTGTTTTCCACTTTGTGGTCAGAACTCTTCCCTTTCTGCAAGTCTCACATCACATCACTAAATACTAAAGTTGGCACTCAACTCTGTCCACATCAACTGACCTTGAAAATAGAGTGTGTCTCTCTGTACCCGTGGGAGTTATATCTCTGAGGTTTTGAATCGACAGGAGAAACAGACTTTCCCAGGTGACTTGATTTTCACCAAATCACTCAAGAGCTCTAGAGAGTCCCACTGTATTTCAAAAACCACTTCTCTTCCACCATTTATGGGACTTCCCTTAAATCCAGCTGAGGAATTAGTTCAGGAACATTGCCTTTTGGGAATAACTTGAACATGAATGAGACAGTAGGATGATAATTTAAGAAGATAATGTTTAAGGCTTTTTACTAGTAGAAAAGTGGAGGCTTTTATTCCTTTTCCCTTTATGTCAGTCAATAGCACATTTCCCATGAGTTCTTTGAATGATTACTCAAAGAAATTCGACAGGTCTGGAAACCCCGGAACCTCAAAGAGAAACAGAGAACTGGCTTGAAAGTTCTAAATACTAAACTTCATGGAGGCACAGAATCCTAGATTTGGAAGGGATTTCAGAGACCAGGTCACATTGGACAAATGATCCACACTAGAGGCCACCAGATAAGGGCTATCCTGCCTTTGTTTGAAGATCTGCAGTGAGAAAGTAACCCATTATCTCCAACGTGGCCGATGTGAAGGAAATGTCCCACTCTTTTTAACAAGGTTAGTTTTGTGCCAATGCTCTCCCCTAGCTGTTTTTTTTTAAACTTCCTCCAAACTAGGATACAAAGAAATGTAAAACAGTCCTTGCCAGTCAAGTCAAGAGGGAAGGCTCTGGTATCTGGAGAGATCAAAAAAGGCTTCTTGCAGTAGGTCCTGAAGTTGAGTCTTGAAGGAATTAGCAGGAAGGAGAGAGAACATCCCAGAGATGAGGTATAGACAATGCAAAAGAGAGAGGAGATGGAGTATTATGTGGCAGGAATAGTTAAGTAGTCCAATGTAACCAGATCAAAAAATGCATAGAGGAGAGTGAAATAAGAAGACTAAAATAGTAGGAAAGAACCAGGCTGTGAAGAGTTTTAAATGCCAAACAGAGGATATTATATTTAATATAGGAGGTAGTAGAAAGCAACCAGAGTTTGCAGAGGGGGATGACATGGTCAGACCTGCACTTTAGGAAAAGTCACATTGGCAGCAGAATAATACAAAAATGAAGGGAACATATCCCTGAAATGATGCATAAAAGTGTAAAAACAAGATGATTTTAAAACACTTCAGAAAACTATCAGGGTATTAAGCAGATCACACCTGTGTGGGTGAATGATTCTGAAAAGCATTTATAGACTGGCATTAAGAAGCCTGTAAACCCAAACAGTAGAATAGTCCTGAGAGACCACTTTCTGACTGAGTCAGATGTTCAGTGCTCATTAAAACAGACATAAACGGGACAGCAAGGTGAGGTTAGTCTAAATACACACAGTATATGAGTTCTGCTATAGGCTCCTATATTGTGCTTTTTGTCAAGACCCCCATCCTCAGCCTCTTTTATACTTATCTATCTATCTATCCACCTATCTATCTAGTTTTAGTTTTCAACATTCACTTGTATAAGATTTTGAGTTCTAAAATTTCCTCCTTTCTCCTTTCCCCCCTCCAGAAGATGGCATGCAATCTGATATAGGTATACATGTGCAATCATATTAAACATATTTCCACATTAGTTGTGTTGTGAAAGAAGAAACAGAACAAAAGGGGAAAACCACAAGAAAGATAAAAGAGTGAAAACAGTATTACATTTGATCCCGCAGATGACAAGAAGTTACTAGAATTTTCCGAGTAGAGGAGTGACATGATCCAACATGCACTTTAAGAAATCATGGACAAAAGTGACCATATCAATAACAAAACCAAAAGAAATCATATGATTGTCTCAAAAGAAACAGAAAAAGCTTTTGACAAAATACAATACACATTCCTATTAAAAATGCTAGAGAGCATAGAAATAGAGTTTTCCTTAAAATGATAGATAATATCTATCCAAAACCATCAGCAAGCACTAGCTGTAATGTAGATATGCTAGAAACCTTCCCAGTAAAATCAGGAGCAAAGAAAGAATGCCCATTATCACCACTATTATTCAATATTGTACTAGAAATGCTAGCTATAGCAATAAAAGAAAAAGAAATTGAAGAAATTAGACCAGACAATGAGGAAATAAAACTATCACTCTTTGTAGATGATATGATGGTGTAATTAGAGAATCCTAGATAATCAACTGAAAAACTAGCTGAAATAATTAACAGCTTTAGCAAAGTTGCAGGAAACAAATTAAACCCACATAGATCATCAGCATTTCTATCTATTCCCAACAAAGTCAAGCAGCAAAAGATGGAGAAATTCCATTTAAAATAACCATAAACAATATAAAATACTTGGGAGTATGTCAAGACAAACCTAGGAACAATATGAACACTACTAAAAGATACTTTTCACAAAAATAAAGTTAAGTCTAAACAATTCGAAAAATATTAGCTGCTCATGGGTAGCCTGAGCCAATATAATAAAAATGACAACTCTACCCAAATTAAGCTATTGTTCCATATTAATCAAACTATCAAAAATATTATTTTATAGAGCTAGAAAAAATAATAACAAAATTCATCTGGCAGAACAAAAGGTCAAGAACATCAAGTGAATCAATGAAAAATAAATGTAAAGGAAGGTGGTGTAGCCATACCAGATCTCAAACTGTATTATAAAGCAGTAATTATCAAAATTATCTGGTATTGGCAAAGAAATAGAGTGGTGGATCAGTGGAATAAACTAAGTACACAATGCATTGTAGTAAGTGACCATAGTAATCCAGGATATGATAAACCCAAAGATCCAAGCTTTTAGGACAAAAACTAATTATTTGACAAAAACTGCTGGGAAAACTGGGAAACAGCATGGCAGAAACTAGGTATAGACCAACATCTCATACCATATACCAAGATAAGGTCAATATGTGTACATGATTTAGACATAAAGGGTAATACCATAAGCTAGTTGGGAGAGCATGTCAGATCTATGGCTAAGGGAATAATTTACAACCAAACAAGCTATTGAGAGCATTACAAAATGTAAAATAGATACATTTGATTATATAAAATTAAAAAGTTTTTACACAAACAAAACTAATACAACCAACATTATAAGGAAAGCAAAAAAACTGGGGGGAATTTTTACAGCAAGTATCTCTGATAAAGGCCTTATTTCTCAAATATCTAGAGAACTGAGTCAAATTTATAAGAATACAAGTCATTTCTCAATTAAGAAATGATCAAAGGATATGAACAGGCAGTTTTCAGACAAAGAAATCAAAACTATCTATAGTCATATGAAAAATGCTCTAAATTACTATTGATTAGAGAAATGCTAATTAAAACAACTCTGAGGTATCACCTCACACCCATCAGATTATCTAATACCACAAAAAAAAAGGAAAATGATAAATGTTGGAGGAGATACGGGAAAACTCAGACACATTCACAGTTGCTGGAATTGTGAACTGATTCAACAACTCTGGAAAGCAATTAGGAACTATGCTCGAAGAGCTATAACTGTGCATACTCTTTGATGCAACAATACCACTTCTAGGTTTGTATTCTAAAGAGATTGCAAAAATGGAAAAAAGCCTATTTGTGCAAAAATATTCATCGGAGATAATCTTATGGTGGCTAAGAATTGGAAATTGAGAGGTTGCTCATCAAATGGGGAATGGCTGAACAAGTTGTGGTATATGATTGTAATAGGATATTGTTGTGCTTTGAGAAATGTCAATTTCAGAAAAAAACGGGAAAGACTTACATGAACTAATACAAAGTGAAATAAGCAGAACCAGGAGAACACTGTACACAGTAACAGCAACACTGTACAATGAACTACTGTGAATGACTTATCTATTCTCAGCAATACAATGATCTAAGATAATCCCAAGGGACTCATCATGGAAAATGCTATCTGCCTCCAGAGAAAGAACTGATGTCATCTGTATACAGAGTGAAGCATACTGTTTTTCATTTTTTCTTTCTTTTTGTTTGAATTTTCTTTCACAAAATAACTAATATGGAAATTTTTACATGATCATACATGTATAATCTCTATCAGATTGCTTACCATCTCCAGGAAAGGTGAGGCAAGGGACAGAATTTGGAACTCAAAACTTTAAAAGAAAAAGAATGTTAAAAATTGTTTTTACATTTGATTAGATAAAAAATTTTTTTTTAAAAAATCACGGATGAGTCACAGATGAAGTCAGGGAGGGAGAAAATGTAGAGAAGTTTTGAACAGAATAATTTGAGATAGGAGATGCAATACTGTCCAACACTCTATCTCCTATCTCTGCCTTTTTACTGACTGTCTCCTTCCATGGTACATTCTTCCCCTTCACCTCTGCCTCTTAGTTCCTATGGCTTACTTCAAAATTAAACTCAAACCTCACCTTTTGTGGGAGGCCTTCCCTGTGCCTCTACATCAGCTGCTAGTGCCTTCTTCCTCTCTCAGATTGCCTTCCATCTACCATATATCTTGTATGTAACTGATTTACATAGAATGTAAATTTCTTGAGAGCAAGGACTGTGTTTACTTTTCTCTGTACCCCAATATGTAGCACAATGCCTAGCTCATAGTAAATGCTTAATAAATGTATTAGTGATATTGTTATCAAATATATAACCTTCTGCTGCCGTTTAGCTTTTTCTTTGCATTTCTTATCTTCCCAACAAAGGTAATAAATCCTTTGAGAACCCCTAGGAACAGGACCAGGGCTTAATCATCTTTAAATAATAACAGAAACTAAGTAATAAGAATAAAAACAATAGAGGAGGGAAAGGGGGAGAGAAATTGGAACTCGAAGTTTTAAAAGCAGATGTTCAAAAAAGAAGTTTTTACATGCAAGAAGGAAATAAGATACACAGGCAAAGGGGCATAGAAATCTATCTTGCCCTACAAGAAAGTAAGGGAAAAGGGGATGGGGGGGAGTGGGGTGACAGAAGGGAGGGCTGACTGGGGAATGGGACAATCAGAATATATGCCATCTTGGTGGGAGGGGAGGGGAGAAATGGGGAGTAAATTTGTAATTCAAAATCCTGTGGAAATCAATGCTGAAAACTAAAAATATTAAATAAATAAATAATAATTAGGAAAAAAAGAATAAGAACAAAGCTGGCATTGATAAATGGACTGTTCGGGTTTCGCATTGTGCTTTACATATAGTATCTCATTCCATCCCCACAATAATCTATGTGATCAAGGACTATCAGGATCATTATTCCCATTTTTCAGAGCAGGAAACTGAATCTCGGAGAAGTGGAGTGACACATCAGAGGCAGGGTCTGAAGCCAAGTCTTTGGCCCAGGGGGCTCCATGACTTCCTTGTTTGGATATATAAAAAAGCCAAAATGGGAATGTTT
The DNA here is from genome assembly GCF_011100635.1 of Trichosurus vulpecula. NCBI lineage: Eukaryota > Metazoa > Chordata > Mammalia > Diprotodontia > Phalangeridae > Trichosurus > Trichosurus vulpecula. Next base: position 32,668,734 of record NC_050575.1, read on the forward strand.
GTTTCCTGAGTTCATGACAATTTCCAATTAAATTCTTGTCATTTTCTATTTTTCTTCAACCAACTCTCATCTAGTCTTCAAGGACTAACATAATAAAACATATGATGATGTTCTATCACTGAGGTTTATTATGCTTGAGATTTAAACAAACTCATTCTGATTTTATTAATAACAAATAATGGCTCGTGTTTATGTAGAACTTTAAAGTTTGCACAGTGATCTAAAGACATTATCTCTGACACTATGGACTCTGTCTCTGGGCTGTCAAGTTGGATAGGTAAGCTTTTTACCTTATCTTATACGGAACCAGCCTTCCATACCACTCGCTGGCCATCATCACACCGTGCTATCTCCACCCTTCCCCCAACCCATGCAACTTTTCTCAGCTCCTCTCAATGTATTGTCTTCCTTGATTAGAACATAAGCCCTTTGAGGGCAGGGACTGTCTTTCTTGCTTGTATTTGTATCCCCTGGGCTTAGCACAGTGCTTGGCACACAATAAGTGCTTTTTCTATCTGTCTATTTGTCCTCTCTACCTAATATCTATCTACTTATCTCTCTGTGTCTCTATATCCTCACAATGACCATATTATGTAAGAGTCATTACTATACCATTTCTCAGACAGGGAGATGCAGGCTAAGAAGGTGAATGATGTGTTGAGAGTCTCGGAGCTCATAAGTATATGGGGCAGGATTCAAAGCCAGGTTTCTCTGACTCCAAGCCTGGGGCCCTAATTCTTTTTCCATGCTACTTCTTGGAACTCTAGAGTACATTTTGGGAGAAATGAGGTTGTGTAATTTCTTGTCAAAGAGAGCAAGTTTTCTCTTGGTAGGTGAAGGGTGCAGATAGTCCTATCAGCAGCCAGGTGAGCCTTCTCCATTTACTAGCCTAGGAAACTCCTAGATCCCCAGTTACAGAGCAGACTTCCTGCTAATCCACTTGTTCCACAGACATCTGTCGGCTAGAATAATTTTGTCCTAATTCATATTAATCATACAACTCCTCTAACATGAATCATTTGTTTAATGAAAAACTTCCACTAAGATGAACAGAAGTTTCTGTTTCTCACTCTAAGGAATCTCTTTTGAACTCAGCATGTTACCACAGACAGTATAAGTTATTGCATTCTTAGCCTGCATTATAAGTATTGCTCATGCAATCAAATCATGCTTTCCTAACTCCATCCATACAGTTTCCAAACACACATTCTGGTTGACTTTATTAAATATTCTGTAGCACCACTTATGCCAAAATCTCACAAAAGCACGATTCCTTAAACATCAGCTTTGGATAGCACTCAGAAAGGAGCTACTTCATAGTCAGCAACCAAGGCTTCTTACACCAGCCTGGCTCTCCAGCCCACATTTGGATAGGTCGTAAGAGAAGGCCCAAGAGAAGCAAGCTTTCCCAGGATGCCATCTCAGAAACTCAGAAGAGTCTGTATAACTCCCTTCTCCACCAATTCAGTCCAAGATCTCACTAAGCTCAAAGACTCCCTGAAAATCCCATGTGTGCAACAGGTAACAATTAAGAGTTAAACCAGGTACAAAAAGATGTAATGATCTCTAAAAAGGCTGGACCCGTCTGAGTACAGGGTCAGAAGACAGGCAGCATGATTGATAGAAGGAATAATTCCCTTGGATTCATAAGACCCAGTCTCATCATTGACTCCCTGGTTAAGGTACCATGGGCAATTCCCCAGTCTGGGCCTCACTTTCCTCTGTGAAAAAAAAATTGGATTGGACTAGAATTGAGGGTAAAACTATAAGCAACAAATAGAAACATCGAAGGAAAAAAAAACTAGGTTTAATATCAGGAAAATTTTTCTAAGAACTAAAAGCTATCCAAAAATGTAATTAACTGTCTTGGAAGGTAATGACTGGGTTCCTCTCCATTTGTCATCTTTAAGCAAAGGCCAGATGTCCATTTGCTAGTTATGTTGTAGAAAGGATCCTTTTTTCAGGTACAGACATATGTTGGATATGGGATGCAAAGAGGGCCTATGAGTGCTTTCCAACTCTGTGATTCTGAAAAAAGATAATCCCCATCTCAGAAACACTGTGAGGACCAAATGAGATAATGATAGGTAAAAACATATTAAGCATTTGCTGTGTGCCAGGCACTATGTAAAGCACCTTGTAAACTCCAAAGTGCTATATAAGTGTTAGTAAAAATTCATAAATTACATTTATAAAAAATACAAATCTCTTCTACCTCTAACATTCTTTGACTCTATGAGGAAAAGGAGTAAGTTATTTTAGCTATTTCTGAAATGGAATTTCAGCTAATGACACTATGATAAATGGGGAGAGGTAAAGTGGAAGGTCAAAGCTAGATCATTCCTTACCGGAAGATATCCGTTCCTGTTTAATTTATAATTGTCATATTCAATGTGTTAACTTTGTTCAATACACGTTGGTTGCATTTCCAAATGTTCTGTCTCCTTTAAAGAGGGAGTTTGCCAAGTTACGAAAAGTGCAGAAGTAAGTAAGAATGATCAGATACAAACATAATTGCTGCCTCTAGGCAGCCACAGTAAGACACCACAGGCTTCCATCATAAAGGACAGAGGAGATGCAGAGAGGAAACGCAGGGTGCTCCAGGAAATAAGATTGAGGAAATTGTTTTCAGAGGAGAAGAGTTACTGTACAAGGAAGACTGCTTCAGGAATACAGCATCGAACAAAAAGAAGGTGGCTGTCTTAGGATCAAGACAATCCCACCAGGCAAAGGTAAGAGAGTGAGATACATCACAGCAGCATTCAATGCCTTAGTAACAAAGCAGTGTGGTCTATAATCAGCATTCCAACAGCTGACTAAAGAGCTGAAGATGAGCTGGAATGGAAAGGACCAAAGAAGAGTTACTTCAGTCAATTTAAAAACAAATATTACCTATTTTGTGTTTCAGGTTTTTTTCTTTGACTTCATTGATCTATTTTGGTTTATCAGCCAATCAACAAGTATTGATTGAGGGCCTACTATGCGCCAAACCCTGGTGATACAAATACAAAAAAAAAAAATGAAGTAAGACCTACTCACAAGGAGCTCCCATTCTAGTAGAGGATACAAGTACATAGATGAATATATACACCACAAATACAAAGTGAATAAATACCAAATATACACAAAGTTATAAAATACAAAGTAGTTTTTGAGGGAAAGGATTTGTACTTGTGGGGGGAAGGGGAGGCAATGAGGAGTGACTTCAGAACATGTTGCCTGAGTTACATTTTAAAGGAAGAAAGGAATTCTGAGGCAGAGATAAAGAGGAAGGGTGTGCCAGGTATGTGGGATGGCCAATGCAAAAGCACAGAGATGGGAGGAGTGTCATGTTATGGGGAACAGAGAGTATGTTTTTAATATGAATAAACTAAAATCTGCTTTATGATAAGTACTTTCCTCTAAATCATAGACATAAAAAGGTTTTCTCCTATGGTTTTAGCATTTCATGCTTAAAGCTTTCCATGCCAAAAATATGATACCTACTATGTTCCCTTATGCCAGAGGCATGACCAATGACTAGATATTACCTAGTAGCAAAAGCTAGAGGTCAAAATATGGTCCAGAGTAGCATCCAAGTAGCCTCTTTCTGCACCAACTGACTTACTAGTGATCGGAAGGCTTCATATCTGATATATCATTCAATATAAAGCAATCTAGCTTTCTGAGTACTGTGCAAAGTATGAGTCTTACCCCAGAGGAGTACAGACTTGTCAGAGGCCTTGTGTCTAATCCCAACTCTGACACTTACTACATGAAACCTTGGGAAAGTCATTAACTTCTTTAGACCTTAGTCCTTTAATCTATACAGTGAAGAGGTGGGACTTATGGCTTTTCAGGCCCATCTAACTCTAAATCTATTGCCCAATGACCCTATGAGATGCAAGGAAAGTCAAGTCAATTAAACTAGGATCCTTTGAATCCATGTAGAGTTATAACTAGATAAGACACATTTTCTTCCTTTCTTCCAGTTACTTATAGTTTAAAAAAAAAGGAAAAGAAAAAGACAGTCCTACTCCTCCTAGAGGTAACCAGGTTTTTTTTTCATTCCCCACAAACCCTTCGATATTCTTTGTGTCATCTATTTTCAAACTTCTTTCATCCACGAACCAACACTGTGAAATCTGGACCTCTCATCAGCGCTAACCAAACTGAGAATCAGAAAACCAGTGTTTGAGACCCATTGAGGCCCTTTGTAAATTACATCCCTGAGTCTCAACTTTTTCATTTGTAAAATAAAGATCATAATACCTGCCTTGCCTACCTCCATACAGTTGGTATGACTATTGACTGTTCTGGAAACTAGAGAAATTAAGGTAACAGCACATAAGCCCTGCTTTCAAGAAGCTTACAATGTAATGCGGAGGAAGGGAAAGGAGGAAAGGATATATGTAAGGTAAAAGTATGACAAGTGCAAAGCAGAGGTACTGATAGAGAAATATGAGGAAAGAGCTCATTTTCACCTTTGGGGAAGTGACAGTGGCAGTATAGGAGAAAATAGAAGTGGGGCGGTATCAGAGTAATACCTTCATGAATGAAGTGGCATATGAATTAGGCCTTAAAAAGAGAGACACTAGCCTATGGAAGGAGGGAAGAAAGGAAGGAAATAAGCATTTATGAAATGCCTGCTAAAAATGTTTACAACCCTGGTTCTATTATTATCCCCATTTTGAAATTGAGGAAACTTGGGCAAACAGAGATTAAGCATCACCCAGGGTCACTCAGCTAAAAAGTGTCTGAAGGCAGATTTGAGCTCAAGTTCCCCTGATTCCAAGGCCATCAAGCTATCCACTGCACCACCCAGCTGCCTCAGCATTTGGTGAAACAGACTGCTAATGAGTTGAGTTCATTTCATGACTGGGGAATAGCATGAGCAGAGGTTGATGCAAAGCTGTGAGAAAGTGCCAGAATAAGAATAGGGGATGGACGATAGTCCAGTTTGGATGAAATAGAGAGTACATGAAGGAGAATGAATATGAAAAAACTGAAGTGGTATATTGAAGCCATACTGTGGAGGGCTTTGGGTACAGTGGGAAACCAATTAACTTAAGGAGGGTCAAGGACCCTAACATGAAAACAGTCACTTGGACAACAACGTGAAGCATGACTGGGAGAAGTGATAGATTGGAGGTGAGGCATCCAGGTATGAAACTGTTTCAGTGAGGCTAGTGAGAGGTGATTTTGAGGACCTGAATTAACTAGTACGGTTGTTGGGTTATCAAGGACGAAAGGCCATATGCTCAGGTTACTGTGGAAGTAAAAATGCCAGGACTTGGCAAGTGATCAGTTGTGGTGAGTATGGAAAATAAAGAATCAAAAATGCAGTAAATTGAAGTCTGGGGGCACAATGGCGCAACCTACAGAATCAGTCAAGAGGCATGTATTAAGAGATTACTATGTGCCATATTTAGCACTGTGCTAAATTCTGGGGATACAAGGAAAGCAAAATCATGTCCATTGTCTGCAAGGAGCTCATATGCTAATGGGGAAGACAACGTGTAAATTGCTAGGTACATACAAGAGACATACAGAGTAGATTGATGGAAGTTCACCTGAGAGGTGAAGACAGAAGAATAGAGAAGTCAGCAGGAGGTACAGGTTTAGAGGGGAAGATGGCAAATGGAAAGGACCGTCAGCTATAAGGTGTCATACCAGTGTGAGCCATTGCTGTAATCACTGCAGCTTCTGTCTCTTTTTGTGTACCATTTTCCCAAGCCTCCCTGGGAGTCTCTCTTGGAGTCTTCTCTCCCGCTGCCCCCTATTCCAGCAGGCTCATTTTTATTCCTTCATATGACCTCATCCGTGCCTATTTAATTGTCTCCTCTTGAAACCATTCCTGAGCATAAGGCATTTCAAGGCACAACTATACCTTGAAAGGTGTGTTACATTAGTGAGAGAGGATAAAATCTCCTATTTTATTTACATGGCTGCATATTATTAAAAGTGCCTAGTGTTATTTTGCCCAGAGCAGCAGGGCTTTTTCCAGGCCTGCTGTTCAAAGAGCAGGCTGCCTTGTTCCTTTGGCTGAGCCAAAATGACCTGGATATGATGCCATAAAACAGCTCAACTCTCCCAGGGGGCTTTAACCCTTTTCTGTACACACCACAGCCTGAAGCTATACCTCTTTGGTATTTTACTGCCTTGAACGATTTAAAATCTACTGGGTCACAGTGTGGAAGATTTCTGTGTAGCCACCCCTGACCTGCAGATAGCCAAGCCCACTCCAAGCCCAGGGTTTTTCTATGAATAAAAGACAGTGGGGGAGGCAGCAGCAACAATGAAGGTCATGAAGAAGAGATAATGAAACAAACCTCCTCCTGCCTGGTCACCTCTCCTCTTCATGTATTGTCTTGTCCTATTAGAATGTAAGCTCCTTAGCTCTTCTCAGCAATGCAAGGATCTAAGACAACTACAAAAGACTGATGATGGAAAATGCTATCCACATCCAGAGAAAGAACTATGGAGTCTGAATGCAGATCGAAGCAGGCTATTTGCTCGCTCTCTCTCTCTCTCTCTCTCTCTCTCTCTCTCGCTCTCTCTCTCTCTCTCTCTTTGTTTTGTTTTTTCTTTCTCGTGGTTTCTCCCATTCATTCTAATTCTTCTTTACAACATGACTAATGTGAAAATATGTTTAATAAGAATGTATACAGGGGGCAGCTAGATGGTGCAGTGAGTAGAGCACCAGCCCTGGAGTCAGGAGGACCTGAGTTCAAATCTGGCCTCAGACACCTGACACATTTACTAGCTGTGTGACCTTGGGCAAGTCACTTAACCCCAATTGCCCTGCCTTCCCCCCCAAAAAAATTGAAAAAAATAAATTACCCAAATAAAAAATGTATATTTAGAGCCTTTGTTAGATTGCATGCTTGGGGAGAGGGGAGGGCAAGGAGGAAGAGAAAATTTAAGCTCAAAAGCTTATGGAAGTGAATGTTGAAAACTAAAATTAAATAAATTAATTTTTTAAAAAAGACAAAAAAAGAATGTAAGCTCCTTGAAGGCAAGGCTATGTTTTTTAACCTTTGAATTACCAGCAAGTGCTTAATAAATGCCTTTTCATTTGTAATTCAATTCAGTCATAGAAGTGATAATGTTCTAGGGCAGGATATTGTATAGTGTCAAACAATGATTCAATATCAGATGTTTTTGCCTAAATGTTTTCATTTACCAAAGGTGGGGGCCAATGGAGGGAGGAGAATAGAGGATGACCCTGACGGGAAGACAATCGATATCACTAAAATGTATTTTAAAACATAAAATAAAGTGGGGATGGTGATATTTGCAAGTATCTACTACAAAGGGTTGCCATGTGGCTTAAATGAGATAATACCTATAAAATGCTTTGTAAACTTTAATGTGTCAATAAATATTTATTAAGCACATACCAGTGCCAGGTACTGTGCTAAGCACTAGGGACATAAATACAAAAAAAAGAATAGTCCTTGCCTTCAAGGAGCTTACAGTCTAATGGGAGAAGACATCCCACAAAAGAAAGCTGAAAAGGAGAAGGGGAAGGGACCCAGAGCAGAAGGCAAAGAAGACCAAAAAGAGGTAGGAAAAAGCTAGGTAGGAACCGAGGTATTTGGGAGATATCAGTCCCGTTCTCTCTCTTTAAAAAGAGGAGTTTATGGCTTCACCCTCCAATCAGAAGGGCAGAATGTACTGAAGAATTGTGACTAACAAAGCTATTGGAACTTGCAAGATGATGAGATTTCGCAGTTACCAGGGATATGGTTAGAGAAGCCAAAGAAATCCAAAATGAGTGTTGCCAGGGGAAATGACATGTGCTAAGCAAATGTCAGTAATTATTACTGCTATTCTTATTAGACCCTCATTTACTGGCTCTAAGGACATGCTTTACCCCCAAATAAAAACAGTGTTTGCACTAAAAGTGATCTCTTGATTCTTTTCTAGCTTTAACAATGTAGAGTCAGGACTATCTTTTCTCACATGACGTTAAATTAGAACTTGACCTAGATTTGGATCTCATCCCTATGACTCGCTGCCTGCACGACCCTGGACAAGTAACTTTCTTGCCTCAGTTTCTTGGCCTGCAAAATGAGAGAGTTGGTCTAGATCAGTAGTGTCAAATTCAAATAGTAACAGAACCCTGAAGGCTGCATATTTACTTAGAAAACTACTAAGTGACATTATCTTTTATTGTATTTTTATTTATTTGGTTAACATGTTTCAATTTAATTTGATTCAGAGTTTTGCAGATGTGAATTTGACACCTCCAGTCCAGACGACCTCGGAGGTTCTGCCTAGCTCTAAATCTATTATCATATGACACAGTGTAGCACCAACGGGCCACCTGTCTGCTCCCTCTCCCTCTCCCGACTCTCTTGCCCTTTTGACTCAGAACTGAATTTTCTTTCTTCCTTGACATGAGAAGAATTAGAGGGCACAGTAGACATTATTTAAAGCGGAGTTGCCCGCCATGCAAGGATCTGATAATCAGCCACACATGAACCATGTCCATTGATTTTCCACCTCTTCATCACGTTTCTCCCCAGCTTAAAATGCAGGGAACGTCAGTGTGAACAAATGCTAATAAGACTCTAACAGGCATCAGATGTCAAGAGGTGAGGAATAAGCATTGCATATTATGACTGAAAGCAGGTCAAAGAGGAAAAAAACGGGACACTAAGTGGAAATCTTTTATTCAAGACAAAAGCTCTTCTTGAAAAGCAGCCACTCCCCTCAGTGGTCTTTACTCATTAGAAAATGTGCTGCCAAGATGGTCTGCAACCAAGAAACACCCAAGTCTGTCACCTGCATCTTTTCTTGCCATTTAACTAAAATGATACAGTCACTAGTGAATTTATACAAGGACCAAATGAAAGATAATGTCCTTTGCTGATACAGTTATTTGAATTTTAGCTACACTGAAATTTCTTCCAAAAATGATTGTGGTCTTGGAATTACCATTTTAATATATCAGAGGTATACTTCAGTCCACTTAGGCAAATCTGGACACCAGGTAAACTTAATACCTATGTCAGCATGGGGACCTGTAAGCCTTTTCTCCCACCAGACATTCTTAGCTTATTTCTGCCTACACCCTCTGTCTGCCTTCAGGTTCCCCCCACCCCTTGCCATGATAGATCATCAGCACCTGCCCTAATAGAGGAAGGAATCACAGACCACCTGATGAGAAGAAATGAGAAGAGATGATACATAGGCTCATTTGACAGAGGGAAGAAAAACCCAGGCTTAGGTGAAATGATTTACCCAAGACCACAAAGCTTAACAAATGGCAGAGTCAGAATTCAAACCCAACACTTCCAATTGAATGGATCCAATTCATTCCTAAAGAAGAATCTCTTCTACAATATCCCACACAAGTAGGCTTTGCTTAAAGACATCCAATGAGGAGGAACCCACTGTTCCTCAATATAACCCATTCTATTTTTGTGCTGTTGAATTTTTAGGAGCTTTTTTCCTTAAATCAAGCCTAAATTTCTTTTTCTCGTTGTTCCCAGTCCTGCCTTCTGGAGTCAAGATAACAATCATATCCGCCTAAGTTTTTTTTTTCCTTCTTCAGTAGGAAGGAGTAGACAATTGTGTCAATATATGAATAAAGCCAGTATCTGTAAAAGCTTCACCACCATCTCTCCACTCTCATCTGCCCTGCAGGGTGAAATCCAGTAAGAGAAATCAGCTTCTAGTCACTAAAGCTATCCTGGATATGATGAATATTAGACAGTCAGAGAAGAATTTAAAGAGTCTAACATTCTGCAGTGAGTCAGAATTACCAAATTCCAAGTAAAGAACTGACTAAAAAGGAATGTGGTGCTTGCTAACAGCAACGCTACCTGGTGCAAACCACTAGAATTCAATTCAATTTATCAAGAAAATATTCAGTGAGAAATAACTGACATATCCCATTTCTAATACTGCCCCCACCCTCTACTGGAAATAACAGCTTCTCTCCTCCTCATTATGGGACCAGATGAAAACATCTTGGTCCCCAAAGGGAACATGAAAAAATGTCAGCAATTTGGCTGGCTTTTTAAAAAGAAAAAATACCGACAAAGCACCCTTGTTAAAACCCACTGAAAATGACCCCAGGGTGAGACCCGCTGTCTTAAAAAAGAACAGAAAATCACTTGCCCTATGTCACCCAAATGATGCCAAAGGGTTTATCATCAACCTGTCAACAAGTGCAACCCTGTGTCAGAAATTGTGGACATTGCAGAGGTTAGATAAGGTTAGCTAAGGGGTCAAAAGTAAAATATGCCACAAACTGCAAAATAGAGAAAAATACGGATCAAAAAAGATTTAATTACAGCCTCCCTGGGAATTTTAAGAGAAATGCAACATAGAGGAGGGAGGGGAAGGGGGGGATATTGAATTCCATGGACCCTCACCTTGCCAAAGCCTTTGTTATAGCTTACCTATGAACTCCCTCAGTAAATATGTGGTAATCAGCAGAGGTCTAAAAATATTTTTTTTAGGTGGTAAGGTATAGTATAATGCTATCATGGTAATTGCTTGAGGCCAATAGTACTATAAGTAAAAGTGGATTCAAATACAAGATGGCTTGAAAGACCTATGTGACTGACAATGACCAGAAAAGAGAATTCCAGCCAGGAGACAACTCCTGAGAATCCCTAGATCTTGGCAGGGAAGGAAAAGAAACCTCCACCATCAGCAATTCTTTATTTTCGATTCACTGCAGGGTGATTTGCAACAGGCAGGGCACTGGATGAGAAGGTCAGGAAGGGACCAAGGTCCCTTCCCCTTCTCAGACACAGGGATGTTTGGTCACCTCTTCACCCACCTGTATTCATTAAGCCAACCTAGAAATGGAAATGTCAATTTGATGTCTGCAGCAATGTCTCAAAAGCTGGGGAATAAGGAGATCACTGCCTTTGTTTCCACGTTCACAAGTTTGCTAGGTTTTCTGGGAAAACTGAAGACTTCGGCTGAGAAAGCTACAGAGTATATAGTGCTTGTGTAGGGTGGATGGCTAATAAATGATTGTTAAATTGAATTGTAACAGATTAGCTAACCCAAACAGCAGCCATTTGACACCAGGTTGCTAGAAGTGTCTTCAAAGACTTAGGCCATAATGCTCACTGCCTCTAGAAAAGCTCAAATGGCAGAGATGTCCCCTGTCCTGACACCAGGCATCTTACCCAGGCTTAGATGAGAGGGTCTGTTTGGCTCTAATTACCTGAAAGTCAGGTCAGCTAGGTGAACAAGGCAAGAGGGAACCGGCTTCCCATTCACTTTTCTCTCATGATGAATCAGAGATTTCCTTATAGACTTCTAGATTTTCATGTTCTACAGCCATTTTAATATTGCCAAAGATGAGTCCCCTTATTAGCAAGAATGTTGTAGAAGCAGCATGTCAGAGAGATAGACAGAGACAGGGAGAAATACAGAGAGAGAGAGACACAGAGAGAGAGAGAGAGAGAGAGAGAGAGAGAGAGAGAGCGCTCTTGTTTTGGAGTCACCTAACACACACACACACTTCTGATGCTTACAATCTAAACAAAGACAAATTCTTCTTATCTTATATACCTGCTGTCTCCCACCATAATAATATAATCTCCTTGGGGTCAGAGACTTTACTTTTTGTCATTGTATCCCCAGTGCCTAGTATAGTGCCTGACACAAAGCAGGAGCTTAATAAATACTCGTTGATTATCTGATTGAATAATGAGAAAACTGAGGCCCCTGCAATCTGATTGGAGAGAGAAAGTAACTATAATATGAGATAGCATATGATAAATGCCATATTAAAAATACAATGTTTTGGGAGCTCAGAGAAAGAGAAAAGCATGTCATTAGCATAAATAACAATGAAGATCAGAAATCAGTTCCTTCAGATACTTCCAGGTTTCTAATATCCAAGTAATCTCAGGAAGTAATCTAATCCCAAGACCCAGTGTCAGAGAAGAAAAGGACCCAACTCATTCAAGTCAAGTGGTCCACTCTTCTTCATAAAGCAAAGAATGTCAAGGGGATCCTCATCAATTAGGGAATGACTGAACAAGCTGTGGTATATAACTGTGATGGAATATTATCATGCTATAAGAAATGACAAGCAAACAGATTTCAGAAAAACCTGGAAAGACTTATATAAACTTGATACAAAATGAAGTAAGCAGAACCAGGAGAACATTGTACACAGTAACAGCAATATTGTATGATGAAGAATGGTGATGACTTAGTTCTCACCAATACAATGATCCAAGGGAATCCCAAAGGACTCATGATGAAGGATGCTATCCACTTCCAGAGAAATAACTGATACTGACTGAACACAGACTGAAGCAAACTTTCTCTCTCTCTTTCTCTCTCTCTCTCTCTCTCTCTCTCTCTCTCTCTCTCTCTCTCTCTCTCTCTCCCCTCTCTCCCTTTCTTTCTTCCTTCCTTTTTTTCCTCCCTTCCCTCCCTCCTCCCTTTCTTCCCTTCCCTTCCTTCCTTCTTCCTTTCTTTCCTATTTTCTTTTTTTTAGTCAAGTCTTCTTGTACAAAATTCCTAATATGGAAATGTTTTGCGTGATTGCACATGAAAAACCTATATCTAATTGCTTACTGTCTCAGGAAAGAAGTAGGGGAGGGAGGAAGGGATAGAATTTGGAACTCAAAACTTAAAAGAAATGTCTTTATAAATGTTTAAATATGTAATTGGGGAAAAATAAAATATTATTTTTAAAATAAAGCAAAGAATGGAGGCAGGCAACATCTCTTGAGCAGTCACTCTGTATAATGTTAATTGAGCAATGATGAGATGACTAACAGGCGGGAGAGTCCACAATCCTTGCCTACAAGGATGAAACAGTGACCTTCCTATACCTACAGCTCACTGTACCAGGTAAATGGCATATGGCCAGAATCTTACTGCTATAAAAATTATTTGTAGTGCACATAGCAAGTTCACCACCATTTCATGGGTGCTTAGAATAATACTTCCTAAGAACAGGAGAACATTCAAGCTTTTAACAAGGCATCACAAGAAACTTAAAAGGATTAAATGCAATAAAAGCCACCAAGAATTGACCTGCCTAAAAGCAGAGGATCCCAGGCAAAACTAGAAATAAAGTCACAAAGACAAACTAACACCCCATGTTCCCCTCTCTCCTATAAGGGAGACCATCTGTTCACCTCGGAGTGCACAACTCTGATTATTTTCTGTTCTCAGACAGAGTGGGGCTTTGGATGAAAGTCTATTTCCCTATGTGGGTAACAGCTAAGAAAGAACCCTGAGCTGTGGGTGGTTTTGTATACAGGCTGTATGCTAACAAAAGGGACGTCAGAGAGGTCACTGTCTTCCTCTAGAGGGTTGCATTGTGCTGGAAATAGACACAAGACAGCCTTCGTCTCCCTCTAATAGGTTATGATACTTGCTGGAAGGGAAGCCAGCCTACTAAGAATAAGAGACCAACATGCAGCTTAGGGATGCTTGCTATCAGGGTGGGGCAGTAATGCAGCCTGGCTCCAAGAGGAAACTGAACCATTCAGATACCATTTTTAGCTAAAGGTTTGGGAAGGTTTCTTTCTCACACAGAGAAAATACATTTGTGGAGCAGAGTATTTGTCTACTGCAGAGAGACATTCTTGGTCTCTTAACCTAACAGTTGGAGGAACAATAGAAGGATGCATGAGCGGATGATATAGAATATAGTGAAAAAGGGTTAGTCATTCATTCCTCATGGCTAGGACCAATAGAGATTCAAGGAAGCTATACAGAATGTGGATGGAGGGATGAATACACTGATCATCAAAAGCTAAATTGGAAAAATCCAAGTGGTTAGCAATCTGAATATTTTCAAAACCAATGACATTCATTAAAGTGAAGGCCGTTTTTACAGATGACACTAAAGGCTGCTATTTTTAACTATTGCTAGAGGACCTCTTTCACCTTCTGAATGAATACCAGTGTAACACTTAGGCTGTCCATCTGTTATCCCTCACTTTCTGGATGGCCAGTCTTCCTTCTTTTGTGGTAGGGAGGGAGAATCACTGCAGGTGTTGACCGATTTCCTAAATATAATGCTTCCCAACCTTCAGTTCTGGGACTGTACAGTGCCTGTCCAAGATACACACTCTGCTAGACTAACCAGTGGGCTGCCAATCCAATTGGATATTCCACCTCTTTTTTCTGTGGACAGCTTAGTCAATCTCTTGAGTGACTGAGAATGCATCTCATTGAAGAGGCCCTGTACCGTTTCAAGGCTTGCTTAATTCATTTATCTGACAAGCATTTGTTATGCATAAGTGGATTAGGAGGCCCCATGCTAAGGGTATAGAAACAAAAATGAAATAGTCCCAGCCCTAAAGAAGCTTACATTCTAAGAAACTGGTACAATCAACATAATTCATTTGCAAGCAAAAGCCCTTGCACTCTAATGTAAAGGTGTAAAACAGCTACAGTTAGTAACTGTAGACCCAGGCTGTCTTTAAGGAATGCTGGCACAACCAGGCCCAGGGTGAATGAATTTCTTTAGTCGAGAATCAAAGCAAAATAAAAATTAGGTTTCTATCATAACAAACTTGTTAATCATTCAAAGTGATTGCCATAATGATGAATCAATATTAATCTTTAAATATAAGGAATCATACAAATACAGATTGTCCTCACCTCAAACACCCACAAATCTGGGTTAGCAAGGAAATAAGCACAATATAGACCATAATTGTCAAAATGCCTATGTAGTTCTATATCACAAAATATAAGAGACTCTATATGGAAGGTAGAAGAAGTAAACCATTTATTCAGACACCAGAGAACTAGATCCCAAAACCAATGAGACCAATCCATCACAGAAGCAAAAAATTCAATATACAGTATCACAGCATGGAGCCTCACCATCTCATAACCTTCTGCCCCCTGCTGGGGCCTTGCCACCAACACGCACACACCCACAGCACAACACAGCACACATCTGCTCTTTCCCTCAGCTCTAAATGCTCTCTCCTGCGTCTCCTGTGACACATTTTCCTTTTCCTCTCAGCAAGCTCCTCCCACCACATGTGACTTAGGCTTCCTGTGATGTAAGCAGGTCACATGGCCTATTAATGGGTGGGAAAGATCTTCAAATTTAGATTGTCATTACAAAATCCCATGGCCAACTAACAAAGAAGGAAGAAGGCAGCTGTATTGTACTGAAGAGGAATGGTGGTTGTGAGCCACCTAGAGACTCTGCCACTCCTTAAAAATTACCAAGTCAAGTCAAGGATTCTAATCTTCTTGTTCCTCCCATTTTCAGATGCACAAACCATCTACTAAATGTGCATCTGATCTGAGTGAAAAAGGCTCTGTTGGAAAAGATAAGGACGTCGTGGTACTGCAGGAGAGCAAGCCACCAATCCTCCATTGGATACTGGCTGCAGGTGTCTTCACAAGCAACAACACTGTCAAGGCCTCAAATTAAGTCATAAGCTAGGTGACACAGTAGATAGAGTGCTAGATGTGGACTCAGGAAGACCTACGTTCAAATTTGACCTCAGATTCTTACTAGCTGTGTGACCCTGGGCAAGTCACTTAATCTTGGTTTGCTTCAGTTTCCTCAACTGTTTGTAAAATGGGGAGAAATAGCAGTACCCAACTCCCAGGGAGGACCACGAGATAATAACTGTAAAGCATTTGGAACACTATCCGCCACACAGTAGGTGCATCATAGAAATGTTAGTTATTATTATTTTGATGATCATTTCTTCATTATCTATCTTGACCTGAATAGTGATCAATTCATACGAGTTTACACTGGTGAGAAAAATCAAGACAATCCCTATACCCAAAAAGAGTCACAAACAAAATCTTGTCACTTTAACACTTAATAGGTAGGAATCGGAGCATTGCAAGAATTTCCTTAGCACTAAGCAGCCCTCCATTTTTCTCTAGAATCATCATTCACCAACAACCTAGGCTTCAGACCATGTGTGTTATCATCAGCAGGCCAATATCAAAGATAAATAAAATGTCAACAGTGAAGATTTCACTCACGTTGAAGTGCTAACAAGTGCATCCGTCCAGTGCAATTGAACCAGAATTTTTTTTGGAGGCCATCAGGGTCACATAACTAGTAAGTGTCTGAGGTCACATTTGAACTCAGGTCCTTCTGACTTCAGGGCCAGTGCTCTAACTACTGCATCACCTAGCTGCCACATCAACCAGAATTTATTAAGAACCTACAATGTGCAAAGTACATAGGCTAGAGTCTGGGGCTACCCATAAAGAAGTTAAAGGTGGGGAGCCTTTGCTCTGAAGTAAATACATTCTACTGGGTGTGGTGGGGAGAGGGACTGTTTCATTTTCATCTTTATATTCTCAGAACCTGGCAGTGCGACAGGCAAGGTGGCATAAGAGCCAGAGAAATGGCGAAGCCAGGAAAACCTGAGTTCAAGTCCAACCTCTGATGCATATTACCTGTGTGACTCCAAGTAAATCATTCTTTTGTCAGTGTCCTAAGCAACTCTCAAAGAGGGTAAAGTGTAGAAAAGGTGCCACTTCTAATGATAAAAGGCATCTCCTCATCTCAGAGTTCCCCATACAAATAAAATCAAAAGTCCAGTCCCTTTACCTGATACCTGGCACTTTTAAAATGGTTGTTGATTGGAATAAAAAGTGTTAACAAGTGTAATTTGTAGAAGAGAGAACTAACAAGGAAGCAGGCTCAAAAAGGGCTTCCCATAGGAGACGGTACATATGGTGAGCCTTGAAGGAAGCAAAAGACTCTAAAAGGCATTTCTGAGGTCAACCTCAGAGTGCTACTTTGTGTGGCTGGCCTGGGCTAGGGCAGAGGGGAAGGGGAAAGGGGTGACAGCATCACACCAAACATTGGAACTAGATTTATTCCAATGCAAATATATTAACTTGCTCTCTTTACTAAATATGCCTAACACAATAGATTTCAGGTATTTTTCCAAGGCAATTAAAAAAGAAACTATATAATTCAATGGACTGTGCACCCAATATGTCCACCACAGCATTCTTTCTAAAATTGGCCGTGGTTTTTAGAGAGGGAATCTAGGAGGGGAGAAAAAGGGTGATGGGATCATGAGCGTCAATGATAAGGAATAATTTTATATGCACGTATTTTCATTTGTGCGATACTGTGACATACAGGTTAATTTTAAAGAGAACATCAGGGTTGGTCATAGGCAAAATTTTGTAGTTGAAGAATTTTATTCTCGGTGCTATTTAATCCCCTTTGCTGTGTTCCTTTCTACTGGAGTTGCTTCTGCTCCTTGTGGAGTAACCAATGCCTATCCCTGATATGTACCTCTGAGAGCTACAGTCCACACTTCCGGGCTATTCCACCCCCCATTAAAACTTACCTATGCCATATTCCATCTCCTCCAGGCCTTATTCTCATAAGTGGATATATCAATCTATGTTAAGGTGTGAATAGTTTAAAATAATATCACTAGTTTATATTTGTATGTTCCTGTGGAGTTTATCAAACACTTTTCCATCCATCATATTATTTGTACCCTACAATAGCCCTGTGAGGTAGGCAGGGCTCTTCTTTTCCCCATTTTACAGATGCGAAAACTGAGTTTCAGAGACAGGATATAATTTGCCACGTGATACTTAGCCATTAGCCAAGTCACAGAGCTCAGGTCCCCCTGAAAGCTTCCAGTATTGAACATAATGACTAAATTATGTTGTTAACTGCCTCATCCCAATAATAAATTTGCATGTTAACAAGAACCTTCAATGCCTTAACCCAAAAGAGTGAGTGGGAGGGATTAGGGGGAATTTCAGAAGAACTACATTGGTTCTTTGTCACCAGACCACACCAAATGGTCAGCTACAATGTATGAAAATTTAGCCTAACAAGTGATCTAGAAATCTGGTTAAGGTGATTTCCTCTTCCATCTCATGCCAATGAAGATATGGGTTTTTTTTTTAAATTTTAATATTTTATTTTTCCCCAATTAAATGTAAAAAACAATTTTTAACTTTCAATGCTTGTAATTTTGAATTCCAAATTGTCTCCCACCCTCTATCTCCTCCCCTCTCATTGAAAAGGCAAGCAATTTGATAAAGGCTATACATGTGCAGTCACGCAAAACATATTTCAATATTAGTCATGTGAAAGAAAACACAAACAACAAAACCAAGAAAATAAAGTTACAAAACAGTATGCTTCAATCTCCATTCAGATTCCATCAGTTCTTTCTCTGGAGGTATATAGTATTTTTCATCAGAGATCCTTCTGAATTGGAAGACATGTTTTTGGAACCCATGGGGGAAAATAAAAAGAAACAAAGAATGGAAAGGGCCAGATAAGGAAATTCTGACCTTGGTCAAACCAGAGCTTGCAGAAGCTCAAGAAGCCTTGATTAAGATGGCAGTGACTACTGCATTGTGGGCCTGAGATGACATTTTAAATTAGAAGCCCCTGGAGGGCCAAAGCCATGTCTGTCTTGACTTGTCTGTATCATACTATGAAGGAAACAGGTGGTGCAGTGGATAGAGTACCAGGCCTGGAGTGAGGAAGACTCATCTTCCTGAGTTCAAACCTGGCCTCAGACGCTTACTAGCTGTGTTACCCTGGGCAGGTCACCCGGTTTACCTCAGTTTCCTGATTTATAAAATGAGCTAGAGAAGGAAATGGCAAACCATTCTAGAATCTTTGCCAAGAAAATCCCCAATCAGGTCACAAAGAGTCGGACTTGACCAAAACAAGTGAAGAACAACCATATCATGAACAAACAGGAATATTTTAAATGCTTTTTGATTATTTCCATGCCTAATGAGAAAGGAACAAATGTCTCCCTCTTCATAAATTCTTTAACTCGTTTGGGCCATTAGGATCCACTGAGTACATACTCTCTCCCAGAGGTGAAAGCCTGGAACTGTCTTGAAAGAATTAATGTACCTCTTAATGCTGTCCTCTCAGCAAAACCAAGGTCATTGTTCCTATCACTGAAAAAGTTCTGCTTGGACCATCTGCAGCCTGTATAGACAGGCTCCCTCCCTTCCCTCACACAGTCGCCCAAACGCGCTGTCCAAACCTACCCTATGTCATCGGCAGGTACAGTTCATTTGGGTTGGTTCCCAGTCATGTGGGCACTGGCTAGAGGCTCTTAGATAAACCAGGACAAATGGCCCAGCAGGCTCTCAGTGTGAGGATGGTAGTGTGTACCTTCAGGCACAGAATGTAAAACAGGTGCCCCAAATGTAGACAACGGGGCAGTGGAATCAAACATGCAATAGATGCATAAAATTACAGAAGCTCAGCAGTGCCGTTTGTAACAGTCCCTTTTTTATACTGAAGAAGAAAATGAGGCCCAGAGGAAGGAAGTGACTGGCCCAGGGTCACGCAGAGAGAGGACTGAGCTCTCATTTAATTCTGCTGACTCCCAGCACAGTGCTTGTAGGGTTGTAGGCGTTTAAATTCGGAAGAGATTTTAGAAGTCATCTAGCCCAGTCCTACTGTAAGGGCAGGGTGACATGAAGGGGAAAGTACTGGCTTTGAAGGCAGGACCCAGCACTGAATCTCAGCTCTGCTACTTGATGTTTGACCTTAGGCAAGGCTTGTCCTCTCTCGGAGACTCAGTTTTAGCTAACTAGGAAAAATAGAGGCTTAGACTAACTCATCTTTTAATCCCTAGTTCTAAATTCTATGATCCATCATATAATAGAAGAGGAAACAAGCTGAGAATAGAAGAATATCTTGGTGATAGTCACAAGCATAGTAAGAAACAGAACCGGAATTTAAATACTGGTTTCCTCAAAACAAATCCATTTTCCTTGTCACTGTACCACGTTGATCAGATCAAGATCCTACAGGTGCACCTGTAACATGTGAAACAACTTGGAGCAAAGACGATAACAATTACTAACTACTCATTAAGTGCCGAGCACTGTAGCATTGGGGACAAAAAGAAAAAGTCAAAATAAGGACCTTAAGGAGTGCACATCTTCACAGGGGAGACGAAAGAGTGGAAGGCATGGAGCAGCTAGAAGAACAGAGGGAGGTCAGGATTTGGGATCAGAGGGAACTGACTTCAAATCTTGCTTCTGAGTAGCAATTCAGCCAAACTAGTCCCGTGGAGGTTCCATACACAGTCCCTCATTTCAGTAAAAGTGTGAAGAGGGGGGCATGTTTTTTCATGGCAAGGGCCAAGCCTGGTCAATATCATTATACAAACTCCAGAGGACCTCTGTGTCATCGTGTTAGACTGTAAGCTCCCTGAAGGCAGGGACTCTTTTTTTTCCTTTTTTTGTATCCCCAATGCTTAGCACAGTACCTGGCACATCTACGTTTTTGCTCAAGAGTTGATTGATTGATGGTTATCCTAACAGAGAGCTGATAGTCTCAAGGTGCAGAAAGAGACATATATTTTTTGGATGTGACCGCCACATGGATTAATATTGCTCAACTAGGCTCCTTTGTTTTTGTTTTTGTCTTTCCTTTCTCTGCATTTGTTAGTTGGGAGGGGAAAAGTTGTCTGTTCACTGCGCTAATCAGAGGATTAGCAAAACTGATGACCCAAAAGAAGGGCCATTGAAACAGGACAGTTTTGAAAGAAATATATGGAATTGTTATGTACCCTAATCAAACCAGAAGTATGAAGTGGAAATTCAGTTTCATATACAATCTTCTTTTTGTGTTCTGCTGTGTGTGTATATATATATATGCATACATATATACGAATACGTATATATATACACATATATATATACATGTATATGCTCTTTTTTTGTGGTGTTTAAGTTTAAAAAAAAGAAAATTAAGGGGGAAAAGTGCTTATGGCTATGACATCTGCTATTCTCTAGGAATTCCTAGACTTTTAGAGGGAAACAAAAATGTTTCTTCTTCCAAACCTAGCTAATGCGTGCAAGTGTTAAGCTGTCCTGGATGGCCAAAGGAAGGGCAACCTCTCCTAGGGACAAAAGACAGAAGATCTCTGTTGAGAAGAAAGCAAATGGAAGCTGAACATTCCACACTGGGGTGGTACCAGGGTGTCTGCAGAATGCCCACATGTAACAAACTGAAACAAGAGATAAGGAAGGGCAGAGTCAGGCCAAGAAATCTGTACTAGAACAGCAGGGAGCTAACCACTTGTCTGCATGACCAACCAGTCCATCTCAAACCTCATTCCTTTTAGACTGCCTCTTGTTTTTACTGTTTTCCTCCTCAACCCCCATTTAACATTTTCCCACTCATGCATAATGATATGGCAGCTTGGTCAGAGATAGGGTTTCTCATGGCCCCTTCTATCTCAGGTTAATGTGGAAAGAGAACAAAGTCGGGAGTGGGGAAAGCTAGCAGCTTCTCCCCAGGCTAAACCTGGGCAGTTTCTATAAGGGAGCTAGAGACCTTATCTCTAGCTGGTCCAAATGGCGAACTTTGTTCTTTGTGCCCAATATAATATAGTATTTACCTTTTCTGAGTAAACACACACACAGACACAGACATACACACACACACACACACACGCACACACACACACAGAGGAAACAAGAGCAAATAAACTTGAAATTTTAAGACCCCATACTAGTGGTCAAACACACTACAGGAAATAAAACTTAAGAAATAATTAAGACATTTCTTGAACAATAGCATCTATCTTGGGGCCATCATTTTAAATTACATAAAGTATATCTAGCTCAGGAATAGAGAGGGCCCAAGTGGTTGAAATTATTGCTTTCAAATAGTGAACCAAGTCCTACCTTCTGCCTTTGATTTTCTGTTAATTCTAGTAAAAGAGATGCACCAGGCAAGGCAGGCAAAAGAAGATCTATTTTCCTTTAAGTTTAAAATGACATTCCAATAGAGAAATGTGACTGTGAAGGAAATTTTAAAATAGCTTAATAAGAGAAATAACTTAAATTACATGAAATTGAAAAGCTTTTATGCTCACTATGGTTGGGGGAAGCTTATATTTTAAAATGAATTAGATGCAAAAATAAAAAATATCAATAAAAATCTAACACATTTTCATTTTAAAAATACTATATTAAAGATGGGTCTCAGTCTTACACTAGGCAATATGGTTTGGTGACCCTGGAACTATGCTTCAGAAGATCTATGTTCTTGTCCCAGTTGGCTACTAACTCTAGATGTGATCATGGGTAAATCATTTTGTCTCTTGGCCTCAGTTTCTCCATTTTTAAAAATGAGAGGGTTGACCTAGATTGTCTTTGAGGCATACATGCATGAATGCATGCACGTGTTAATGTATGCACATACATGTGGTTGATTATATTCACTCATATATGTGTACCTATGCAAATATGTATGTAAATGTGTGTGCCCATGTATGTGTGTACATATACATATATATATACATATACATATATATGTGCATGTATGGTACCTCATTGTCTTCAGACTCCATGACATCAAATATTGAAGCAACTGGTAGTTCAGTGATAGAGCCCTCTGCCTAAAGTCAGGAAGACCTGAGTTTATATCTGGCCACAGGTCCTGAGAAAATCACTTAACCTCAGTTTGCCTCAGCCTACTCAACTGTAAAATGGGGATGACAGCACCTATCTCCCAGAGTTGTTGTAATGATCAAATATATAATATCTCTTCAGTGTTTAGCACAGTGCCTGGTACACAGTAGGTGCAATATTAATGCTTCTTTTTCCTTTCCTCTTAGATTACAGTGTATTTCTTAATACTCCCTTATAATGTGGACATTTTGGGTGCCTTAATAACTCAAGAGCTAGGAGGACATACTGGTAAAAGCACTGGATTAGGTAGAGGGCTTAGTTCTAGGTCCTGACTCAAGAACTTTCAGGCTATAACACTGTAGACAAATGATGTTAGCTCTAAAACCCTCAGTCTTCTCATTTGTAAAATAAAAATATAAATAATTGTGCTATTTATCTCATAGTCTGTTTGACAAAAAAAAAATTACTTGGCAGACCTTTATTGTCACATCTATGTGACTTGGTACTTGGTTGATCATTTATATCCTCACTGTGGGTGTTCCTTCCAATTATGGAGATTTCAACCTATTTATGGCTTCTCATTCTGTACAATTCATCTCCATCCTGCAAATTCTCTTCAGCAGTCCAATCAGTGGGTTGGGTAAAGAGTTAGAGGGGTTCCTAATTTTCTTGACATTTAATTAGTTTTTAATTAGTTTGTTTTAACAAATACAAAAATGTTTTTCATAAATTGATGATTAATAATTAATTAAGCCCTTCATTTGGAGTCCAAGAGAAATTCTGCTAAATCACACGGTGAACCAAACTATACTTCTACAGAAATTCAGAATGGAATCTGGTTCAGGATCCCTCTTGTTTATGGCTCTTGGCACATCGCAGCATGCTTCAAAAGCTCCAGTGCCTTTTGCAGGGTGGCAGATTTTGTTCCTCAAAATATTGTGTGTTCTCGGCAACATCCCGAAGCCACTGTCATATTTAGCCTTAGAGGAAAATGTAAGAAGAAAAGAAAATCTATCTGGAGAACATGCCAAGACTCGCAGCTTTGACAAACAGGCAAAAAGGCTTCCGAATGAAGAATTCACCACTGATAATTCACTTGTCAGTGAGCTTCCTCCTTGGAGTAAATTGGCATAATTATCATAGGCAAAAAAAAACCCAACAACAACCAAAAAAAAAAAAAAACAAAAACCTGACAGCTATATGAGACATCTAAGTATGCATCCAAAGCTGTATGAAGGAATGCTAAAATGAGGCTGAAATGAAATCCACAGTTCCATTGTGTCATGTTTTTCTCGTGAATTTACAGAAAACTCTTGCAGATTGTGCTGTAACTGAATCTCCAAGCACATGGGACTAAGAATGTTAATACCTTTGATAATCATAAAATCACTTTGTATCCTCCAGCAGCAGTAACACAGTTTCGTGGATGGTCAGGAGAACCTGAGTTCAAATTTTGGTTCTGACAAATACTAATCGTGTAACCATGGCTGTCAAAAACTCTCTAGGTCTCAGTGCTACAGGTCTTTATTGGTGTAGAGTTTCCACACTAGAAATTCCCTACACAGATGAAATCACATATCATTTTTTGCACTTGATAGTATTTTCTTTTTTTCCTCCCCAAGACAATAAGCAATCTGATATAGATTATACATGTACAACATGTTAAACAAAATTCCACATTAGTCATGTCGTGAAAGAAAAATCAGAACAAGAAGGAAAAACCATCGAAAAGAAAAAACAAAACCAAAAAAGTGAAAATAGTATGTTTCGATTTGCAGTCAGACTCCATAGTTCTTTCTTTGGATATGGATAGAATTTTCCATCGTAAGTATTTTGGAATTGTCTTGGATCATTGTACTGCTGAAAAGAACTAAGTCTATCAAAGTTGGGCATTGCACAAAGTTGCTGTTACTCCATAAAATGCCCTCCTGGTTCTGCTCACTTCACTCAGCATCGGTTCATCAGTCTTTCTAGGCTTTTCTGAAATCTCCCTGCTCATCATTTCTTATAGAACAACAAAATTCCATTAAATTCATATACCACAACTTATTCAGCCATTCCCAAATTGATGGGCAACCCCACAATGAAATCACATTGATTTCTGAATTATCCCCATCCTACTAGAAAGGTAAATTGGTATATTCTAGAAATGTATGAAAACTTCACACAGGATTTCAGGGCCGAAAGGTTCCGTAAAGGTCACCTAGTCCAACCTTCTTTTTTACAGATGAGGAAACTGAGAACCAGAGAAGCGAAGTGCATGTACCAGGCATGGTGGCACATACCTATATTCCCAACTACCCAAAGGCTGATGCTAGTAGAGTGCTTGAGCTCAGGAATTCTGAGCTGCTGCAAGATAAGTTTGACATTAATATGATGAGCCACTTGGGAAATGGGAGGGGATGAAGGTGCGGACCAGGTTGTCTAAGGAGGGGTAAACCCTGTCCAAGTCAAAAATTGGCTTCTATGCCAATCACAATGGCTCTGAGCCTATAAGTAGCCCCTGCACTTTTAGCTTATATAAGATAGGAAGACCAAGTCTTTATAAAGTAAAAAATAATCCAATAATATGTTGTTTACATGAGACACACCTGAAACAGAAAAACACACACAAAGTTGAAATAAGGGGCTGGAGCAGAATTTATTATGCTTTAGCTAAAGTAACAAAAGGCAGGGGGATAGCAACCACAATCTCAAACAAAGCAAAACCAAAAATAGATCTAATTAAAAGAGATAATTAGGGAAACCACATTCTGCCAAAAGGTACTATAGACAATGAAGTGCTATCAAAATTTTTTACAATGTTTCTTTGAAAAAGTATCATTTTTCAAATATGTAGGAAACTGAGCCAAATTTATAAAAATAAGAGCCATTCCCTAATTGCTAGATGGTCAAAAGATATGAACAGGCAGTTTTCAGAAGAAATCAAAGTTATCAACAATCTTATGAAAAAATGTTCTAAATTACTATTGATTAGAGAAATGCAAATTAAAACAGCTCTGTCCCAATTCACATCTACCAGAAATGGCAAATGTTGGACGGGATGAATGAAAATAGGTACGCTAATTCACTATTGGTAGAGGAGTGAAGTGATCCAACCATTTTGGAGAATAATTTGGAACTATGCCCAAAGGGCTGTAAAACTGTGCATCCCATTTGACCCAGTAATATCACTACTAGGTCTGTACCCCAAAAAGAGCAAAGAAAAAAGAAATAAAAACTTGTCCACAAAAATATTTATGGCAGCTCCTTTTGTAGTGGCCAAGAATTGGAAATTGAAGAGATATCCATCCACTGGAGAATGACTAAAGTTGTGGAATATGATTGTGATGAAATACTATTTTGCTATAAGAAACTATGAGGGAACTAGGTTCTGAAAAACACAGGAAGACCTATATGAACCGATGCTAAGTGAAGTGAACAGAACCAGATCATTGTACTGATCAACTATGAAGACTTAGCTACTCTGATAATACAATGATATAACTTAACTAACTTATCTAACTTATGATCTAATGATAATACAATGATCTACCTTTTCTAATCTAACTTATGACGAAAAATGCTACCCACCTCCAGAAAGAGAAATTATGAACTCTGAGCACAAATTGCAATATATACTTTTCTCATTTATTTTTCTTGCTTTTTATTCGCAATATGGCTAATATGGAAATATGTTTTGTATGATTTTACATGTATAATCAATCAATAGCATATTTCTTGCTTTCTCAGTGGGTAGGAGAGGGGCAGAAGGAAGAAAATGTGGAATTCAAAATTTTTTTTAAAAAAGAATGTTAAAATAAATAATTTTTTTACAAAACTAAAAGAAATTTAAACAGGAAGTATCTTGCCCTGTAGATGAGTTTAAAAATAGCATGGCAAAAAAAAAATTGGAACTGAAATCAGAAGACCTGAGTTCAAATCTTGTCTATACTACTTATCTCTATCACCTTAAAATCACTTCACCCCTCTTGGCCTCAGTTTTCTCACATTAAATTAGGGATTTTGACCAGATGACATCTAATATCACTTCTGGATCTCAGTCCTATGAAATTATATAGTTAATTAACTACAGAGCTGGGACAAGCATCCAGATCTCCTGTACATTTTTCTTTTCACTATAAGATGAAGGAGTAGCTTGTCTTACCACCCCTCTCAGAAACACTCCGACCCAGTCTACTGGGAGCAGCCCTGATTTGGGGAGCCCTGGGGAAGCAGGGATTACTTGGGAGGTAGGGTTCTTTTAATGGCCCAGGACAGCAGTGACAACTTAAGCCCTAGGAGTGTCTCTGTCAAAGACAGGAAGAGCAGGTGAGCAGCGCGTCAGTCAGCATCAGCTATTATACTGCAGTGATGAGTGAGGGCAGGTATGTTACCAAAGCGAGGTAGGAGCTTGGGGATTGCTGAGGAATCTAACATGTAGGAATCTCTGCACATGTAACTGGAAGCTAGCTGCACTTGAGACTTTCGAAGGGCCTTTCCCCTGAAGAGTAACATGCAAACCAATCTTCAAAATGGGCATTATCACCATATTCAATCCACAAGAAGAAACTGAGTCATGAATGGGAATAGACTAATTTCCCTGTCTCCTTCCTCTGCCAAAAGTCTCTGCTAACTATAGGTCAGACTGAAAAGATAAATCAGTTGTTCAAGTACAAAACAGAAGAGGTAGTTAGACCACACTTATGAAAAAAGATCTGAGAGTTTTAGTGGACCACACATTTCATATAACATCTCAGCCAAAAGAGGTTAATGTAATGTCTAGGGTCAGTAATGGAAGAAGCCCTTCCTAACCATTGGAGTTGTCCCAAAGTAGCATGCATTCTTTCAGGAAGAAGTGAGTTCCTCCATTGCTGAAGATCTTCAAATGGAAGCTGGATAGCCATTTGTCAGGAATGTTGTAGAGGAAATTTCAGTTCAGTTGTGGGTTGGACAAGACAGCCTTTGAGCTGCCATCCGGCTCTGAAGCCAAAATAGCCTCTGACAAAAAATTCTGTGGGAAGGACAGACATAAGCTATCAATTAACAAGCATTTATTAAGGTTGTACAATATGGCAGGCACTGTGCTGGGCCCTAAGGATACAGATAAAAAAAATTAAACAATTCCTAGTCTCAGGAAAGTTACATCAGTTGAGAAAGACAATATGCACATGTGTGAATGTACATATATTTACATGAAGAATAAAATACAATATAGATAAATATAAGGTTGTTGCGGGGCGTGAGGGGGAGCAGGTAGAGCACTTGTCCTTCAACAAGCTGCAAGGTGGCAAAGTGGATGGAGAGCTGGGCCTGGAATCAGGAAGACTAGAATTCAAGTCTGACCTCAGACACTAGCTAGCTAAGTGACACCAGGCAAGTCACTTAAATACTGTTTGCCTCAGTTTCCTCAACTGTAAAACGTGGATAAGAATAGCACCTACCTCACAGGGTTGTCATAAGGAATAAATGAGATAGTATTTGTAGCACTTACTAGGTGCTATATAAATGCTTTATTCTCTTCTCTCCCCCCACCCCTTCAACAAGTACTTTATTTGTGAGGATCAGGAAAGCTACGTGTAGTCAGTGGCATTTTAGTTATATCATAAGGAAGAGAGGAATTCTATGAGGCAGAGGAGAAGAGGTGAAGACCACTGCAAAGGCACAAAGATGGAGTGTCACGTGGGAGGAACAAGGAGGAGGCTGCTTGTTTAAACGGTAGGATGCAGGAAGGGAAACAGTTTTTAATGAGGCTGAAAAGATGGGGGTCAAGTTGTGAAGAGTCTTAAAAGCCAAACAGAGGAGTTTCTATCTTATCCTAGGTCGAATTTATAAATTAGGAGAATTTCATGGTCATACCTATGCTTAAGGAAAATCACTTTGATGCTATGTAGAGGATGGAACAGAGTGGGGAAAGAGACTTGAGGCAGGGGGATTAATTAGGAGACCATTACAGTAGGTTAATTGAGAAGTGATGAGGGCCTGAAATCATGTGAGGGCTGTGTGACTAGAGAGGAGACATATTCTAAAGATAGTGTAGAAATAGAAAAGGCAATCTTTGGTAAGAGATCCACCATATGTGGAGGGAGGGAAAGTGAGGAGTTGAGAAAACTGAGGTTATGAACCTTGAAGACAGGAAGAATAGAGACACCTTCAACAGAACAGGGAAGTTTGGAAAAGCATTGGTTTTGGGGGAAAAGAAAATGAATTCTACTTTGGATATGGGACATCTCAAATGTGAAATGCCCAAAGGGTAGTTAGCAATATAGGACTGGAGCTCTGGAGATAGACTGGGGCTGGATGTAGAGAGAGGTGATCGATCATTGAACTTCTAGGCAGTTGATGAGATCACTGAATGAAAGATTAGAGAAAGAAGGGGGCCTAGGACAGAGCTTTTAAGGGACACTCACAGTTAGAGTATGTGATGTGGATGGTGAGTCAGAAAAGGAATCTGAGAAGAACCAGGAGAGATCAATATCACCAAAACCCATAATGGAACAAGTATTCAGAACAGTGTCAAATGCAGCAGGGAAGAAGAGGACAATAAAAGACCATCAGATCTGGAAATTAAGAGACCATTTCTAACTTAGGAGAGAGCAGTTTCAAGTGAATGGTGGAGCCTAAAGTCAAACTGCAGAAGGTAAAGAAGTGAGAGGACATGAAATGGAATCAAGATATCCAGACAGTTGTATGTCACTGTTGGTTTGTTTGGGCTTTGGGTTTTTTGGGGGGTCAGGGCAGGGATTGTTTGTTTACTTTGGTTTTTTCCCTTGGAGTTTGTTTAGAGAGGAAGAAGAAATATAACTTGAGGGGTAGAGTCTAGTGAAAGATAGAGGAGACTGGTCAAGTGTATAGGTTAAAGGCATTAGGACCAGAACCAGTAAATAGGGAGAAATTTAAAATTAGAGAATGGGGAGGTTATCAAGGGTGATGATGTGTTGGAGAATATAGGGGGCATGGGATCAAGAACACATACTGCACAGTACCAGAGTACCCAGGACATACAATATCACACTAAGATAGACAAAATTGGGGAAACTGAAACTAAATAGTGACCCAGACAAACAGATGCAACATCAATAAAACAAAAGGCAGATTTGAAAGACTTGGCACAACACAATCAAAAACAGAGGAACTTTTCTGAGCTAAAGCATCATATAGAATGAGACTAAGAAATAAATTTGCAAACATGAAATGGCTCAGTACAGAACAGCTGTACATAACCAATCAAGAGAGAATCTACACGAGGGGTGAAGGTTTTAATGCTAATTTTTGGCCATCTCATCCCAGTCTTATGTGGCTTATCAATAAGAACTATTATTATGGCGATAATAGCTCATCTATGTGGCTCTTTAAGGTGAAGCAGGTAATGCCAGTTTTACAGATGAGGAAACCGAGGTTAAAAAAGGACAAAGTGATTTGCCCAGGATCTCACAAGTAGCACACATAAGAAACTGCTTCAAACCCAAATCTCCTGCCTCCATATTCTATTCTGTTCCCACCACACCAGGCTGCCTCTTGATACTGAAGTCCTCATATTAGCCAGTAAGCCCATGGGAGTCACATCTGAGGCTGTGATGCCTGCTCATCACTAATAAAGGGATCGCTATAAGAGCATTAGTGTGGTGGGATAAGAACTGGATCTGCAGCCAATTAACCTGGGTTTAAATCCAAGTTCTGCTTTTTACTACCTATGTGACCTTGAACAAGTTCCCTCCCTAATCCGGCCTTCGGTCTCCCAAAATAAACCATGACTGGTATGAACTAGATCAGAAGTGTCAAACTCCTGGCCAGGTCAGCAAACCAGATTAAAATGTAATTGGGAAATGTTTAACAAAGTAAATAAAATTACATAGATAATGTTAATTTGAGACAGCTAGGTGGCACAGTATGCCCTGCCTGGAGTCAGGAAGACTCATCTTCCTGAAGTCAAATTTGGCCTCCAACATTTATTAGCTGTGTGACCCTGGGCAAGACACTTAACCCTGTGTGCCTTATTTTCCTCATCTGCAAAATGAGCTGGAGAAGGAAATGACAAACTACACCAGTATCTTTGCCAAGAAAACCCTAAATGGGGTCACAAAGAGTCAGACACAACTGAACAACAAAGTCGATATGGCACCCTCAGGAATCCTTTTCTATTTGAGTTTGACATTACTAATCTAGATGATCTCTGAGGTCTATTCTACTTACAAATTCTGCAAACCTGAATCCTGCATGAATTTGCTAACAGTTATTCCTTTCCCCTTAGATGAGTAAGCACAGCTGAGTAGCTCCACTCAGGCCCTTGTGTATCTATCTGTTAATGCACTTCTCTTGTCTTACACATTTTTTGCCTGTCTTCTTCCTGGTTCTCCCATTAGACACTAAGGCCCTTGTGGGTATGGCATCTACATCCTCTTTTTTCTATTTATCTAATGTGAGATTCTGCAATTGGTAGGTATTGTGGGATTCATTACTTATCAAATAGCAAAATACTAGACGTTTTAGTGGGCAAAATTCTCCAGGGTCTGAAATGGGGTCACAGAGAAGTCATGGAAAAAAGGCTATTTGCATGGAAGCTATCTGCATCTATAACTAAATAAGGGACACAGTCCCTGGACTGTTAATGTCACAATGACCTCTGAAACCCTAATATTCTCCCAAGCCAATTCACATATATATTTTTTCATGAAAAACTGCCAATTATATGAACTTAATTTGGCCACATCTGCCTTTTTAAACAATGGAAATTACCATTTTAATAAGAAAAACAGTTATTTAAATAAGGGGGGAAAGACAATGTGAGGTCCAAGCTGCTGGATTTAGAAGAGATGGCCTCCAGAATCCTAACTTTAGAGCACAAAGAGCTGTCAGAGGCCATCTAGTGTAAAAGGCCTCATTTTAGAGATGTGAAAAGCTAGGCCCAGAGAGGAAAAGTACTTTCTCAAGGTCACAAAATTGTTAGAAATCAGGTTTTCTGACTACAAAACCAGAGCTCTTGGATAATGATATAGAAGACTGATGGCAGACTCTCGAGCAAACATTTCTCAAAGTTACCAATTGACGGAAGAACCAGAGTACTCTCAAAAGCAGCAGAGAGATCCTATAATATAGGATAGTGGACTTTTTTGGAAGTGCCACCTTCCACAGGTGATACCTCATGTCTTCTAAAAAAAATTAACAAAAGCAAGATAGAAACAAATGCTACAATAGGACTAGGACCTGCTGGACTCACAGAGATTTTCAATACATAGGACAAAGGCAAAAATACAATAATAAAACAAGTAGTTGAGAATGTTATGCTAATTGTCTGTCAATTTCTAATAGTCTAGAAATTTGAATTAGCAAAAGATTTGAGCCTTAAGGTTACAGGATAGTGAACAGAGTCTACCCATGAAATAACAGAGACAAAGGGACCCAGGGGAAAGGGAAAGAAAATTAACTGTCCATGTACAATAAGGAGGAAGGCAGAAAAATGTTAGCTTCCCCTCCCCATACTTGTGGGATCTTGATATCCCAAAGTAAATGCTACCCACAATGTTGAGTTGGGCTTGAAACTGGCACAAAAATACCCACATTTTCATATTATAAAGCATTTAAGTTACTTACACTCTTGTAGGAGACAGAGTTAATAAATGATGCAAAGTGCTAAGCTCACTCAGTTTTCCTCCCTTTCTTCCTCAAAGTATGTGTGTCTTCATTCTTCTTCTCCCTATGTTCTCTGAGGAAGAAGATGGTCTCTTCTCCTTTCCAAGGCTAACTGCTTACCTTCTACCTTCTCCAGGACTCACAATTGTCTATTCCCCTAACATCTTGATGGATGTTGTCATTCAGCCATTTTTCAGTTGTTTCCAGCTCTCTGTGACCCCATTTGGGGTTTTCTTGGCAAAGATGCTGGAGTGAATTGCCATTTCCTTCTCCAGCTCATTTTACATATAAGAAACTGAGGCAAACAGGGTTAAGTGACTTGCTCAGGGTCACACAGCTAGTAAGTATCTGAGGCCAGATTTGAACTCAGGTTTTCCTGACTCCAGGCCTAGTAATCCACCCACTGTGCCACCTAGCTGCCCCATGATTTGTATGGATGCAAGTCACCAAACACTAGTCTCGAAAAACTTTAGGCTTAAGATTACCAAAGGGACAATGTGAGAGGTGAGTATTAGTTGTAAGGGAGACTTAGTTCAGCAGCATAACATCAGCCCTGGTATTCATCTCCTCATGCCTCATCTACCCAAACGGCCTCACTCCCAGTGTCTTGGACTCTTTCTTTGCTTCTGCTTCTGTTCTCCCTGCTCCATGCAGATCCTCACAGCCTCTCCTTCTACAGATTTCATCAGGCTCTAGGGTCCTCTTGCACTGACTTCCTGGACTCATACAATGGAGCCTTAGAGAGTGCCCAGAGGCATACTCTATCCTTCTTCATCTGTTACACTGCTTCCTTTCTAATTCACTCAAGGGACTTGTTTGTACCTCACATAGGGATTACCCGGACTGGCCAAAATTTTATAGTTTTATAGATATTGGCCCCTTTTCTTTGATATGGTCCTAAACTTTCAAGAACAACATATCAGTATACACGTGTATGTGTGTGTATATGTTTACATATACACATGTATATTATATATACATCTACATTATATATGTGTGTTTATAGATATACACGTATACACACACACACACACACATATATATATATATGTTGTTTCCACTGATAGAATGCAATCTCTTTGATAGAAGGGACTATTTCATTTCTATCTATGTATATCTAGCCCCTAGTACAATGTCTGACACATAGTGGGTGATTAATAAATGCTTGTTGATGGAGTGGCATGTAGAATCTGCAACATTGGAGAGAATACCTATAGCAATGAGATTACAAGCCTCTTGGAATGTCCTAAATATATTAGCCTTGGTCTAAAAAAATGGTACCTGGTAATTCTATCACCTGAGGAAATGAGTCATCAAGACATGAACCAGAATCCATCTGTCATCATCTCCCCAAGGAAAGGCCATTCTTACCCTGACTGTGCCTGGCGTGGACCAGTGCATTTGGTCTTGGATCATTAACTTATAGTGTTCATGAAAATACTGTAACAAATCTGCAATATTTGCTTAATTTATTTCCCTTCTACAATCATCCAAATAGCTTCTAATGAGATATTCCGAATACATCCTCCCTCCCTCCCTCCAGGGCTACGGAAACAAATCTTTGAGGGAATTAGAAGTATAAACAAAGCAGAAGCAACCAGGAGAGCAAAGCTAGACAAATATTCCACAAATCTAATTGATTCTCTAATTTGAAAGTCTGGCAGATTAACAAGGTTTTATGGTTATTTTGTGGATAATATCTCCATCACTTCATCTGTTAAGTGATCAATAAAACCTAACATGGCAATACCTGTTGACTTCTAAAAATCTAGCCACATTCTGAGAACTCCTCACCAGGATATTCCATACAACCCCAAACTGCTAATGCCTATAGACCTGTCCAATGCAAAGCAAGGTGAAGGTGGCTTATATGCCCCACAAATCAAGATATATGAATCCCCCCGCCCAAAACCAGCCCCACCTCTGTAATAATCCAGAGAGAAGGGAAGAAAGCTGGGATGCTGGCCTAATGACCACTGGTGAGAACAACATATGTATGTCATTAATGATATCTTGAAAGCTCTGTGATGAATGAAAGGCATGAAGATGTAGAGAGATTTGTTAAAGTAATGATATTGCTGTTTCTGCTGTTTTTAATTTCAAGAAGTCCTTATTATTTATTCAGACCTCTACTTTGTTGTGTTTAGAGTGGCTAGTAAAAGAATTTGAAAACAATGAACAAAATCTGAAATTGCATGGAGAGGTGCCAAAAGAATCAGGTGGGAAATTATACTGACTTACTTCTTCAATATTGAAATATATTCACACCCACTTCAACTCACAGGAAGGACTTCCAAGTGTCCTGTGTAAACATCCCAAAAGCTGATAAGTTAAGGGACATGTTAATTGGTTAGCAGGGTCCACCCATGTACAAAGAAAAGCTCCATTCCAATATTCAAAAACAATTCTGTTTTTCAAACAAATCTTGCAAAGGAATGTCATTCCATCCTTTAAATATCTGTATTTTACTTATGTGGGCGTCCCTTCCACTGACAAGAATCACAATCCATCTATTCTTTCTTTAGTAGACAGTTTTCAACAGTTGCTGTGGCTAAAAAAATTAATCATTTTGGTAGTGACAGACCTCTGCATGCTCAGTTAGACAAGTTTTCAGATGACAGACTTATAGCCCATCCCTGGGCCTACACTCAAAGTCTTTCCACATTAGCAGGGCCGGTCAGACCTTGTGCTTCTTTGGCAAAGCCAGGTGTTCATGGAGGTGGGACATAATCAATTTTTGCTATGGACTTGTGATTTCATCAGCTTCCTGGTAAGGAGATTCCCCTGTACTCATACAGATTGGTAACTGCTCTGATTTATAAACTGATTGAGTTGCCTAGAACACCGAGAAGTTGATTCTTCCTGACTCATTGATCAATGTTCTATCTCCAAGATGATACAACCTCAATGATAATTAAAATTAACTAGATGCATCTTTATTACCTTACTTTATGAATTAAATTATTTTACATCTTTTTTTTCAGGTTCCATCAGCTGAATTTTTTAAAAGACTGGCCCACTGTAATGGACCGTTTCCTGCATATGGACCTTAACATCAATACAATGCCTCTGGCAATTTAACTCCCCAAATATCTCAGATCAGGATTTGCCCCGTAACATTTCTTGAATGGCATTATGGTTAGACCTCTAATTAGGTCAACTCCTTTAGTTAAGCTACAGTTAGGGTATGCTGTGGGACAGCTAGGTGGTACAATTGATAGAGTGCCAGGCTAGGAGTCAAAAAGACTCATCTTCCTGAGTTCAAATCCGGCCTCAGTGACTTAACACGCTCTGTGACTCTGGGAAAGTCATGTAATTCTGTTTGCCTCCTAGTCCTCGTTTGTAAAAATGAGCTAGAGAAGGAAATGGCAATGTAGTTCAGCATATGGCGGTACGGTTAAATCTGTAGCTGGGTCAACTCCTTTGGTTAAGCTATAGTTAGAGTGAGCTAGGTTTGTGAATTTATTCCCCTTCTCCTTTTCTATAAATGAACATTTAGCTTTTCCCTAACCCGTACTCAGAAGCTCTTCTCATAGGCACATGCATGAATTTAGAGCTGGAAAGGACAAAAGAGGTCATTGGGTCCAACCCCTTCACTTTATAAATAAGGAAACAGAGTAACTTGCCTTATGTCACACAACTAGTAAGTGTCAGAGACAGGATTTGAGCTCGATTCTTCCCCTGTACCACCTGGCTGCCTAAAAAATACGGCTACCACTATTCATATTTATATAGTACTCCGTAATTAGCAGAGCACCTTCCTCACCATTGAGATAGGCTGCTGTAGTACTGGTATCATTTCCATTTTACAGATAGGGAAATAACTCCTATTCATAGTAATTCCTATTCCACAGATAAGGTTCACAAGCAGTGACTTGCAACCATCTGTGTTTTGGAGATAGAAATGGAATCTTGATCTGGTGACTCCTAATCCATGGTCGATTCCACCACTTAAGACGCCCCTCCATCTCACAAATGTGTGCTCTGAGTTATTGCAACTAGCTCAATCCAAATCTATTACTAACTACCAGAATAGACACATCAAAGAACACATCTTCATATAGAAGGCAGAACACTGGTGAAAAGGATGCTAGGAACTGGAGGGTGGGGGAGAGAGGAGGAGGAGGAGGAAACAGGAGATTAATATTCTAACTTTGGAATCACCAGCATCTGCCAGGATCTCTAGCCAAGCCTCTAAACTCCCCATACTCCCAACTCCTCATTCAACAGAGAGGAACTGTAATAGCTGTCTTTTCCTCTCGCCTGACAAAGCACTGAGAATTAATGAAATAATGCCCCAGGAGCACTCTACATTTCTCAGAAGAAAGGGCTCCGAAAATACAAGGTGTTATTATTACATTCAGGTATCAAGAACAGAGCTTTTAGCTTAACTGGTCTCTAGGATTTCATTCATGGTGCAGAAGGGGTGATCACCAAGGTGGTTATCAAAGCATTCCATACAGATCACTAAACATTTCACTCAAAAGGGTTTGAAGCATCTGGGGGAAGCTTAACTCAGCTTTGAAATGCTAAGAGCACCTGCACTGCCACAAACAGGAAAAAATTAACTGGGCAGACATAAACTATTTTTTTTCCTTTCAATCTAATGAGAAGGAGGGAAGATGGGGCATTTTGGTTTTTGCTACTGACTTTTTTTTTGTGGGGGGGAGTGGTACAGACCTGTAGGCAATTCCCAGGGAGGAATGCTTTCTGCCAATGCAGATCAACACCTGCTCTACAGCGCAGAGGTCCAAGGCGGGAGGGCACCCAAAGGATAATGACTTCTCTAAAGCCCCAAAGGCAGTATATTTCAAAGGCAGAACTTTGAGATTTCTAAGTCCAGCTTTCTCTCACTGTCATGCAAAATTGCCTCTTGAAGTTTTGTTCTGTTTTGTTTTTATTATTGAAATGGAGAGTGGGAAGTCCAATTTCAGTGGCCTCTTCTTGGCAAAAATTAACAGCCTTATGGGCCCAATTGTCTGTGACTGACCTTGCTCCAAACAATGCTTCGGGGTTTTTGAACACAGCTTAGATGCACAAATCACAGGTGAGCCACTCCTTCGCTTATATATTGGCCTTGATGGTGGCATTGGCAGACTGTCAAAATTCAGAGCCTGAGACAAGTACTGTCACCCCACTCTCAAAAGGCAATGCCAAAATGAAATGTGAATGGGATGGAACATCCTTGCCCATTAAGAAATACCAAATATGAAGAATTCGGAAGAAAATCTTGGAATGCATATACAGACTGGTTCAAAACGAAGCAAAGAGAACCAAGAAATCAATTTACACTATGACCACATAAAGGGAAACCACCCTGAAAGAACATTAGGACCCTGATCAATGGTGAAATATGCCACCTTCTTCTCAATAGAGAGGTAATAGAATGCATGTTGTCATATATCACCAATGTGTTTGTTTCTCCCTTATTTTTGTTACACATAAGAATTCTACTTTGGGGAGGGGCAAATCATTGAAAAATGGCAGCAATGTTTCAAAAAACCAATAAACATGTACTTTTTAGAAAAGCCATCACCAAACTAAACAAGCCTCAACAAAGAACCAGCATTGCTAAGCACTGTATAGAAACCAAAGTAAATCTTGAAATGCATGTCCAGTCAGTGCAAAATAATGTATGGATCATTCCTGACAGCCCAGGACAAAGCATCTCAGGTGAACTAACAATATCTGTCACATACACACAAACCATAGCTGAAGAAATGGGAGGCATTGACAGGGGAGTCTCATAAAGATACAGGGGATTAATTCTCTTGGAAAATTATTTCTTGACAGTCATATTTCCTATCACTTTAAAAAATATAATTGGGTAATCTGGTGAAAAATATTTGAGATGACAAATTGACAAATTTCTCAAATGTTGAAAGACTGCAAAAGGTCTCCAAGTCTTTTGGCATAACTATCTTATGCCCAGATTCTTCCTTTTTTCCTCTTATTTCTGGGGCTTTTTTTTTCTTTCTCTCTTATTTTCTCTAATCTTCCTGCCCCCAGAAAACCCAGAATATCAGAGACTAGGAGAAGCCTTGGAACAGGGTTTGTGGTTGTTGCTGTTGTTGATTTTGGAGGCAATTGGGGTTTAATGATGTGCCCAGGGCCACAGAGCTAGAGAACAGCGATTTTGTTGGTTTTTTTTAATGTCATGGACCCCTTTGGGAGGTTGGTGAAGACAGATTAGGCATCTGCTATGTGTTGGGTACTGGAAATACAAACACTCCCCAGTAACACTAAGCTCACATTTTGATTGGGGAGACAAATACATATGTAAATTTACGCAGCATCAATATGAAGTGAATAAATACAAACATACACAAAGCAAATGCAAAGTAGTTTGTGAGGAAACAGGTTAGCAGATAAGGGGATCAGGAAAGGTTCCATGCAAAAGATGGTTTGAGCTATACCTTAAAGGAAGAAAGACACTCTAGGAGCTGGAGGTAAGCAGGAGGGGCATTCCAGGCAATACGAAATCAGTGCAAAGACAAGGAGAGGAGAGATAAGAGGGCTGTGTTTTAGGAACAAAGTAGAGGCCAGTTTGGCTGGATAGCAGGGTGAGGGAGTAGGAGTAATGCCCAATGATGCTGGGCACAATTGTTTCCACGACATCCTAGAAAGCGACCAAGTCCTTTAATATTGAGCCTTCCTTTGAGAGGTGATAAATTAAACAGTATTATGTCACAAGTAGTTCTTTCTTTCTGATGGGGTTACCCTATCTATAGCAAAAACATTATTTTCTGGCCACTGTTAACAAGAATGACAAGCATAGTTACAGACCACTGATACATTCTCTCCCAACAAGGCTGTGAAGTAGGCAGTTTGATTGGTTTTTTTTTTCAGATGAAGAACCAAGCTCAGAAAAGACTAAATGACTTGTCCCGGGTCAGACAGGTGTAAGTGGCAGAAGCAAGATTCAAATCCAGTTTTCATGACTATAGATCCAGGGTTATTTCCAACAACTCCTCCCCCCCTTCAGATGCAACATCTTAATAAAAACATATCTTCTAGCGTATTTTAAACACTATTTCTCTTGAGTCTCATAGCGACATGCATAGAAATTGAAGCTCAAAGAGAGTATGACTTGCCATGAATGTTGGGCCTTGAGTCAAGAACACCTGAGTTCAAATCTGGTCTCAAACATGTACTAGCTGCGTGACCCTGGGCAAGTCACTTAACCCTGTTTGCCTCAGTTTCTTCATCTGTAAAATGAGCTGGAGAAGGAAATGGCAAACCACTCCAGTATCTCTGACAAGAAAACCCCAAATATGGTCATGAAGAGTTGGGCACTACTGAAAACAACTAAACAACAACCACAAATTTCCTTGGAAAGCTTGCTCAGAAACCATAGAACAATCAGAAATATTCTGGCATTTGAGGACTAATATTTTCATGGCTCCGAGTAACATCAATCAGACATACCCATCCTGAAAAAAAAATAATTTAAACTATGGAACAAAGCTTGAATTCTATCAGCATTTTTCAATGCCACTTTTTGTTGACAACCATCAGGAGCACGTGCATTCCTCACAAGCACGGGGTAAGTTTTGCACTTCTCTGCTGAGGCCATACGTAGCCTGCCCTGTATTTTTTCCAGTTTAAGTACAATTAGCAGGTGCAGATGCCCTACATCCCCAGCAGCCGGTAAGGTGTGGAGGTATGAACCTGTGCAGTTTACTGATCTGGCTGCAGTCTGGTGGCTTTCCAGATGCAGCATTTTGAGTACTGGGATCTAAAGGAGAAACCTACAAGTGACATTGACACAGCCCCCGAACATTCTAGCAGGTGTGAAACACAGTGGTTTGATAATTGCTTCACTTTGGAAATGAGTGTTATTTTCCATTTAGCAGAAGAAGCAACTAAACCTCAGGCCACAAAAGGAATTCTATATTCAGAATCAGGAAATAGCAGCCTTTATTTATTTATTTTCCTAACACCTGATGCCAAGTTCAGGGAGAAATTTAAATCTTATGCAAATGTGTTGGGAGCATAATTACATGATGCAAAACTGTCTGTGATAACTGTGTCTCTTTGACAGAACTACAGAATCTCTGAGTTGTGAAGGATCTCAGAGGCCGTGTAGTTCAGCCCAAACCTGAAAAAAAGGATGTTCTCTACAACATACCAGACAAGCGGTCAGTATTACAATACAGCACAAAACTGACATTAATTAGAACCACAACATCCTGGCATTATGGAATATTAGAACTAGAAGAATCCTTTGAAACTAGCTAGTCCACACCTCCTCATTTTACAAAAGGAAAGGCTGAGATCCAGAGGAGAAAGAGACCCAAAGTCCCACAGCAAGGCCTATCCTCACTGCTGCTTCTCTGAAGGTTAGGTACCTTAACTCTACCGTTGTATGAATGTGATGCTGCCCCGACCCCGGTTTAAAGGGGAAATTGTGACATGAGGAGACTAAGTTTCAAAGGTAGGTCCCACTGAGCCAGTGCCACATCTCCTGAGTTCCCAACTTCAGATCTATCCTGCTGACCTGAGAATGTTCCTGAAACCTAAAGAGGTACAGACAACTATGTTTTGTTTTTTCCTTTAATTAGTGTGGTAAAATGCCTTCTTGTTGACTGTAAGAAGATATTCTCCAATTGTAAGAAATGGCATTATGTTATTACACATTATATAAGAAATGACAAATACGTACATATATACATACATAATATACATAATATAAGATAAGAAATGACAAGAGGAATTCAGAGAATTCTTCTAGGCAGCTAGGTGATAGAGTGGATAGAACACTATACCTGGAGTCAAAAAGACCCGAATTCAAATCCTACCTTGGATACTTATTACCTGTGTGGCCCTGAACAAGTCACTTAACCAGTCATTTAACTGCTATCTACCTCAGTTTTCTCGTATGTAAAGTAGGGATCAAAACAGCACCTACCTCCTAGGGTTGTTGCGAGGATAAAACAAGATAATATTTGTAGAGCTCTTAGCAATCACCGAGAACAATATACACAATCACTACGTAATATAAATGAGAAAAAAATACTCAGAGACATCAGGATTTGATTAAATGTGATAACTAATCTTGGCTCCAGAAGACTGAGGTTGTAACATTCTTTCCTGTCCTTGGTGGAGAGGTGGTGAACTACGGGGACAAGATGCTGAATATTCTATCAAGCACAGTTGGAGGGTTTTACTTAACTGTTTTCCTTTGTTGAAAAGGAAGTTTTTCAGGGAGCATTATTGGGAAGTGAAAGTGAAACAAAACCTAGTACTTGGCACATAGTAAAGGCTTAATAAATGCTTATTCATCCATCCTTTAAAAAAAAACACAGTCTAAGCACATGCAACAAATAGTTATTGGTTGTACAACTCCCGAGCAATTAAGTAAGTGAAGCATCCAAACAATTGGCCCATTGATTTAGGAAAAATCATACTACACCGGAGCTATTTATAAAGTCAAAATCCTAGTTTTTTAACATCAGGTAAGATCCACAACAGTAATGTTGTCCCTGGTCACCAGTGATGCTGTAAGCAGATAGGCCAGGGGCCACTAACTTTAATTATTCTCAAGGATCCTTTAATGGTTCTTTAATCTCATCAGTGTGAGCACTATTTACATCGCTGTAGACTGCCACCCCTCTACACTTTTCCTCTTGTTCAATTCTTGTACCAACCTTCCTATTAAGTCCTCCATAGAGGCTCTACCCAACACATTAGAAGCCTCCCTCTAGTTCTTTTGATAGAGCATGACTACTAGAAGAACACCTGGACTGTTCATCGGTTATCCGCTATTCTTCCTACGTGGCTTTTCCAGTCATAGGTGTCTTTCCTGCATGACATCTTTTATGTTGCTTCTCATTTATAAGTCATTATTTGTCATATGATAAGCCATCAATAAATATTTGATAAGAAAGAAAGTGGAGCTGATAATCCATACAAGGCAGGTCCTGGCCTCCCACATAGCTAAGAGCTCAGAGAACAAACAAAAGATAGTATGAATTCACTCTAAGTATTA
Organism: Trichosurus vulpecula; assembly: GCF_011100635.1. Lineage (NCBI taxonomy): Eukaryota > Metazoa > Chordata > Mammalia > Diprotodontia > Phalangeridae > Trichosurus > Trichosurus vulpecula. The sequence continues at coordinate 32,710,708 of NC_050575.1, forward strand.
TGCAAGGCAAGAGACTTGGAGGTTATCCTCTTCAGAAAGAGGTTCATAATTAGAGCCATCATTGACCTGGGTCAAGGCAGAGAAACCAACACTGAAATCATGTACCTTTACTGAGGAAGGAATAGGAAAATTCCTCCATCAATTGACGTAATTACTGACAACTCTCATAACGAGTTTACCTTAGTTCCATAAATCAGCTGAACTGCGTTCAATGAGACATCATCATTGGGACCATTATCAACCATTATTGCAAGGAAACATGAGACTAAGGGGTTCCTTGGGAGGAGCAACAGGTGGATAAAGCAGAAGGCGTGTAAATGCTAAAACTCACCCCTGGGGAAGTAAGCTGAGGTAGCTGCGTCTATTTTACCCTGGACTTTCTTTCTAGCACGGAAACGAAATTCTAGGTTCCCAAGAGCCTGGCCCTGGAAAGAAAACTGAGACTAAGCAGAATTCCCTCTCCCCACACCCCATCCTTGGGACGAAGTGCCACTTCAGAGCAAGGGTACCTGGTCTTTCAACCTCTCCCTATTGGAAACAGAAACAGTTTACAGGTGACTTTGCCCCGCTGAGACAACAGATGGTACTTTCCGTTCCTCCTGGCAGGGGCCTCTCAGCAGCTCCAGATTGTTTCTGAACCCTGTAGGTGTGAATTACTAGGAAGAAGGAGAGGGCTAATGAAACCCAAACTGTTGAGGGCAAAGAAAAGAGAAAAGTTTGGGCAATTCCTTTTTTCATTTTAGCTGAATGCAATTAAAATCTTAATTTACAGAGAATGTGACTTTATTCATAGACAGAAATCTGAACAAAGGCCTAACAGCTGTGTTGTACATAAAATACATCGACTATTCATGTATCTATGAATACATATTAGGCAACATAACCACTCAGCTTGCTTTATACAAGCTCCCAAATCATGTACAACCACACTATATTAACAATATTCATCAGTCTGGCCCTGGCAAACTGAAGGGAGGCAACAAATTGAAACTTTGTGTTGTGATAGGAGAGTTGAAATCTAAAAATGACCCTGTCACCATTAAGGTGGTAAGAACTTGGGTAAGTCATAACCTCCCTGGGTCTCATCTGTGAAACAGTGAGAATAATCAACCTCATGATCACTCTTAAATACTGAGAAAACAAATGAAATGCTTCAAATGCTATGAGTCAGTCAACAATCACTTACTGCATGCCAGGTACTGTCCCTTTGAAGAAAGAGCCTTACAATAAAGTAATAACGTACTGTATTATTAATGAGTTAGCAAATGTGTTCAGGTGGCAAGAAAAAGAAGACCAATATCCCTTCCTCTGCCAAAAAGAGACAAGGCAAGAAGTCATCATCACAACTTCCACAGAAACATAACTCAGGTTCATTTAAGATTGGGCGAGTTGCCACTTCTCAAGGTCAGAGTTTCCTCCTTTATACAAATGAAGGAAGTGTTCAAGGTGAGCTCCAAGTTCCCTCATATAGCTAATATTCCAAGATCCAGACAGCCCAATATTCCTATGATCCTAGCACCCAGCCCATAGCCTTCTTTATAGTAGTCACTTAATAAATATTTGTTGAATTGATTTTAATTCAATCCTAAAATATAAAGAAGAGTCCGTAGACCAGGGGTGGGGAACCTGCAGCCTCGAGGCCACATGTGGCCTCAAGTCTGCAAGTTCCCCACCCCTGCCCTATATGCTAAGAAAAGCGTAACCTTACTTTAAGTAAATTTGTTATCTAAACATCTTGGATTTCTTGTTTTATAAAAGAGATCTCCAGTGGTTCAATGGATCCATGGAGGTTGATAAGTGTGGATATTACCTTCACTGAGGTCCTAAACTACATTGATTGCTGTGAGAGTGGAGAGGGAAGATGGATGTGAGAGATTCTGCTGAGGTACAATAGACGGGAGGGGCTAGGCAAGTGATTTGTCGGGTAGAGGGAAGAAGGAAGTCAAAAATGACCCTGACATTATGAACCTGGATGACTGGAAAATTAGTGATGACATAGAGATACTGGGCTAAAGGCAGGATTTGTGGGAAAGATGACCTCAGTTTTAGACATGCTACTGAACTAGAGGTGTTGCTCAGACATCTAGAAAGAGATATCTAGCAGATACTTGGTACTGAAAGGGTTGCTTTTGGAATCACCTGCACAGAGATGAGAAGAAGCACAGTACAAATGGAAAGAACATTGGATTTGGAGTGAGGGGACATGGGTTTTAATCTTGCCCCTGCAACTACCTGTGTGTTGTTGCGTAAGTTATTCCATCTTTCAGTTCCCTCATCTTTAAAATAAGAGAGTTGAACTAGGTGACTCCTTAAAGTCCTTTATAGTTCTAAATCTATGATTCCATTACCCTTGCAGATCTAGAACCATTAACTCCTACCCACCCTGTGCCATTTTTTTTCAATTGTTTCCATACGACCTCCATAGACTATATACTCACTCACTGGTTCTTTTAATATTTCACATAAGAAAATTCAGCTGTAAGAGCAAAAGGTCAAGAATATCAAGGGAATTGATGAAAAAAAATGTGAAGGAACATGGCCTAGCTGCACCAGACCTCAAACTGTATTATAAAGCAGGAATGATCAAAACAATCTGGCACTGGCTAAGAAATAGAGTAGTGGATCAGTGGAACACATTAAGTACACAATACACAGTAGTAAATGACCACAGTAATCTGGTGTTTGATAAACCCAAAGACCCAAGCTTTTGGGACAAGAACTCATTTGCTGACAAAAAAATTCTGGGAAAATTGGAAAACAGTTTAGCAGAAGGTAGGTATAGACCAGCATCTCACATCATATACCATGATAAGGTCAAAATGGGTACACGATTTAGACATAAAGGGTGATATCATGGGAAAATTAGGGGAGCATGGAATAGTTTACCTGTTAGATCTATGGCTATGGGAAGAATTTATGGCTAAACAAGAGACAGAGAGCATTATGAGATATAAAATGAATAATTTTGATTACACTAAATTTGAAAAGTTTTGCACAAACAAAAACAATGCAGCCAAGATAAGAAGTAAAACAGAAAGCTGGGGAATTTTTTTTTTTACATTAAATGTTTCTGATAAAGGCCTCATTTATCAAATACATAGAGAACTGAGTCAAATTTATAAGAATACAAGTCGCTCCCCAATTGACAAGTGGTCAAAGGACATGAACAGGCAGTTTTTAGATGAAGAAATCAAAGCTATCTATAGTCGTTTTTTGAAATGCTCTAAACCACTAGTAATTAGAAAATACAAATTAAAACAGTTCTAAGGTACCATCTCAAACTTTTCAGATTGGTTAACATGACAGAAAAGGAAAATGATAAATGTTGGAGAGGATATGGGTAAATTGGAACACTGATGCACTGTTGGTATAGTTACAAACTGATCCAACCATTCTGGAGAGCAATTAGGAACTACGGCCAAAGGGTGATAAAAAATCATGCATATCCTTTGATCCACCAATACTACTACTAGGTCTGTACTACAAAGAGATTTAAAAAAAAGGGAAAAGGACCTATTTGTACAGAAATATTTATAGCAGCTCTTTCTGTGTTGGCAAAGAACTGGAAATTGAGGGGATGCCTATAAATGAGGGAATGGCTGAACAAGTTGTGTATATAATGGTGATGAAATACTATTGTGCTATAAGAAAATATAATTTCAGAAAACCCTGGAAAGACCTACATGAATTATGCAAAGTGAAGTGAGAACCAGAAGTGAGCAGGGTATTGTACACAGTAACAGCAATATTGTATGATGGTCAACTGTAAATGACTTAGCTCTTCTCAGCAATACAGTGATCTAAGACAATTCCAACAGACTTATGATGAAAAATGCTATCCATCTCCAGAGAAAGAATTGACGGAGTCTGAATACAGATCAAAGCATGTTGTTTTTCACTTTATTTTTTGTGGAATTTTTTGGTCTGTATTTTCTTTCACAACATGACTAATATGGAAATAGGTTTTGCATGATTGCACATGTATAACCTATATCAAATTGCTTGCTGTCTCAGGGAAGGGTGAGGAGAAGGAAGGAAGGAGGGAGAGAATTAGGAACTCAAAAAAATTTTTAATGAATGTTAAAAATTATTTTTTCATGCAACTGGGAAAAATAAAATATTATTTAAAAATAATCTCTCACTCCTGTTACATGCACAGCCCATCTCCTTTTAGGATCATAGACACATCTTTTATGTTACTTCTCAAACATGTCATCATTGATAATCTGCTGTGTACTCATACCTACCATGCATCTTTCTATTACCCTAGAGGGGTTTAAAACGGTCTTCAAGATGGATAAGTACAAGGATTATAAAGAAATATGGAAAGATTTTGATGACAGAAGAAAACAAACAGAATAGGAGAACAAGGAGAAAAGAGCACATACTATCTATGATCAGATGAGGAAAAGTGAGTGAGAATAAATGGACAACAAATCCTGATGTGTAGAAACTGAAAAAAAATTATGATGCTTTGTGTTAAAAATCAATTTCGAAATGAATAGTTAATAAACAGTTTTACTCATTTATTGATGCTTAATGTAAAGTTTCTAATAAAACCTACTTTTCAAATGGAGTTTCATTTACCAAAGCTGAATTTACACACCTCTTTTAGGAAGCTCCTTGTTGTGCAAAATGTGATAATATCTAATTTTGCAGTACTTGTAAAACAAAAAGGTACAGCCTATCTCTTGTTCATGGAAGCTTGTAATAAGATATTATCTTCTCCCAGCTAGCCTGGTTTTCGGTGACTCGGGTATACTCAGAAAAATGTTTATTAAATCGAGCTGTTGAACCATTATCCTCATTCTTTCAACAAACAGCATTTCAGAGTTTACAAAGCATTTTCACATCCATTATCTTGTTTGATCCTCATGGTAGCTTTGTGGGGAAAAAAAGCAGAGTATTCTTATCCTCATATGTCAGACGAGGAAATAAACCTCAGAGAAATTAAACAACTATATTCACATTTCTATTGAACTTAAAGGTTAACAAAGCATTTTTTCACAATGACCCTATAAGATAGGTTACATTGCAATAAAAGAGAAAGCTGAGGTTCAAAAAGGTTTCAGAACTTGCCCAAACCTAGCAAGAGTGAAGAGTGAGAGATGTACTCAAGTTCATCTGGCTCCTAGCCCAGCGTTCTTTCCACTGCAACACAAATGCCTCTCAAATAAAACAACTGCCTCTTTGCAAAGAAACCCTTTGGATGCTTATGCTGTAGAAAGCAGACCTTAATTCTGAGGTGGAGACAGGCTGGGGAGTGAGAATATTAATGAGAGAACTAAAATAATGTGGGAGTTGAGGGCATGTCTAGGATATTAAACTCAGTCATTATGACCAGGGAGTCATGTTGGGGAGCTCACCTTCACACTCTTTTACCCAGATTGCCTCTAAACTCAGCCTCCAGGATAATACAAAAAGCCACCACAATATCTCAGTACAAAGAAGTCTTCAGAATAAAAGTCCCACTATTACCATTTTGGAAAAAAAACATAGCAAAAAGATGATTGTTCTGAGTTATGTAGTTTCCTACTATGTAGATAACAGGAAAGAGAACGGGTGAATCATTGACAATATCCTGGCATACCTCAGAAATAGTCTCACAACAAACTTGGAGAAAGTTAACAATTTAGTCACCCCTAGAGCAATCGTTACATTCCATGCAGGTCTTGACTTCAGGCTGAAAAAGAAAGTATGTAAGAGCTTTCCTTGACATGTGTGGCTGTCACTTTAAGCAGGCTCCTGCTACCCAAGACAGACAGGCAATTTTACAGCAATTGATCTTTCTCTCTGGGGAACATGCAGCATGTACTTTTTGACTTTAATCCACATTTCACATTTTGGGAGAAGTTGGGGAAGGAAAAGGAGACTGAGGAGCAGGTATTAATAGGCTTAGTTTGGAGAGGCTTCTTACTCTAGGAGTCACAAGTCTCAGTTTCTCTTCCCAGCTCTTTCTCTAATTTGTTGTGTGACCATGGACAAGGTCCCTTCTCTGTTTCCTCATCTCTAAAAGGAAAGGGTTGCACCAGGTGCTTTCTCAGGGTTGTCCATATCTAACAATGCTTACTGTATTTCACTACCAAGGACCAATCACAAAAGCTAGTGGATAGACAAGGCTAGAGGATATCGAGACTCTCCCAAGAAGCCCCCAAAAGGAAGTAAACAACTCCCTACATAGGCTAAACCAGGAAAATGTCTCTTACTATAAGCCTCAAAGAGTTATTGTTTTATTCAATGGTCAAGCCAATGTGGTAGAAATGGAAAATACAGAAAAAAAAAACAAAAGAAAATAACACATAAGGGTGCTCTACTACAATAACAGAGAGATGGCAGAAAGGCATGAAGTTGATAATCTAGAGAGGTGGTACAGGATGAAATTTAAGAGGTAGAGTCTAAATTAATTAAATCAAAAAGTGATTAGAGAAATTTATAAAGAATAGGGGAGTTTGGGATGGCTGAGAAAGCTCCCTAAATTTCTGAGACAGATAGCATTCACTTATTCATCCATTCATTCATTCATTTGAAGGACTACTATGTGTCACGATAAACTTCTTAACAGCTTTCCGAAACTGGAATGGGATGCCTCCAGAGATGGTGGGCCCATGGCAAAGAATTAGAAATTAAGGGGATGTCCATCAATTAGGGAATGGTTGAACAAGATGTAGTATATGATTGTGATGGAATACTATTGAAATGAGAAATGACAAGCAGGATGATTTCAGAAAAACCTGAAAAGACTTACACAAAGTGATATAAGGTAAAATGAGCAGAACCAGGAGAACATGGTACACGCTGACTCCAATATAGTACATTGATCCACTCTAAATGACTTAGCTGTTCTCAACAATGATCCAAGACAATTCCAAAGGACTCATGATGAAAAATGTTATCTACCTTCAGAGAAAGAACCGATGGAGTCTGAATGCAGACTAAAGCATTCTATTTTTCACTTTATTTTTTGTGATTTTTTTTTGGTCTGTGTCTCCTTTCACAACATGACTAATATTAAAATATGTTTTGCATGATTGCACATGTATAAACTATATCAAATTGCTTGCTGTCTGAGGGAAGGGGGAGGAGACAGAGGGAGAGAATTTGGAACTTGAAAATGTTTAAAAATGAATACTAAAAATTGTCTTTATGTGTAATTGGGAAAAAAATAAAATACTATTAAATCTCAAACAAAAGAAATGATGGACCCTTCTCCTTGGACGTCTTCAAGGAGATGCTGGATGACCACTTGTCAGGTACACTGTGGGAGAGATTCAATCTTTTTCTGGTATGGGTTAAAAATAGAAGGTTGCTGAGGTCCCTTAAAACTTAGAAATTCTGTGATTCTCTGCTTTGTCCATTCAGTCCATTCATTTTTGAGTACCGCTATATAGAATGCACTATGCTAGGCATGGGGCAGTCGGAAGGGAGTGGGGGTGGGGGGTGGCGGGGAGAGAGACAAAATCTAATGAGACAAAGACATTACCTGAAAGAGTTAACCCCCTAGTAGAGGACCCAAGACAGGGATATAAATATAATGGAAATTCGACTATTACATATGCCTAAGAGGAATAAAAAATACTGTGAGATCAGGTCTTAGGCTAATATATCTAGAGCTGGAAGACACCTCAAAGACCAATTAGTTCAGCCCCCTCACTTTCCAGATAAGAAAACTTAGGATCAGGGAGATGTAAGTGACTTGCCCAAGGTCACATAGGTAAACATAAAAGACAGGGTTTTAACTCAAGTCCTCTGACTCCTAAATCAGTGCTCTTTTCACTGTATTAGGCTGCCTCCCATATAGTGCCTAATCCCACCTAAAACAACTGTCAGACACAGAATATTGAGATGGCTGAAATGTGAGACATATCCCCTCAGCTGCATCACGTATGCTTAAAGGCTTCTCCAAACAGTAGATGAGGTCTCAAGCTGAGTTACGTTTCTCCAAAGCTTTCCCCTATAGGTCACCCCAACCTACCCACAGATAGGCACAGGCACCTATTGTTCACTCTCATCCCAGAGATTTAGCTTCGGTGAACCTAGAATCATCTCACCACCACCCTTATTACCTTCCCAAGCATCCCCACATTTTATCCCCTTATTACCATGCTCCTGATACCGTGTTTTCATAGGCACTTAATCAAGGTGCTCCAGGCTTTATTACCATCCATCTTCCAGCTGATCTATTCCCTCTTATCACCAAGCGCCACCACTGCTTGGGCTAGCATTTTAAAGCATCTTTTACAAGCATCGCTGGGCTCATTTCCTGGTGATCATTAATTTTAAGAACTGATCAAGATTTTGGGAGAACCAGTTGTTAGAAATGGATAACCAGGCAGGTTATCTTGCCAACAGATCCCCTTCTCCATAGTACATGCAGCCTGGTTTCTGAGCTGAGGAGAAGCAGAGAGGGGCTTATTTGGTGATATTCCCCTCGAAGCTTCCTGAACATTCTTTTATTCTCCTTTTCATTAGCGCAAACAAGTTACACTTTACACCTGGTGAATAATATTTGGATTCTAATGGATGGCAATCAGGGATTATCCAGAGATAAACAGAGAGGCAAGCCCTGAGCTCAGGCTGGAGTGGTCCATGTTGACTTGACAGTTATAGAAAATTATAAGCACTACCCAAAAAGGTGAGGAGGCCAGACTTCATATGTTCTTTCCTTCTCTGAACACAAATTGTATGGTTTGTCTGAGGGAATTAACAAAACCAGCCTGAAAGACTCTCTTCATTTCTCCTTATATGCAAAAGAATGGAGACAGCAGCATAGACCGGCTGAACCACAGGATCTCAGCATGTCAGGCCCTAGACCAGGGGCGGGGAACCTACGGCCTTGAGGTCACATGTAGCCCTCTAGGTCCTCAAGTGCAGCCCTTAGACTGAATCCAAACTTCACAGAACACATCTCCTTAATAAAAGGAATTGTTCTGTAAAACTTGGACTCAGTTAAAAGGTCACACCCAAGCACCTAGAAGGCCATATGTGGCCTCAAGGCCTCAGGTTCCCCACCCCCTCCTAGACATTATCCAAAACAATGCCTCATTATATAGATGAGGGGAACGAGGTCAAGAGAAGTTAAGTGGCTTGTCAAAGTAGCACAGAAGTGACGATGATCAGGCTGCCAGCATGGCAACCCAGGTCCACCAACTCTGAGTCCAGGGCTCTTTCCATCATCCTATGCCACATTCTAGCAGAGGCCTTGGGACTCTCTGCCCAGCATGCCAAATGAAGTCCCAATAGGGAGGTATATAGAGCCCTGGAACAAAGAATTTTTCACTCAATAACAAAATAGAACTAGTTATCTATTTACCTCTATTAAACAAGGTTAAGGACCATCATAACTGGGAATTTTTGTTCTTGGGGTAAACTTAATGAAGGGGAGAGGAGGACAGAAAAGTAGTGACACAGACTGAGTCATACCAGGAGAGGGGGTAGCCAGTGTCCAGAGTTCAACCCATAACTCCATTGGGATTATGAAGAAGGGACCACCCCAAGAGAGTATCACAGGACAATGGAGCCCTGGGGAAGTGGATGGGTAGCTTAGGCTAGGGGAGGCCACAGATATAGTCCCATTCACCACCTCACCCCCAGTATGTCAGCATCCTGGGTTAAAGCTCCAGTCTGTAGTAAGGTTCTCTGCTAGGGACATCATAGATAATGGAGGAGGAAATGGGGAACCCTCTAGTCAAAGGATTAGTAATCGAGAATTGGAAGGAACTCTAGAGGCCACCTAGTCCAACACCCTCTCCTTATACTTGAGAAAGCTGAGACTCTGAGAAACTGAGTTACTTGCCAAAGTGTTACAGGCAGCAATCTTCAGGGATAGGATTTGAATCCAGTCTTCTCAACTCTAAAACCAGTGCTCCATCCACTCTACCACACTCTGCCTTTTCCTTTCTCCACTGTCCCCGACTTTCCTTTAATCCTTCTGAACTATTAGATGTCCTGGTATGGTTCTGCTTTATACTGCTCGTATTTCATGGGCTCTTTGGGAATGAAAGTTGTATGTTTGGTACTATTTTCTTTGCTATATTGCTTTCAGTTTCTATTTCAAAATGCTGGTTTCTTTTTTATTTCTGTGACCCCTTTGTGTTTATTTGTCTGGCATGGCCTGCAAATTGCCCTGCATTTGTGGTAGAACTACCAGGAGGCACCTCACAATGGGTCTAGTCTGTGAAGAGCAGTTGCTTCTCTACCTCCTCAGTGACCTTACTTCACTTAACTTCACTCCCCCTTCCACTCCTGCTAGTAAACACTAGAAGTGATGGATGTGTGGGATTCTCCTCTCTTGTCCTTTCCTTTCTTCCTTTCTGCTTTTGAGAAGAGGTTGTCACAGACATTGCAGGTGGGATCAGCCTTCACAGAGCCCAGAGCAGAGATGTTTGGGTTGCTTGCAAACTGGATCCCCGAATAACCCAGAATGGGAAGGAATGGTAACATATCTTCATTCCAAAGCATAAGCAGAAAACATGGTTGACCTAAGACAGAGGTGTCAAACTCACAGCAGATTCAATACAACCAACACTAATTTGTGGTTTTCTAAGTCAATATGTGGTCTGCAAGGATCATTTCTATTTGAGGTTGATACCACTGACCTAAATGACTATTTATTTCCACTAGATATCCAAGGATCAGTACTTAATTATCTGCATCCAACAATTGATATTTACTTATCTATTTAATTGTTGTATTCTCCAAGTAGAAATTAAGCCCCATGAGGTCAGAGACTGGTTTTCTTTGTTATTTTTATACTCCCAGAACCTAGCTCAGTGCCTTGCTTGTCAGAGTCACTCAACAAAAGCCAGTTAGATTACCGAGTGGCTGAATGCAGAGCCACAAAGCCCCATTCAGTTTATACAATCTCTGCTTTATCTGAATGCAGTTTACTTCCAGAAAGCCCTTCCTCTCTCTATGTGCTCTCGCCTCATGAACAACTGGACCATTCAGAGCTGATATGGCATTCCACATTATTCCATACGCAACCTCCTGCACATCTATCAGCTCTTAAGGGAGAGACTGGGCCAAAGATGCGCCCTTTCTGACATGATTGGATGAGTTTAGACGTGACAGGGACCTAAAAGGCCATCTGGTCCAAACCCCTCATTTTACAGATTAAGAAGCTGAGGCCCAGGGAAATTAGATTAGCAGATTAAGTAGCAGAGCCAGGATTAGACCTGAGGTCCTTGAACTCCAGAGCCAAAGTGCTCATTCAACTACAATACCCTTACTAGTGGCAAATATCTTGTTTTCCAAAGAAAAGGGGACACTCAGTAGTAGCTTTCATAGATGAGATGTATTGTTATCCATCTGGCAATTCCTGGCAAAGACAAACCATGAAAAGGGGCCATTTTGACTCTCAATTTCAAAGAAATGGTAATGAAACCAGTTACTTCCCACAGAAAAACAAAACCAGTATGGATGCCCTCTTCCAATTCTGGCATTCTGAGATTTTAGAACCTGTGCTGAAACTCAAGTTCCACCACCTACTATCTCTGTGTAGCTTTGGGCAGATCGTTATAGTTTTCGGGGCCTTGAGCTCCCCATTTCTAAAATAAGGGGCTTGCCTAAGAATGACAAAATTTATAGGTAAGCATAGTACTTTGAGGTTTGCAAAGCACTTAAATATATTATCTCATTTGGTCCTTGCAAAAACCCTTAGAGGTAAGTGATACCTCTAGGGGAGGACAGCTGGGCAGTTGGGGTTAAGTGATTTGCCCAAGGTCACACAGCTGGTAAGTGTGTCAAGTGTCTGAGGCCAAATTTGAACTCAGATCCTCCTGACTCCAGGCCCAGCGCTCTCCTCACTGCGCCACCTAGTTGCCCCTGTAGGTACTACTATTTTGCCTGTTTTACAAATAAGGAAATTGAAGCTGAGAGATATTAAGTCATACAGCTAGTAAATGTCTCATGAGGTTTAAACTCAGGTCCTCCTCCAAGTCCAGCTTGCTATATACTATGCCAGGTTGCCTCTCTAAGGTCCCCCTCACTCCAAATCTATGCCTAAGAAAGGACGACCCGGAGTCAGAACTCTAAATTTTTCTATGCTCACCCTCTCTCCTTCACTAGAATTGAAACCACATTCCCTTGTCATCCACCAAGCCTGGCTCTATTCCTTCTTCCTTGCCCTCCTCTTGATCACTCTCCTTGCTCATCAAGGTATATTAATTAAAGCTACTGCCCATGATTGTCATCCCTCAGGTCCTTACTTGTCACCGCTCTGCCCCTTTCCCTCCACTCAATGTGGTACGAGGAAGAGCATATGGGATGTGAAGTCAGACAGCCTGAGTGTGAATCCTTGCTCTGCCACTGCGTGACCTCAGGTAATTCCCTTAACTTATCTAGGCCTTAGTTTCTTCATCTGTAAGATCAAGTTAAACTAGACGACCTCTGAGGTCCCTTCCAGCTCTAAGTCTGTGATCCTGTGATCCTAATAAACACCAAAACTTCCTGTCTCACCACTTTTTTCCTGCTCAATGCAAAGACAAATGAATATGTCTGAATAGATGAATATAACAGGTTGTTGTTTAGTCATTTCAGTTGTGTCAGACTCTTCAGGACCCCTTGGGAGAGGGAGGGGATGGTTCTTGGCAAAGATACTGGAGTGGTTTGCCATTCCTTCTCCAACTCATTTTACGGATGAGGAAACTGAGGCAAAGAGGGTTAAGTGACTTGCCCAGGGTCACACAATTAGTAAGTGTCTGAGGTCACACTTGAACTCAGGTCCTCCTTCCTCCAAGCCCACTGCACCGCCTAGCTGCCCAAATACAACAGGACCTATGTGCAAATCCAGTAAGCTTGAGATGGGGTTTCCAGGAAGCAGGAGTCATCTATATTTTCATTTGGCAGGGAAATATATAGCTTCTCTTATCTCTCCTAACGGGTCATTATCTTTCTCCATAAACTAACTAACCTTTCCTTAAGTTACACAGGTTCATAGCCTAAGTTATGAATCTAGTGTACCTAGGTTAGTACCCCATAGGAAATCAGTTACCAAGGCCTGTTGATTCTGTCTCCACAATATCTCCAACATGCACCCCCTCCTTTCTGCTCACTGGCTCTTCTGATCCAGGCTCTTATCACCTCTCACCTGGAATATTCCAATAGCTCCCTCATTGTTCTCTGGGAAGTCTTCCCTGATACACCATCAAGAATCACCTTCTCCCATGGAGGTCATAGAATGTTTTATTTTGTACACCTCTGTATACTTATCTTATAAAGAATGGCAGGTAGCCTAGTGGACAGAGGGCCAGCCTTGAAGTCAGGAAGACCAAGGCTCCAGTCCTGCCTACGACCCCACTGTAAGACTAAATTATAGATGTTATTGACCGGAATTGGTGAAAGGAATTTCCGTAAAGGGAAACCACACCAATAAAGTCACAGTCAATAACCCTACCCTCCACTCCACATTATACTTAACTGTTTGATTGTATCATTGCCCTCCATAAGAGAGTTTACCAAGGTTTAACTCTGTGTCTTAGATTAATTGTGCATTTCCCTAGCACCTATCCTAGTGTTCTGTACCCATCACTTGCTTAATATATTTCTGTTGAATGAATTGCTTTATTGGAAATAGCCACAAATAACTGTTTATGGGCTATATAACACACCAGGAAAGGCAAATCTGAGCATGATGCTCCACTTTCTCTTCTCTCACTCCCTTAATTCGTTGCAATCTCTTTGCTTCCAGCTTCATCATTCAAGTGAAACTGTTCTCTCCTGACTTAACCTAACTAAAATCTCCTAATTGCCAAATGTAATAACCTTTTCTCGGTCTTCATCTTCCTTGACTTCTCTGCCACCTTCGACACTGTGGATCATCCTCTTCTCCTTGATGCTCTCTTCCTTCTAGACCCCCATGACTTTGACTTCTCTTGGTTCTCCTCTCATCTATCTACTTCTTCTCAGTCTCCTTTGCTGGATCTTCGCCCAAGTCATGCGCTCTAGGTTCTATTCCAGGACCTCTTCTCATCTCCCTCTGTACTATTTCACTTGGTGATCTCATCAGCTCTTATGTCGTCAATTACCATATCTATGCAGATTCTCAAATCTATTTATCCATCTCTAACCTCCAGACTTTTATCTCCAATCGTCTATTGAACTTATTGAAATGAATGTTCCATATACATCTTAAACCCAACATCTCAAAAACTAAACTCGTTGCCTTTCCTCTCCAAACCTGCCCTCCCTTTGCAGCTTCCCTATCACAGTCAAGAGTACCACTATCTACCCAGTTACCCAGAAACTTAAGTGTAAACTTTGCCCTCTCTCTCTCTCCCTCCCTCCCTCCCTTTCTCTCTCTCTCTCTCTCTCTCTCTCTCTCTCTCTCTCTCTCTCTCTCCCCCTCACTTCCTCCTCTCTCTCTCTCTCCTGATCCCATATTAAATCAGTGGTCAAATCACATCCATTCTACCTTCATAAAATTTCCAGTATATACTATGTTTTTTCCCCTGACATCGCCACTGCCCTGGCACAAGACACCATCGCCTCATTTCCTGGACTATTATAATAGTCTTCTGGTTGATATCCCTGCCTCAGGTCTCTACCTGCTCCAGTCCATCTTTCACTCAGCTGTCAAGTTAATATTCCTTATGCATAGTTCTGACTTTGTTAACCCCCTATTCAATAAACTCCAGTGGCTTCCTATTCCTTCCAGGATCAAATATAAAATCTCCTATTTGGTGTTCAAAGCCAGTCATAACCTGACCCTTTCCTACTTTTTCAGGCTTCTTATACCTTGTCACGTCCAACTTTTTATGACCTCATATGGGGTTTTCTTGGCAAAGCTACCAGAGTGAGTTGCCATTTTCTTCTCCAGTAGATTAAGGCAAACAGAGGTTAAGTGACTTGCCCAGGGTCTCACATCTAGTAAGTGTCTGAGGCTAGATTTGAACTCAGGTCTTCTTGACTCCAGTCCCAGTATTCTATCCACTGAGCTATCTAGCCACCTCTTCTTATACCTTACTCACTCCAATTTACTCTGTGATCTGTCATCCAGTGACACTGGCATCCTTTCTATTCCTCACACAAGACATTCCATCTCCCCACCCCTGGCATGTCCACTGGCTATCCCCCATGGTTGGAACTCCTTCCGTCCTCAAACCTGGATTCCCGAGCTTCCTGCAAGTGTCATCTAAAACCCAACTGTCTAGAAGAAGCCTTTCTCAGTCTCTTAGTGCCTTCCTTCTGAAATGATCTCCAAACTATCTTGTATATAAACATAGACGTTCAAACGTTATCTCCCCCATTAGACCATGTGCTTTGTGAGAGCAGAGCTATTTTTTTCCTTCCTTTGTATCCTCAGATTTTAGCACCACGCCTGGTATATAGTAAGCACTTAATAAATGCTTGTTGACTGACTGACTAAAGAAATTGAGAACAAGAGAGGTTAAGCAAGTTGCCCCAGGTTACTCAGCTAACAAGCCTAAGAGGCAGGAATTTAATTCAGTTCTTCCCGAGCGCACTATCCACTACAGCACCTTGACTTTTGACATACTAACACGGTCAAACCATCCAAGACACACATTTGATACTGATTTATGGTTCCGGTTTTAAAGAAGGTGTCCAAATGGGGGTACTGGGGTTGGAAATCAGCGGTTGACCTCTATTTAGAGAGATGGGAAAAGGAAACAAAAGGATTCGTATTTTCCAGCAACTCCTGTTTCTTTTGCAGAGAGATGACAGGATCTAGAACTCAGAGATGAAAGGGACATTCAAGGTACCTAATCCAACTCTTCATTTTTAAAAAATGCCACAACTAAGGCCCAGAATGAGAAGGCCAAGATTATGCAGACAGTAAATGACAAAGGTAAAACTTGAACCCAGGCTTCTCCCTCCAAATCACCTCACAGTCTTTCCACTCTGTCAATCACCAGATTAAAGAGAACAGAAACAAAAAGAAAACTTGCTGAGACATCCTGTTTTAATCCCAATAGACTAGTGCTCTTCCAAGATGCTACCGTCTGGGGACTAGATGGCGTTGCAGACATTATAGCAATTAGCATGCGACCAAACAGCTCCCTCCGCCATATGATACCTGGCCGAGCGTGTCACCATGTGACCCAGGCCTGGCACAGCTTCCCATCAAAATGTGCCTCCTTACATGAACTTCAAGGAGTTTCCTTTGCCCTTATTGAACCAGTAGAGGCTTTCTGAGCCAGGCTTCTTAAGGATGAGTGCAGGTCAGAGAAGGCATATTTAGCTCTGGTAACAGAGTTGGGACTTGAACTATTTGTACCTGGAACAAGCAGCACAAGACAGGCTGGGGAGGGGAGAGATCACCCGGGATTTAGCCACCGCAGGTTGGGGAAGGATGCGTGTCATAGTAAGGAGGAGGATCTGATAGCTATTTTAACTAATCAGAGAGACAACATAATATCGTGGATGGAGGCATGGTCCTGGAGTCGGGAAGAACTGAGTTCAAGTTCTACCTTCTGCTATATACTAGCTGCGTGACAAAGGGTGAATCAGTTAACCTCGCAGGGCCCCAAAGCAAATATTTAAGATTTTAAATTATAGACAAATTTCCATCCACATCAGTAGAAGGAGTTTCCATACCAGGAGTCTTCATAGCCATGTGAGGAATCCACAAAGACTCAAACTCCATCCCTCCAAAAACAAACAAAAAATCTTGGCAACTCGGTATTAATTCAATTGCTGCTAAAAACTGCAAGTTCTATCAGTCTCCACCAGATTTCAGCATCCTAGGGAAAACCCCCAATCACCCTGCCCTAGTTACATCTGTAGCTAGGAACAATGAACTGGAAAGGAAAGAGCCTACACAAGCTATTCCATTCAGGGATCCACCAGGGTTAGGGATGCCCTGCAGGGAGGTCTCACAAGGTCACTGAGTGGGCAGAAGAGCAGAAAACAAGGCCCAGTATGGCTGTGGGCAAAGTAATGCATTAAGGGTAAACCATCCAAAGCAGGATCAGGGAACCTTTATTCTATCAAAGGCAACTGACCTACAGAAAGGAAAAATTAATCAAAAGCCACATAAATAAAAAGGAAATCAATTGATGGGATTTTTGAGAGAAACAAATATGTTTATATTAAAAACATGGCAAAGAAAACCTACATGTATATACACACATATACACAAATCTCTGTGTGTGTGTGCGTGCATGTGTGTGCACACATATACGTACAAATGTACTCTAGTTCTATATCCCCACCAGTTAAAAGAGAAAAAGAGTAGAGTTAAGGAGACAGAAATCAAAACAGGCATAGAGACTAACAGAGACCCACAAAGGGAAAGATAGTCAAAGGAAGGTACTTACATAGAGAGATAGCAGCATGCGGAAAAAACACAGAGAAAAATAAACACGGAGACACAAAAAGAGCTCACCTTTTATGGAGTAACACAGAATGAACCCCCCAGGCCTCTGCCCACTCCCCCCCTCTCTCTTCTCCTCTTGGATGAGCTCATTCAGAGAATCAGAGATTTTGAACAGGAATGAGGCTGTGAGAGACCACCTAGTTCAACCCCCTAATTTTGCGAGTGAGAAAACTGAAGACTGAATAACTTAATCAAAGTCACACAGGTATTAGCAGAGTCAGGGATATAACCGAGCTGTCTCACCCCAAACCGAGTGTTCTTTCCTTGGAGCCAGGCAGCATCTCACCTTTCTGCAGATGACCATTCCAGCAGGCCAGACCTCTCTGAAGAGCTCCAATCTCATAGTGCCACCTACCCAAAAGACCACAACTCCTCACTTTCCCTCCCCTTCCATGTCTAATTCACTGCCAAATGTTATAATTTCTACCTCCACTACATCCCTCGAAACTGTCCCCTCATGCAGCCATCAGGAAAGTTCAAGCCTTCTTCACCCCTCCCCTAGACTATTATAATAACCTCCTGGTTGGGCTCAGTGCCTCAAATCTATCTCCTTTCTTTTCTTTAAAGTCAATTATCCAATTTAGTGATACTAGATAGAACTGCACTTGAGTATAGTCATAACAAAAGGACGGTCTTTAGAATTTGGTTTACACAGTGAAAACCTCTCTTGGTGATAAAACACAAAAGATCAAGTTTATCTCCTTTCTCACCTATCCTACACATAGCTGCCCAAACGATTTTGCTAGAGCTAACTGCGCCACTCTGCTAGAAAATACAACTACACTGCCCCTGGGAGCAAAAATAAACTTTTCTGCTTAATGCTAAAAGTGTTTACAACCTGGTCCTCACCTATTTTCCCAATCTTGTTGTTCATTCTTCTCCTTTGTGCACTCTACGAGTCCAGTCAAAATGACGTTCCTGCTAACTCCTACTGTGCAAAGATCTGTCTTTCCCATGCCTGTTCACTGGCTGTGTATTCGAAGACCAGGAAGGCATCTCTTCCTCCTCTTTGCCTCCTGGAAATCCCCCATTTATCAAAGATCAGTTTGAATGCCTACATGAAGTCTCTTCTGATGCTCCTCTAGTTTCTCCCCCACCCCCGTTAGAAAAATTACTTTGCGTTTATTTTTCATATGAAGGAGAGAGGTAGAATAAGCATTTATGTAGTTCTACTACGTGCCAGGCAGCCTACTAAGTGTTTTATAAAAACTACACATTGGATGCTCACAAAAACCCTGAGGGTAGGTGCTGTTCTTGGCCTCACTTTACAGCTGAGGAGGCTGAGGCACACACAGCTTAAGTGACTTGACACAGCCAGAAAGTGTCTGAGTTCAGATGCGAAGTCAGGTCTTCCTGACTCCAAGGCTAACACTCTGAACCATACCACCTTGTTATATCTATGTACATACGTATGTACACAGCACTGGCCCAGAGTTCAAATTCAGCCTCTGACACTTACTGGCTGTGTGACCCTGGGCAAGTCATTTAACCCATTTGCCTCAATTCCTCATCTGTAACACGGGGACATACTGGAGAAGGAAACGGCAAACTTCTCCAGTGTCTCTGCCAAGAAAACCCAACAGAAAAAAATCCATGGGATCATGCAGAGTGGGATGTGACTGAACAACTAAACGATAACAACGTACGTACACACATATGTTTATATATAAATGTGCACCCCTACATATCAACATATATGTGTATATGTGTGTGTATTGTGTGCATGTTTTATATATACACATATATGTGTATATATGTGTGTGTGTGCATGTGTGTGTATACACACATGCACACACACTCCTCCACTCACATGGAAGCTCCTCAAGGGCAGGCATTCTTCCATTTCTGTTTTTGTATCCCCAGTGCCAAGCACAGTGACTGGCACATAGACAATTAATAAATACTTATTGATTGAACGAATGAATGAAGCCTTTCCCATACCTTAATACTTACACATGAAAGTGATTCATCTTTCCTCAGATTTTTCACGTACTTCATCTGTTCCTCTCCTTTGCACTTCTCGCCCTCCTCTGTTTCATAGCTCCTTGGGCGCACGCCTTTTCCCCTATTCAATTATAATCTCCAGAAAAAGACCTTTCCTATCTGCCTTAACGTGCTGAGCATCTAGTACAGGGCATTACACATAGTAGGTGCTTAATAAGTGTTTGTTGAATGAATGAAGTTACAACAATGCACACACTTTATGCTTGAGATTACAAAGCCTCATCTTCACAATATTGTCCAGTTCATTGTGTATGCGTGTGTTAGGCCCATCGATGCTTAGGCAAAGAGAGATAAAAGAGACTTGCCCAAGGCCACACAGATAGTTAAGGGGGCGAGCTGGGATTTGCACCCAGGTCTTCTGTTTTGAATCCAATGTTCTTTCCACTACCACAGCTGTATCTATGAATAAATAAGAGGCTCTAAGCCTTCAATCACAGCCCAGGAAAGAAAGCTAAGAGTCATTGTGGGTGGGTTCCTGAAGGCACTGGCCAAGATACCAGCAAAATCCTGGGGAAAGTGGGGAATGGGATTAGAAACTATGCCTTCCCTTTGTGTGCTACGGAAATCTAAATAACGAGTGTTGTTATTGTATAAAACCACAGCACACCCCCACTGGGAACACTCTGTGTGGCTCTGAGGATGCACCTCCAGGGAAAGCTTGAGGTCCCTAGGAGAGGACCTAAAATACTTAAGGGAACAAAGAAAGGGGGGAGCAAGTAAAAGCAAAAGGGCACCGGGTCTATTTCCAACATTTCTGCGGCTCCCTCTGGAACATTCTACACCTCAGATCCAATCTCTGCTTCCTTACAGAGGACTGGACATTTAGGAAGCTGGTGGGGTGATGAGGGGGAGGGAAGCCTTTCATTAATCCAACACATTCCCTACAATACCAATGAAAACAGAATGTCTGTGGGAGTTAAAACTAGATAGCCACATCAGGGAAATCAAGAAAATTAAGCAGATGGATGATACAGAGCTACAGAGATAAAAATTTGAAGTCATTTCTGAACTCAGAGCCTGGCAACAAGCCCATCAGGGTTTCTGAGGGAAAAAAATGTCTAGACCATATGTACTGACTTCCTGTGTGGAAATTCACTAGACCCTTCACTGTTACCTCAGCCATCCAAAGAGATCGGATGGAGGTCCCAAACACTTTGGGGTACATGTATAGCCCACTGAAGCCCCATGTTCCTGATTACCATCAGAGCTATTGACTCTAAAAGTTTACCAAGTTGTTGCTCTTTATGAGACTGAAAGATTGCACCTATAGATTTCTGGATGCTAGGCTCGGCCCTCTTTGCTATTGATTACTTCTAAAACGTTTTCACATGGGTAATATTTTAAACTAACACTTAAAGCTAGGTTTAGCACAGTGGATTGTCCTACCTGGTGGAGATCCATTTATTATTAAGGCATTTATCGATCTGCTTCAGCTGTTTATTTTCCCAATTTCTATAAAGTCACAGGTATCATGTGAGAACATAATATTCAACATGGATGTAATCTTGCATGTCACATCAACTGTTCTATAGATTCATCTGCCCCATTATACTTCCAGCCTCACAGACCTGGAATAAAGTCATAGAATGTCAGAGCTGAAAGGGACCCCAGGGATCATCCGCTAGGAATTTTAGGCTAGGATTTACAGGCTAGGAAGGTGAGGTCTAGGAGGGGGAGGTGATCTGTCGAAGGTCAGACCAAAAGAAAGCTGAGAGCACCAGGACTCGAATACAGGTAACCATGTCTTTGCTGCTAAGCTTATTCTTCCATTCCTCTCAATCCTTCAGAAACCTTCGATCCCTTCACCCAGCCCCTCCTCCACACTCTCACAGAATCGGACTATGCTTCCCTTATGTAATTATGGTTTTCTTCATTTTGTCAGGATTATTATCTCCTCTGCTAGATTACAAAGCAGGTCCCTCCTCTTATTCCTAGAGTAAAGAAGTAAACTGAGGGACAGTCTCAGAGTTACGAGGACCTGTGTTCAAATCCTGCTGCAAACACATACTAACTGTGTGATGCAGGCCTAGTCAATTAACCCCTCAATAGCCCAGGAAAATCTCTGACTATAACGTGCATTGGTAGAGGAAGCTGCTTCTTCTTCTTCTTCTTCTTCTTCTTCTTCTTCTTCTTCTTCTTCTTCTTCTTCTTCTTCTTCTCCTTCTCTTCCTCCTCTTTATTCTCCTTTTTCTCCTCCTCGTCCTCCTCCTCCTCCCCCCATTCTTCTTCTTCTTCTTCTTCTTCTTCTTCTTCTTCTTCTTCTTCTTCTTCTTCTTCTTCTTCTTCTTCTCCTTCTCTTCCTCCTCTTTCTTCTCCTTTTTCTCCTCCTCCTCCTCCTCCTCCCCCCCATTCTTCTTCTTCTTCTTCTTCTTCTTCTTCTTCTTCTTCTTCTTCTTCTTCTTCTTCTTCTTCTTCTCTTCTTCTTCTTCTTCTTCTTCTTCTTCTTCTTCTTCTTCTTCTTCTTCTTCTTCTTCTTCTTCTTCTTCACCTTCACCTTCTTCTCCTTCTCCTTCTTCTTCTTTCTTCTTTTTAGTTTTCAACATTAGCTTTCAGAAAATTTTAAGTTCCAATTTTTTCCTCCCTCCCTTCCAACTCCCCTCCCCAAGACGGCAAGCAATCTGATATAGGTTATACACGTGCAATCATAATTAAACATATTTCCACATTATCAATGTTGTGAAAGAAGAATCACAACAAAAGGGAAAAAACACAAGAAAAAGGGGGGAAAGAGAGAAAATAGTCTGCTTCAATCTGCATTCAGACTCCATAGTTCTTTCTCCAGATATGGATAACATTTTCCATCATGCGTCTTTGGGAACAGCTGATAAGAATTAAGTCTATCAAAGTTGACCATCTCACAATGTTGCTATTACTGTGTACAACATTCTCCTGGAACATATGCAACAATGATCATTATAATAATTATTATTATTATCATTTACATAGTTCTTTAAAGTTTACAAAGTGTTTTACATATTTGAATGATTTTACATCATTTGAACAATAATGCTTTTGGTATTATCCCATTTTCCAGATAAGGAAAGTGAGGCTCATAGAGTTTAAATTATCTAAATTGCGTATTTATTATGCATATTGCATAAATGATCTAGATTGCATATCTAATAATTGTGAGTGGCAACAAGATAATAGTATCATAGGCTTGATCTGGAAGGAACCTTAGACATCATCTATTCCAATTTCTTAATTTTACAGACAAAAAGCTGAGCTATAGAAAGAGTGACTTGACTAAGGTCACACAGCTAACAAGGGGCATAGCCAGGATTTTAAGAATCTGTCCTAAGACAGGAAGTGCAATTTTTCCTACCACACCAATCTGCCTCCTCTTTGGATTCCAACAGGACTTAGCACGCCATAAGGTTCAGCACATGGTGGATATTCAATGAACGTCTGTTGAATTGAATCATACGTGGAGGTGTGGGGCTCTTTGCCCATACAAGGTGTCACCTCATTAGATTCTTTCCATGTCCTCTTTTCTTTCACCAGTTCAACCCAAGACATATAGGTGTTTAGGATGCACACCAGAGAGTTCAAGGGGGCCAGGGACAGCATGTTTCTAAGTCACTGTATACTGTACTTTCCACAGTATTGTTCATGCCCAGGGCTCAATAAGGAAGCTTAGACAGTAAATAGAAGGTATTGATGTATCACAACACTAAGACACATCCACTATACTGGCAAATACAGCAGGGCAGCAGGTGATGAACCCAGAGAAACTGACAGTGCTGCTTAATTGATTTCTACCAGGGTTTCATTTCTTGGGTATTAAAGCTTAATGTAAATCCATCCTGCAAATACATGCTGAAGGCACCAGGATCAACATACATAGGACCAGACACTCCATCAGTACCAGCAGCACAATACTCAGACCCAATCTGAACACTCTCTCTTGCTAATCTCATCAGGTTCACCGAGGTCAGGCCCAGAGCCATAAGCACGATCCTTTTCCCAACACGTTATCAGGAATATCTTCATACAGCAAAGGACAGCAAGTGAGATGTAGTAGAAAGAGTGTTTCTAAGTGATTGTTAGTCTGAAAACCTGGGTTCAAACTTTGCCATTTACTACCTTTGTCGCCTTGGCCAAGTTACTTCCTCTGTCTATCTTTGCACATCTAGAGAGCTAAGAATGGTTTCAAAATGTAAAAATGTGGGCCATATAAAAAGAGGTGGCAGGAAGAATTGGAAATTGAGGGGATGCCCACCAACTGGGGAACAGCTGAATAAGTTGTGGTATATGAATGTAATGGAATATTATTGTGCCATAAGAAATGATGAACAGGTGGACTTCAGAAAAACCTGGAAAGACCCATATAAACTGATGCTGAGTGAAGTGAGTAGAACCAGAACACTGTACCAGAAACACCTTGAAAGATTCATATGAACAGATGCTGAGTGAAGTGAGCAGAACCAGAACACTGTATACAGTAACAGCCACAGTGTGCAATGACTGATTTTGATAGACTCAGCCCTTCTCAGCAATGCAAGGACCTAAAACAATTCCAAAGGTCTCATGATGGAAAATGCCATCTACATCCAGAGAAAGAACTAAGGAGTCTGAATGTAGAGTGAAGCAGGCAATTTTCTTTTTTTGTTTTGTTCTATTTTGTTTTTCTTTCTCATGGTTTCTCCCATTCATTATAATTCTCCTATACAACATGACTAATATGAATATGTTTAATAGGAATGTATATGTAGAGCCTATATCAGATTGCAGCCCTTCTTGAGACAGAGGGAGGAGGGGGAAGGAGAAAATTTAAAACTTATGGAAGTGAATGTTGAAAACTAAAAATAAACTAATTTCAAAAAAAAGAGGTGGGAGGCCAGCCTGCTCATACTTGGCCAACTCCTGATTCTATCCCAACACCCTGATCTTCAGATAAGAAAACCAAGGCTCAGAGAAAATAAGTGACTTGACAAGGGTCAAATGGCCAATAAATAGCAGATGCAAAATTTGAACATAGGTCTCTCTGACTCTAAGTCTACTATGCCATGCAACTTGGGAACTACAAGTGAGTTGCAGATAATGTTAGAAGTAACTGATGTATTGATTAGTTTTGCTCAGCAGATGTTTTTCTTTTTTATTCATTGTGGCAAATGATTATTCTCTGGGGTTTGGGGAAATTGAGAAATTCAAGTGGCATAGAAACAAAACATATGAATGGAATCATTTTTTTAAAAAAAAAAGAGATGGGTCATATCAGGTCAGTGAAGCTACAGCGTCAAGATTGCATCCTTCCATTGTATTTTCCCCATTCACTTCTATAGAGATCATTTGGATGGAAACACAAAAATTTAGAAGAGCTTCCACTGATTCATGCCTTTTTTGAGGTGCCCCATACCCCTGGAATTTTTCCACAGGTCTGTTCTACCATTTGCACTTTGAGGTGTTGACTTTGGATTGTATGAGGTGATAAACAAGTCAAAAACCTGAAACATAGCGTTTTTAGATCCATCAGTGTGAAAGTGTGAGAATTAGAGGGAACGCCACAGAGATAAGGAGGTATGGGGAAGGGGAAGGGTGGAGGGAACAGGGGATTACAAGGCCCAGGAATAGACATGTGGTACTAGTTCCCAAAGGATTCATCTGTGAGCTGAAAGGGCCCTTTTCTCCCCAATATATGTTTGGATTCCTGCCTAGTCTTCAAAACTCAGATCATAACACTTCCTTCTTGAAACTTTTCCCAAACCTGCCCAGAAAGAAATAAACCTTCCTTGCACCTCACATAACACTAGGCTCTTCACATAATTGATTTTTACATTAAAATTGTCTGCATGTGTGCCATACTCTCCTACTAGAAACTAAGATTAGTGAGGGCAAGAATCATGTCTTATCTATCTCTTCATCTTCTTCATCTATCTTATCTTCCCTAGCAACCAAGTAGGTGTTTAAAATGTTCCTTAAAGTGAAGAAAGCATGTGTCTTTCACAGGTTCAGTTATTCTGTAGGCAAGATCTGTCTGCAGGGACACACCGCCTTTCACTCAGTTTATATAACATGGGTGGAAACCATGCCCCACAATAACAGCATCATCACAGAAGCTCCTAGTACATGCTCCCTCTTTTAAAGAAAATGCAAAATCGTTCTCTTCCTTTCTCCTCTCCCCACCTAATTCTGGAATTCTGTTCTCAGGGAACATAATGAAAGCAAATAAACAAATGTAAAATCAGAGAAACATAATGACAAGGAGACTATCACACACATACACACACACATAATTCAATTGAGTCCAATTATAGGAAATTATTTGAAAGTTCTAATGGCTATAAGTGATGAAACAATTCATGACAGAAATTCCAATTACCAAAGAAATGATCTGTTCTGCCACAGCGATTTTAGTGACATTTATAACACACAAGAAATCATGAAGCTTGATTATTGTATTCACTGGGGCTACAGATGCTGTCCTGAAATCTAATTAAATAGATCCACCAGAACTGGCTGACTGTAGAAACAACAAATCTGCCGTTCTCTGCACTGATTTTAAAAGCAGTTCCTGATGACCTCCAAATAGGAAGAGAAATAATCAACATTTTCCCTCAACTATGATTGGGGTTGGGGTGGGTGGAGATTGGGAGTTCTAAAAATTGTTCTTTAGTCTTTCACAGGGAAAGTTACTTTTAGTCCTACAGCATGCCCGGCTGCAATAAATAAACTTCTATAATTTATCTAAAGCACATAAGAGAGACCTCCTGCAGGTTACCATTCAGACCTTACGCCCATTCTATCCTTCAATGCCTCAAAGAACCCAAGACTTCCGTGATGTGAATATGTCCTCCATCAATGAAGACTGAACCCACCCTTACCATAGTGAATAGTTTCATGAATTGCTGAAGCCAAAAATATAATAATTCCCTGGTATCCAATTCTCTGAGAATAGGCTTCTCCATATTTAGCTAGGTTGAGCCTTAGAGACGCACAATATATCATTGCACCTGTACTTGAAGCCTCTCCAACTTGGCAAGACCTGCTGCACAAGGTGTTCTGCTGGCAGGGCCTTAAGAGCCCAACTGTTGTAAGGAGATTTGATCAGAGAAGTCACTGATCAATCTGGTGATTTCCCCCAATCAACTTGATGACATTATAGGTAATGGACTGAAGGGCATTTCCAGTAGAGATGGACATTTACTCTGGTCCCTTGCTGCAAGGACACAGAGAACTCCTCTAGTCAGTAACTCAATAACTGGATCTGCCTCCAAGCCGACTGGCAACTGAGAGTCAAGAGGACTAAAAGCTTTTCAGAGTAGCTATGTCTCTCTTCAAGATCTATATAAAGTTAATAGTGAGACCAACTTGGAGGTTCTCTTGATCCTCAGGCATCCCTCTTTGCCTTTTCCTTCTTTCAGTATGCAATGAGGAGGGGAGGTATTTTTCCCCTTTCCCTTTCTCTCTCATCAGGAACAGCCAATGGCAAAATGCAGCAGAAACACATGGCAAAGGCAGATAAATGCATGCCTGTTCAGCCTGAAAGGGTGGTTGTTCAGAGAGAATGTTCATGACTTCCATACTGCTTGATGGAAGTGGAGATATTTTGAATTCCCTAAGCCACATAAGGAGCAGCTAGGTGACACAGTGGATGGAGTGCCAGGCCTGGAGTCAGGAAGACCAATCTTCCTAAGTTCAAATCTGGCTTCACTTACTAGCTGTGTGACCCTGGGCAAGTCACTTAAACTCTGTTGGTCTGAGTCCCTCATCTATAAAATGAGCTGGAAAATGTATCTTTGCCAAGAAAACCCCAAATGGGTTCACAAAGACTCAGACATAACTGAAACAACTGAACAACAACAAAAAGCCACATAATCCCAGAGTCTAGCCTTCTAGACAGAGAAAGGAGATTTCCTGGGCAATACAGGCTTTGGGAGTTGCCTCATGGGTAACTTATGAGGAGTTTGAGCATTCACACACTGGCTTCCTCAGAAGAGATTTCCTCAAAGAATGTTTCCTGTTGCTGATCAAAAATCCCTTAAGAAAAGGGTCAACAACAGAGGATCATGCTATAGCTGAAGGATTATAGCCAGGCTACAATAGGGCAAGGGATCTAGACCTTACCATCCCAAGCCAAGAGTTACTCGGACAGAGACATCAGCCCAACAATATCACCCCCTTTAGACTATATTATGTATCAACATTTACATGTACAAATCCCTTCATGAATGAGAGAGGGGACTTTTTAATCTCCATCCCAGAGGATATGCTGGCCAAATATATTAATAGGTTCGAGAAAGGCTGGAATACAGAATAAATCCTACCTCGTTCCCTACATGGTGAGAACTATTAAAAGAAGCTCTAGGAGATAAGTAGAACCCTTGGGGTTTCGTCCATGGAGGATGACCATTCTCAGACGTCATAGAATCAAACAACAACAAAGCTGGAAGGGATCTAGCTTCCAATCCAATCATTTTGCTGACAGAGAAACTGTGGTCCAGATAGGAAAACGGCTTTTCCCAAGGTTATAGAATTAATTAGTAGCAGAGCTAGTGTACGAATCTAGGTCTCCTAGCAAAGTTAAAGGATATCTCTTTTCTACCACTGTGTCTTTGGTACACATAAAGAAAGAAGCCAGACTGGATAAGGCTTAAGCTGAGCTAGGATGGTTTTCTTAGATTCACTGCCATCACCCATATTCTTAAAGGAAAAAAGATCTATCATTTACCAATGATAGTAACATGTTTGTGTAGCTATTAACAATTTTAAAATTCTTTAACCTAAGTAACATCATTTGACACACAAAATCCCAATGAAAGCATCATGGCACAGTAGAAAGAATACTGATTCTAGAATAAAATACCTGTGTTCTCATCCCACCTCTGATATCTGTTTAATTGTGTGACCTAAGGCAAATCATTAAGCTTCTCAATCTCCTCCTCCGTAAAATAAGAGGGTTGGACTGGAAAGCCTGTGAGGTCCTTTCCAGTTCTAAATCCACAACTTTAGGAAGCTGCTGTTTGTCTGATCAAGAAGGTATGAGCCAAGGAGGATGTGACCTTCTGAAGGGTCACACAACTATTTAGTGAGAAGGTCAAACTTAAAACCTGATAGTCCAGTCCTCTTTTCAAAACAAGATTTTACAAATACTAAGTTAATTATAAAATGCAGCATAAATATTTGAAAAATCATCATTTGTTAACAGATTCTAAACATCCTACCTGATATAGAGGGGGAAAGGAGCCTTCTTATATCTATCCAATTAATAAATCATAGGTTATAGAATTAGAAATTTGAAAGAACCTAAAATATGAACTAGTCCAATTCCTTCTTTTTACAAGTAAAAAACCTGAGTCCCAGAGAGGACAAGCAAATGTGTTCAAAGGTTAGTAGTAAGTAACAAAGCTAGGATTTTGAACTCATATCTTTTTGATGCCAAACACAATCATTTTAAATTCCACCATAGATATACCCTCCACTCAATTATTTTCTGATTTTCTTTACTTCCTTTATTATTTTATTCCTTTATTAATTTATCCCATCTGTCTCACCCCCTTCATCTGCTTTCTACCTTTCTTCCTTTCATTGACAATTTACCTTGCTTATTTGCATACACTAAAAATTTGCAGATAAATAAAAGATTGTTAATGGCAATCTTTGAGGCTAAAGAGTTAGAAATTGAGGATTTCCAATTATAGAAATAATTAATAGTGGTGGCATATGGAAAATCTAGGTCGGAATTCAATAACTTCTCTAGCCCTACTGGTTGCAGTTCCAAGCCTGCCTATTTCATGTAGCTGTCTGGTCAGCTAATAATTATGATGCTGCTTACCTTCTCACTATTTGGAGGGGTGACATACTTCATCACTCACCAATTCAGGTCCAGCAAGTACAATAGTTCTGAGAAAAAGGGCCAGCAAGAATCATGACTGCATTAAGGAAACAGCTTTCTGATGTTAACAGGGTTGAACCCATTTGATTCAAAACCAAAAAGGGTTAGCACTTCTACTGACTCTCAGTTCTGGTATTGACCTTAGAAGGTGGAAAATTGCCTCCAAAACTCAGGATGTTCCATACCTCTTCTTCTGAGCTGTTTGTAGTGTTTGTTCTTCCTGGTAGCTTACTGTTTGTCCTTCATTCTCAAAGAGAACCATGACATCAGGAAGGTGATGCCATGACATGCAAGTGAACTAGATTTAAGTGAGGGAGGACTGTGTAAAATCAACAGCTCACTTTCTCCTCTGGAGCCATGTGGGTCCAGTGGCCAGATATGGATCAGGACAACTGGAGATGGCCCAGGATGCAGTGGGGGACCTTGGCCTTTTCAAGCTAAAGTCTGTGGGTGGAAGAGCAAGCAGCAGTGTATTTTTCTCCTTTTTTCTTTTTTTTTTTTTTTGTTTATTCATGGAAGACATGGTTTCATGTCAAAGGTAGAACCAACTGGGTTCAGGAGAGCTAATCTAATTCTGTACAATCTGCAGGAATGCTTAGGAATCTTGTACCTTTAGAGTTATGTTTTTAAAATTATATTAATAATTTACAGAACTTGTTCTGATGGATGTGCATGTTTGTTCTGAGCTAGAAATTTCTCTCAAAAAATTGTACTAAATCTCTCTTTCTCTAGCCAAAATTCTCTCTTTCTTCATCAAGTTCAGCCTGTCAGACATTCTATCATTCATTGCTTAAAGATGACTAGAGCTACTGTATGGAATTAATTGGGGTCAACTATTTGCTCTCTCAAAAATCTCTTCTCATAGGAATGGGTATGTGTGCCAATGGTAGACCTAAGATGTAGGGTGACGACAAAGGGGAGAGGAAAAATAAAGGCAATGGTAGGATAGAACAATAAAAGGGGAGGAAGATGCAACAGGGGAGCAAAGAGGGGCATATAATAGGAAACAGTAACATACTGCTGATGGATATCACCTCAAATACTGCTCTTGATACCATAAATTATTCTAGAGTAGGGACAGCCTTTAATAGACTTACTTTCAAACTCTGTCCTTACCTCTCATCTTTCAACTAAACCTGATCTGCACACAATGTGGCATTGATCTCCCTCACTGAAAGTCTTCAATTGCTGGCGATATTGTACTGGAGGTCTTTTGTCCAGGTACGGTTGTGATCAGATTGCCTCTAAGATCATTTCCAGCTCTAAAAGTCTGACTCTGTCACTTCAGACTCACCACTTACCATTTTTTGGCATGTCTCTGACAGAGTTGCTGCTGGAAGAGGATCTCTGACCTACCTCTGCTGAGGAAGATCCTCTCTCCCAAACATCGATGTAAGTAGCAAACAATCCCTGGAGAATCATTGCAGAGGGTGTACATACAGGGCTGTTACCACTCTTCTTCTAAAGATCATTTCCCTCCATTCTTTCATCTTGGTACAGAACATGACTTGACAGAGAGCAATTCTCAGTTCATCTGAGCACAAAGCAATGAACATTTGCCTGGGCTAGTCACAAAGGAAAATCAAGTTCATCATATCTGAGTGTTAAATGTATTTATTGGGCGGCTATTTTTTTCCATTCAGCATCTGTGAACTCTTCCACCCTGATGCCTTATAGTTTAGTAAAGGCCTGGAAGTCTATACCAGCTCAACATAAGCTCTAACAGTTCCTACCAAGAGGAAAAAGTTTCAAGCCGGTGCCTAGTGTTGGACTGTAGACCCCACCTAGCTAAACAGAGTTTCTTCATTAGTTTGGTTACAGCTCCAAGGATTTTTCAGCAATGACAAAGACTAAGGCAGCTGCACACAGAAAGGAAACAGGAAGATGATTCATCTCTTAAAGTCAAATGAAATCACAGGTTTTCCAAGGTACTAACACATATGTGAGTTGATTCACCAACTCATATGGGTTTAACAAGAGGGCTTTGCTTCTCTTAAATTTTAAAAAATTCATTTAACATATATGCAACACGTGAACATTTTAAAAAGTCACAGGAAATCACTAAGTGCTTCACTTAGATCCAGAAAGGAACTGAGGAAATTAAGGAAATTCTATCTTCACCGCCTGTTGTATAACCTTGGTGTCAGAGACTCCAGGGGAGAGAAGTCCCAGCTCTTTTTAGGATAATTTTGTTACTTCTCTTGGATAATATGTCTTTACAGGCATGCCCACAGGATCACTGGACCACATATTTGGGACCTAGAAGGACCCTTGAGGCCATCCAGTTCAACCTCTGCCCCCCATTTTATAGATAAGCAAGCTGAGTCCTAGAGAGATGAAGTGACTTATGCTGGGTCCCAGAGTGGGCAGGAGCAGAGCCAGGATGAGAAGCCAGGTCTCTAATTCCCAGTCCAGCATGTTTCCTGCTCTACTGTCATGCCTCTTGAATCTGCCATGCTGGAGAGGAACTGGGAGGCTGGGACAAAGAAGTTGATTCCATACAAATGAGGGATGCAAGAGAGAGAAAGGACTTCTTGTGTTTAAAAAGCCCAGTCCTTGCTCACTTTATTTAGAATTTTTTTGTTTTAATGCTTTTTTTATAAACTTATCTTGACATTAGTCTAAGATAGCCTAGCAGAAAGCATACTGGATTGGAAGTTAGGAGACCTGAGCTCAAGTCCTGGCTACTCTACTGAGATTGTATAATCTTGGGCAATCCCATCTTTCAGAGGCTCAGTTTGCTTGGACCAGAAGGCCCTCCAAGGTCCCTTTCAGGTCTGACAGTCTATGATGCTATACTGTGACCTTCCTGTGATGATCAGATCCCTTTGAGACACTCAAGAGTTGTCATTTTATACCTAAATTCTCATTACGGCAAAAAATACCTATACATACAGAAGGTATAGAAGACTGGGATCACAAGTAGTAACTCTAAAACACGCCTTGAAAGTTTTGTGGAGTTTTTTCTTACAAATTCCTTATAATAGTGCATTGTATTGTGATTCTCCCTTTCTCCTAAGAGACTCATAGCAAAAAAACTGTATTCCAGATGGAAGATTTTACTATACACAGGAAGAGAGGAATGCCTCATTAAAAATGATGCTTATGGAGACAAATCCTAGTGGGGAGTAAATTTCCTCCTGGCCTTAAATGATGCACCTGACCTGTCATCAAGTCTCTCCGGGCAGCATTGACTCAATTCTGAAAGTGCCCTCAGGGTTCACTAAAAACAAGGAATAAAAGATCTCCCCCAATCAAATGATGAGTCAGTCACTTGCATGTATCTGGCCCAATGCTCATGGTAAATAAATGAAAAAGTATTTATCGAGGTTATAGGCGTAAGGAACAAGAATGATTATGACTTTCATTTCATTCACAAAGCTTAATTAATAACAAATAATTAATAACTAATTGAACAATAATGATTTATATTAATAAATGAGTGACAACTATAACAGCAACAACTCTGAGTGAGGTACTAAAGGTGTTATCATCCCCATTTTAACAAGGCTCAGAGAGGTTAAGGAGGTTAAGCGGTGAAGGTTAAGTCCATGGTCCTATAGCTACAAAGAATCAGAGGCAGGATTTGAATGCAGGTCCTCTTGGCTCTATATCCAATACTCCTCTATGCTGCACTGACTCTCTGGGCTGTAACACATATAGAACAGTGACATGAAAATAAAGATTAAGGACATCTGGTTGAATAATTCAACAGCATGACATCACTGAGAAGGCTGCATGAAGACCATGGGCTCATTATCAGACTTGGAGATTTGTTAGGACTCGGTTCCTCATGAGCCCCTCTGGAACCCCAGAAACCTGGGTGACCCAGTCTGGGGGAAATCAGTAAGCAATCAGGATTAAGTGATTTGCCCAGAGTCACACAACTAGTAAGGATCTGAGGCTAGAATTGAACCCAGGTCCTCCTGATTCCAGGCCCAGGGCTCTGTCCACTGGGCCACCTAGCTGCCCTCATCAAAAAGCACTTATTAAGCACCTACTATGTGCCAGGCACTGTGCTAAATGATGTGTATGAAAGTTCAAAAGCTAGGGGATAATGGATATTTACAGCTAACTAAAGATATATACAAATATAGATTAAACACAAAAATGAGAGTAAACATTAACAACTGAGGGAATCAAGAAAGACCTCTTGAAGGAGGTGACTCCTTAAGCTAAGCCTTGAAGGAATCTAGGGATCCCAAGAGGCAAAGATGAAGAGGGAGAACATTTCAGGCAAAGGGAGACAGCAAATACAAAGGAGAGGAACATTATATACAAAGAATTACAATTAGGGCAGTTTGCCTGTACTGTGTAAATGTATAATCAGCCTGGAAAAACAGGAAAAAGCCCAAGTATAACGAGCCCAAATGAAGTTTGCATTTTATTCTAGAAACAATAGGGAGCAACAGTAGCTTCTTGAGGAGGGGAGTGATGTGGTATTATCTGCACTTTACAATGAGCAAGAAGTTTGCATCATCTCCTATGTAAGACTCCTATGAGTCCCAGATCAACCATGTAGGTTTATCAATATGTGACATCCAAGCCGTGTAGCAAGATAAATGAAATCCACATTCTTAACCACCTGCTTAGCTTTAAATAGCTACTCACTGTAGGCATATTTTCAGGACTATTATGGACACAGGACAGAATTAAAAGTTGGACCTAGTGTAACAGCTTTGTAATAACTCCCACGGCTGTCACCCTAGGTTCTCATCACACGGAGCCAACATCTCAGCCTCTGTGTGGTATCATGTACTACGTTAGCAATGAGTACACAAAACCTACTCTGATCACAAAAGAATATCCATAAGGGGGTGCCTTCAAATGAGTGGAATGTGTTTCCTCAAAAGCCAAGAGAGGATACAGGAGCTTATAATAAGCTTGTCATTCCAGTCCTCAGATCTGTGTGTTGAACCGTTATCTCAGCAGAACAAGATGTGCGAGCTCCACTCTCAGCAGCTCACGTTCAGTCACGTTCAGCTCAGGAGGAGCCCTGCGACTCTTCCGCTGAAGGCCCACACTAGAGTCAGCAGCATCTCTAAAGAAGGTCAACGTTATTTCTGTGACTCTGTAACAGGTCCACCTTCCTCCTTAAAAAGAAGAAAGGAAAAACTAAACCAGGAACTGAGAGTCAGGCCCAATAGCACAGAAGCCAGAGTGTTACTTGCTAATGATGTTCAGCCAGAACTTCTGCTACTCTTCACGCTTTAGCTATTGAGCTTTAAGTGAGGTCCCTTTGAAAGCTGCCTGAATTTCCAGCCACTCACTGATAGGCCTCTGATGGCCTATAGGGGCTAATGAAGCTTCCACCTCTTAGCACTTAGCAGCAGGACAGAAACCTTTAGTTGCTAGGACAGACGGTGGAGTCTAGCTTGTCCTAATGTGCAATCCCCTGAGAAAATCTGTCTGCTTCACTAGGATACTGTTCTCACCACTTTGGTTTGGTTCAAAGATGATCAACATATCCTGATGAAAAAGGGAAAAAAACCAATTCCAGAGAGACACTTGCCTCTTGGAGCAGATAAACAGAGCTAATTATAGTGAGTCCTCTGAGTTTTATTCACAACAGAAAAATGAGTTTGTTGCTAAGCCCTTTTTTTCTTGGCTCAAATTTGCAAGGCAATTAAATCAAAGGCATTACTTTTCCATCCTCCACTTTAAACAATTTCCTTAACCGGGCCTCCTCCCCCATCACCACCACCAGCTGCCCATTGCTATGATGACTTACTACCTACTGTTGCTATGACTTAAATGACCAATGGCTTGAATTGGATCAGTTGTAATTTCTCTAGTCTTTTACCATAGGATCAAGGGTTGGAAGATCATCTAGTTCCACTCTCTCAGCTCGCAGGAAAGAAAACTAAACCTCAAGGAAGTTAACTGACTTGCCCAAAGTCACACAGAGCTTCAATTTGAACCCAGATTCTCTCACTCCAAACCTTTATGATGTCATTTGACATCAATATACCTTACACATGTTGGCAGCCCACAAAACTACATTAAGAGAAGAAGATAGTCCAAAACAAAGGGGGGGAAATTTCACCATAATCTGCTTTAATCAGATTATCTTGCCTGTAAAATAAGGGGGTTGGACCAGATCAATGTTTCTCTTTTTTTAATTTAAGGGTTTTTTTTCAATGAACAAAAAATTATTTTCTCTCCCTTCTAAGAAAGAAAAATAAAACCCTTGTAACAAATGTGTAAAGTCAAGCAAAACTAATTCTAGCATTGACCATGCTAAAATATATTTTAATCTGCACCAAAAAAATCCATCAGGTGGGTTAGTAGGTTGGTAGCATGTTTTATCATGTGTCCTCTGGAATTGTAATTGGTCAATGAATTTATTAGAATTTGTAAGGCTTTCAATGTTGTTTTTACAATGTTGCTATCATATAAATTATTCCTCAGATTCTGCTCAGTTCACTCTGCATCAGTTCATACAAGTAATTCTACATCCCCTTCAACATTTCTTATAGTAAACAGTACTCCAATACATTCATATACCATCATTTCTTCAGCCAATCCCCAACTGAGGAAAACCCACTTAGTTTCCAGTTCTTTGTCTCCTGTCCCCCAGCACCAAAAGGAGGGCCACTATAAATGTTTTCGTACACATGAGCCCTTTTTCCTCTTTCTTTGATCTTTCTGGAATACAAGCCTAATAGTTATATTTTCAGGTCAAAGGATATGCACAGTTTAGTAGATTTTTAGATATAGTTCCAAATTACTTTCCAAAATGGCTAGACCTGTTCATCAACCTCATGGTAATGTGCCTATTTACCCATAGCCCTTCTACCATTTGTTATTTTCCCTTTTGCCAATTTTGTCAATATAATGGGTAGGAGGTAGACCCCCAAAATTACTTTTATCTGAATTTCTCTAATTACTAATGATTTGGAGTTTTTCACATGGTATTGACAGCTTGGATTTCTTGCTCTGAAAACTGCCTGTTCATAACCTTTGACCATTTTATCATTTAAAGAATGACTTTTATTCTTATGAAGTTGAAGTAATTCCCTAAATATCTTGGAATTTAGACATTTATCACAGAAACATACTACAAAGATTTTTTTCCCAATTACTTGCTTCCATTCTAATTTTATCTGCATTGGTTTTGATTGCACAAAAAAATTTTAACTCTACATAATCAAAATCGCTCACTTTATTTTCTATGATACTTTCTATCCCTTATTTGCTCATAAACCCTTCCCCCCAACCACATATCTCAGAAGTTTTTCTCCTTTGTTTCTCTTATTTGCTTATGATATTAACCTTTATGCCTATGAAATGTACCCACTTGGAGATTATCATGGAATATGGTATGAAATGCTTATCTATACTTTATTTCTGCCAAATTGCTCTACAATTTTCCCAGAAGTTTTTGTTCAATACTGAGTTCTTACCCCAATTGCTGAGTTATTTGTTCTTATCAAACACTTGACTACTGGGCTTATTTGCTTCTGTGTATTGTAGAACTAATCTGTTACCTTGATTGGCCTTTGCATTTCTTAACCAGTACCAACTCATTTTAATGATGAGTACTTTATAATTATAATTTGAAATCTGGTACTGCAAGGATCCCTTCCTTCTCAATTTTTCCCATTATTTTCCTTGATATTCTTAATCTTTTGTCTGGTTCTGTAAAGTAATCATCTGGTAGTTTTATTGAAATGTTGATGAATTAGTAAATTAATTTAGGTAGTATTGTAATTTTTATTACATTGGACTGGATAGATCAAAGATTCTCAAAGGGTATTCAGCTATACAAGTTTTTGCTGGATGTGACATGAATCTCATGAAACTTACATCAGCAATTTCATACCCAGGTGTCCCCCAAACTGTATGAAATTTATATTTGCAATCACATTTGCTACTCTCAAATCTCTCAACTGCTCAGTACTGTGCCCTGATTCTTCATGGTAAGGAATAAAACTGTGCCCTAAG
This sequence comes from Trichosurus vulpecula, assembly GCF_011100635.1. Classification (NCBI taxonomy): domain Eukaryota; kingdom Metazoa; phylum Chordata; class Mammalia; order Diprotodontia; family Phalangeridae; genus Trichosurus; species Trichosurus vulpecula. The sequence continues at coordinate 32,747,829 of NC_050575.1, forward strand.
GAAGAAAAAGTGTGAAAACCACTGGACTAGATAACTTCTGAGATCCCTTTCAACCCTAATTACAATGATTTTATGAGAATTTTCTTTTGTATTTAGTTCCAGGTACCAAAAAATATTTTAGGAAGCATATTGATAACCTGGCAACCAAATAGAGGAGGGCAACCAAAATGATGAAGAACCTTGAGATCATGCCATATGAGGACCTACTGAAAGACATGAAGTATTTATCATGTATAAGAGAAGAATTAGAGAGGATATGAGAATTATCTTCAAGTATCTAAAGGAATGTCTTATGGAATAAAGATCAGATTTATCCTAGTTGGCCCTATAGGACAAAACTAGGAACTATCACTAGATAGAAATGTTAGAAAGGCAAATGTCAGCTCAATATAAGATAAGAGCTCCTAACAATGAGAACTGTCCAAAAGTGTAATGGGCTGTCCTGGGAAATAGTGCACCCTCCCCCCTTACTTAAAGTCCTCAAGCAAAGGTTATAGAGAGTAATTTCGCTCAGGTACAGGTGAAATTAGATTGCATTTGAGCAGGCCCTTTCACCTCTTCAATCCCAAGATGTGTTTGGTTAATAAAGGAAGGAAAAGAGTAAAAATTCAATCAGATTCAGAGTGCATTCCAAATAACACAGAAAATGCAAAAGGGGGATTGAGGGGTAGGATTATAGTTCAATTTCTCCAGGGCTGGAGTCTTGTCTTACTCTTCCCAAATTTCCCAAAGACTGGAATCCAAACGCAAAATGCAACCCAGGGGACCACACCCAGGTTTGCGTACCCATTTGCCACTTACTACCTGTATGATCTTGGCCAAGTTAATTAATCTCCGTGGGCCTCAGTTGCCTTATTTGTAAAATGAGAAGAAGGCACTAGATGACCTCTAATATCCTTTCTAGCTCTAGATAGATGACACAAAGAACCCATGACTATTATGTGAGGTTTGTATCTCCATCACTCTCAAGAACAGTGCTTTGTACAAGGTAGGCAGCTAGTCCCAAGTCCATCATCCTTTCCAATTTTCATTGCTGTTCCTCCTCAACATGTTATGCTCCTTCCTCCACTCCCTGCCTCCTTTTGTAAGTGAGCCTAGAAATTCTCCATGATATGCTCCACTTTAAGCAAATCTGATTTTACCAACAATTGCCCATTCAGGAATGATATCTTCATCTTGCAGAATTTTCATTTTCCATATTCATTCACCATTGTACTTAATTCTGAGATTTCACGATTCCTCTAAGTAGTCAGTTTTTCTGGTCTTGTTAATACAGAAGATATTTTTCTAATGTTTTGTTTAAACCTGACTTTACAAAAGCACAGCCATGTGTAAAATGAGGTCCATCTATGTAGGTACCTAATCTATGTTTCTGACAAAATAAAAATTGTAGGCTTCTGATGGTATGAAGTAAAATAAATAATGTCCAAAATCTTGACAAAGTCAAAGATTCAGCAGGGGGTCAACTGGAAAGAACACTGAGCTGGAAGATAGAAGAGTTGGGCTCCAGTTTTGGCTCTGCCATTAATAATATTACAAAACATTGTGATAAGAATATCACCAAAAAATTCACCAATCACCACCTGAAAGAGATCCCAGGAAGAAAACTTACAAGGAATATCAGAACCAAGTTTCAAAGCTCCCAGGTTAAGGAGAAAATATTGGAAGCAACAAGGAAAAACACAATTTAAATATCATGGAGTTACTATCAAGATTATACAAGACCTAGCAGTTACATATATGGCTTTGTCCTTTACAACTTTGAAGTAGACCATTTCCATCTTGTGAGGGTATGCCTCTCTCAGACTTTGATTCATCAGCATAAAAGAAGTGAAAAAAAGCAATTTTTATTTTCTTTACTTCTTTAGGAGGTAAGAAGCTCCTCGATCAGCTTGATGGAGTCACTGGATCCCAGATGGACTCTTGATGGAGTCCATTGGGTTCAGGTTGCCTAAAGGATTGGCCATGCCCCTAGTGACCTTACAAAACAAGAGAATACTCTGAAGAGTCAGTCATCCCTGGCGGTTGAGAAGAAAGCCAAGTTACGGATAAACAAGAGTTCTTGAGAAGGAATCACTATTCCCCTTTGCCTCTTCCAAGGTGGGGTGGGAGGAGATCTCTACTCCACCTCACACACACACCCCATCAACAGTGATGTAGCGCAACAATTTGCCAAGTAGGAGATCCTTAACCCCATAGCGAGGAAGCCTACGAGTCTACCAGCAGACGTGAGTTTAGTTGCAGAGAGGTGCAATAGCCCAGGAAGCCCTGAGTAAGAGTACAAGCATGAGGACATTCAAGAAGAGAAAAAACATTGGGGCCCTGCCTTATTAGGGGTCAAGATCTCATGAGTTCCTCATCTTCTATGTGTGTGCCCACACTTTCTACTGACTGTTGATGTTTATATGGGAACAAATCCCAGGTTTATGTGAAGAATGTCTCATTGCCACCATTCAATCTATGATTTTTCAACAAATGCCTTTGCTTTGAGCTAATTTCATTAACTATTAAAAGAGAATCACTAAGGTTTCATATGCTACAGTTTTAGAAATACAGACCCAAAGATTGCTTTAAACTTGGGGCAGTCGTGTCCAGGAAGACCCAACTTGCAAATATGAGTCGGGAGGCAGTCCAGAGGGGCAATACACAAGCATTATTACCATAATTTCTTTTTAGATGAGGAAACTGAAGCTCAGAGAGCTTAGGCAATTTAGGAGAATAGAAATAGAGCTGGAAGAAACTTTAGAAATCATCCTAACCTAACCCCCTTAATTTGTAGATAAGGAGAGTAAAATAGTGACTTATACAAGATCATAAGGGGAAGTGTCAGATCCGACATTCAACCTCAGATCTGTCTTCTGGCTCCAGCGGCAATGTTTGTTCTACTACACCATGATATCTCACTACATCACTACAATTTGATGAAGTCAACTAATCCCTCTGAATTTTAGTTTCTTCCTCTGTAAAATGAGGAAGTCAGCTACATGATGGGGAGGTTCCCTTCCAGCCATCCTATGTCCTAGGCTAAATTAAAACTATGCAAGCACATCTTTATCCCCAATATCCCTTTAGGTTTCCATATAGGATGAGAAAGCAGTGTTGGGTCCTTATTAGAATTAGATGCTCAAGTGATTCCAATAATTGTTGCATTCTAGCTTTCAAGTTGTTGCTCAAGATTCTGCTTTTCTGGATGTTTCTTGTATTCATTTGTTGACAGGGTCCTCATTGTAGTTAAACCTGATTCAGTGATGCAGATGATCTATACAACCACAGAAATATATCCCATTTAGCTCTGAGAGCAAGAGCTGGGCTGGAAAGACATAGAGACTGCAGAATCTCATGGACCAACTGCAAGAATATTCCATGGGAAAGAAACCAAGATTGGAAGAAGGTTTTCCCTTTGGTTCCTCCATAATCCAGTAAGTAAAGGAACTCAAAAAAAAATCTAACCTAAGGAATGCTTAGAAGAACCTGAAAACCTGGTTTCAAATTCTACCTCTGAAGATTACTGTATGACATTGAGCAAATCACTTGACCTCTCTAGGACTCGGTTGCCTCATCTGAAAAATGAAGATATCTGAGAAAATGGCCTCTGAAGTCCTTTCTGGCTCTAAATCTATAATGCTATTTTAAGGGGAGGGCAGCTGAGTGGCACAGTGGATAGGGCCTAGAGTCAGGAATACTCCTCTTCCTGAGTTTAAATCTGGCCTCAGGCACTTACTAGCCACATAACCCTGGGCAAGACACTTAACCTTGTTTTCCTCAGTTTCTCCATCTGTAAAATGAGCTGGAGAAGTAAACATCAAACCAGTATCTTTGCCAAGAAAATCCCAGATGGGGTCGTGAAAAGTTAGACACAATTGAAGGACAACAGCATTTTAAGGGGAGGGATAATTAATTGAATAAATCAATCAAATCATCATTTAAAGTGTCAAAAAGCTAAGCCCTGATATCTTTATCATGTGAGAACACGGACTCATTGTTCCAAGTGTGAACAAGTCCTGGCTAGCTCCTAGAATCCATTAAATTTCAATTAAGCCTGATAAGAAGTCTGTTCTGATTGGAGGATGCACTTGTTGGTCACACCCTGATAAAAGGAGCTAGTTCAGAACCAAGAGAGGTTTTTGCAGGCTTAACAGCTGAGAGCGAGGAGCTGGGATATTAAGAAATAAGCCAGGATTGTGCAATTAGGGAAGGCAGAAAGAGAAAGCAGGACTGAATTGTGGCAAAGAAGAGAAAGATGAAGGAGGATCTTAAGTCCTATATGCAAAAGACTCAGGCTCAGGCTACTAGCTGTAGCTACCCCTTCAAGAATGGATCCCAAGGAAAGATGTACTCTTTCCCCAATTTTTCCTCCTGACACCTGTCTATTAGTGGATTTTTAAATTTATTCTGCTGCTTCTTTATCCAAATGTTTCCTCAATCAAAAAGAGATCAGAGATTTGCAAAAGAAAAATAATATATAGCTGGGTTCACAAAGCACTTTATAGATATTATATCCTTTTATCCTCACAATCCCAGGTCCTATTACTATCCCCATTTTACAGATGGGGAAACTGAGGCCAAAAAGTTAAATGACTTACCCAGGGTCACACAGCTCTTAAATATCTGAGGCCAGATTTGAATGCAGATCTTCCTGACTCCAGGTCCAGCACTGTGTTCCACCACACCACCTACCTGCCTTTCATATCCAAAGAGGATATAGATGGCTTGCCGTCCCAACCCAGTCAAGTCCTTTTGTGGCAGCATGCCATTGTGGAAAGAACATTTGACCTAGATAGAATCCTGACTCTGTTGGCTCACATATTACCTTATGACTATCAGCAAGTCATTTAACTACCTCCATCTTGGGCTTTATCAAGGAGGGTATGGCACCCTCAAAAGGGGAGGCGATAATCCTGCTGCACCCTGCCATGGTCAGAACAAACCTAGAGAACTGTTCAACTCCAAGCACCATATCTGAGAAGAAGCATAGGGATGAAATGGATGGTGTCGGAAGAGGGGAAAGGATGGTGTGAGGAATAAATACCACATCATATACAGATCAATTGAAGGAATTGTGGGTCTGGCAGGAATATGTCACCTTCACTTATTAAATGATTGTCAGGTGGAAGAAAGACTACATTTGTTATGCTTGGCCCCAAAGGGCTAAATAGGAACAGTGGTAGAAGCTGCTTTAACAAGCACATCTCGGCTAAATTGTGTTGTTTTTAAATGCCTAACGGAGGAGGACTGTCCAAAAGTGGAAGAGACTGCCCTGGAGGATGTGTAGTGACCCCCCTCTCACTACAAATCTTAGAGCAAAGGCTGGCCAAGCACGTGTTAAAGTTCTTTGAGGTGATTCCTGCTCATATGTAGACTGGTTTAGATGTCTTGGGGGGCCCTTTGTAATTCTAAGCTTCTATGATTCTGTGCTCACCGGGGGGGAACAGCTGGATGGCCAGCTCTACTGAATGGTCCTGGCTTTGAGGTTACCTGGTTGTGGCAAAAGTCCTTTGGTTCATCCTCCTGCCTCAGGACAAGAATGTGCCTAAAGCAAGACCAGATAAAACATACCATACATACTTTGGACAGAGGCTAGATACCCTAGATCCACTAGACCCCTTTGCTATTTACTTAAAAGACACACAATTGATACATATATATAGGGAAATTAAGTGAAAATATTTTACTATCTCTCTAATAACAGTTTCTCCTGAATTCTTTTTTCAAACAGATTTTAAACCTCTGCTCTGACATTTTAAAGACATTCTTCCTCAATATTTATCTGAATCATTAATTTAGAATTAATTCTATAATGGATTTCAGATTTCACCATGTTCAGTTTTCTCTACTCAAGTCATCTCATTGTGTTGATCAACCAGTTTAATAGATAATTTGCATAAACAAGCTGCATTTCATCATTCTTATAAATGTTATTATCTCTCTCTTATCTGCTTTGCTCTTGGCAGTACAATTTCACCCCCTTCTCTATTAAAAAAAAACCTGCCTCTCCTCAGGAGCCCTGTATCGTTGTCTGAAGTAACTTTACTTGGGTTCTTATTTTCATGGAGTCACCAACTGAGGATGGACGGGGGAAAGATGGTATTATTGGTGGGCTTCCCTTTGCAACTTTACCCACCTACGCATCATCTTCCACCTAGATTCTAAGAACAAAGAGAAAAAAGATATATATATATTGAATATATATCTGAATACTGAAAAAAGAAAGGGTAAGGGAGAGGGAGGGAACAGATGGCTAGGTTTTTATTTTTCACTAGTGTGGTTGGGAGGATTAGATCCCTAAATTCTCACCCCAGCTAGGCTCCTTAGGCCTCCAAGAGTTCTGAATTTGTGAGGAAAGATTTGAATCTCAACTCTGTGTGACCTCAGACAAGCCACTTAACTTCTCTGGGCCTTGGTTTCCTCATCCGTAAAAAGAAAGGGCTGAACTAGATGATCTCTAAAATCCCTTCCAGCTCTAGGACCGTATCATTCTATAGTCTCTAACTTTAGAATCACATACTGTGTCAGTGACTCCTGAATGAGAATGTTTATGTGATAAAAATATCATTCACCCAGTACTTTTTTTTCATTTTTCCTACCAATCATTTATTAAGCATCTATTATGTATGGAGTACCATGCTAGCTGTTGGGAGTGCCACATATATTACATGTACATATGTATATGTATATACACACATAGATACATAATATACATATATAAGAATTGCAAAAAGTCATCACCTTTGCCCTGGCAAAATTCACAATGGTGAAAAGAGCTGCAAACAATCAAAAGGCAAGAGCTCTCAAACCACATCAAACTTCAAATTGCAAGCCAGTTTCTTCAATCTAATGGACATTTTTATTTTAATTCATTTTCTCAAGTAAGAAAATAAAGGTGAGAAAGGTGAAAGATATAATTTAGTGTCCTATAAGTCAGTATTTCCCAAATGGATTTGTCTGTGACAAATTTTTAACACTCCACAAAACTATTTTTTGATTTTTATATTTTTTCCAATTACATGTAAAAGCAATTTTAACATTCTTTTTTTAAAATTTTAAGTTCTGGATACTCTCCTTCTCTTCCTCTCCCTCTCCTTGAGAAGGCAAGCAATTTTATATAGATTATACATGTGCAGTCATGTAAAACATATTTCCATAATAGCCATTCTGTAAAAGAAAACAAACCAAAAAAAGATTAAAATAAAGTTTTTAGAAGTATGCTTTGAACTCCACTCAGACTACATCACTTCTTTCTCTGGAAGTGGATAGCACTTTTCATCCTAAGTTCTTCAGAACTGTCTTAGATCATTGCACTGATCAGAATAGCTAAGTTATTCACAGTTGATCATACAATATTGCTATGCTATGTATAATGTTCTCATAGTTCTGCTCACTTTACTTTGCATCAGTTCACATAAGTCTTCCCAGATTTTTCTGAAATAATCCTGCTCATCATTTCCTATAGCACAACAGTATTCCATCACAATCACAGACCACAACTTGTTCAGCCATTACCCAATTAATAGGCATCTCCTCAATTTTGAATTCTTTGCCACCACAACAAGAGCTGCTATAAATATTTTTGCACATATAAGACCTTTTCCTTTTATCTCTTTGGTATATAGACCTAGTAGTGGTATTGCTGGGTCAAAAAGTATACGCAGTTTTATTGTCTTTTGGGCATAGTTCCAAATTGCTCTCCAGAATGGCTGGATCAATTCACAACTACACCAACAGTGTATTAGTGTTCCAATTTTTCTACATCCCCTCCAACATTTGTTATTTTCCTTTTCTATCATATTAACCAATCTGCTATGAGCTGGCACCTCTGAGATAGTACCTCAGAGTTATTTTAATTTGCACTTCTCAAATCAATAGTGATTTAGAACATTTTTTCATATGACTATAGGTAGCTTTCATTTCTTCTTCTAAAAACTATCTGTTCATATCCTTTGGGCATTTATCAATTGGGGAATGATTCATATTTTTATAAATTTGACTCAGTTACATTTTTGAGAAATAAGGCCTTTATCAGAGAAACTTGCTGTAAAAAAATTTTCCCAGTTTTCTGCTTCCCTTTTAATCTTGGCTGCATTGATTTTGTTTGTGCAAAAAATTTTATTTAATATAATCAACATTATTCATTTTACATTCAGTAATGCTCTCTATCTCTTGTTTGGTCATAAAGTTTTCCTTTTCCCATACATCTGACAAGTAAAATTCCATATTGCCCTAATTTGCTTATTATATCACTCTTTATGTCTAAATCATGTACCCATTTTGACCTGATCATGGTATACAGTGTGAGATGTTGGTCTATACTTAGCTTCTGCCAAATTGCTTTCCAGTTTTCCCAGTAGTTTTTGTTAACTAGTGAACTCTTGCCCCCAAAGTTTGAAACTTTAAATTTATAAAACACTAGATTATTATGGCCATTGTGTATTGTGTACCTAATCTATTCCACTGATCCACCACTCCGTTACTTAGCCAGTACCAGATTGCTTAGATGATTACTACTTTGTAATACAGTTTCCACCAAAATTTCATTACCAAAGGACTTTACTTCTCAAATTAACAAAATATTAAAATTAACTTGATAGACAAGGTGACAGTATGAAAAGCCACCCTTCACCCACCCCCACCAGTTCCTAGGAGGGAAGATCACAGCATCCACACAACTGCATGGAAGGTGTCATTTATCCTTTTTGTTCACAAAATAATACCCTGGTATATGAGGAAATATAAAGAGGTCACCACAGATTTAATGACATTTACACACTTGTATTTACCCAGAGAATATGAGTAGCAAAAAAAAAGTCCACACTTAAATGGCTCCCTTAAGCAATCTATAGAACTTGTGCATCTGATTAAGCCTGAATTCTTGAACGCTTACTATTCTAAGTGAAGAAATGAGGTCTAGGCATGCACATTTATTGGTTCGTTCAGTAGAAAGTGAAGATTTTTGAAAAAGTAATTAAAAAATATTTCAACATGAAGATAAAATATTTTTAAATTAAAAAATCAATTTTGGGCAAATATTTTTATGGCAAAATAATAAGTTTCTAAGTTCAATTATTTATTGAACACATTTTACAATCCATCATGATGGAATGAAAAAAGCACTAAATTTAGAGACAAATCACCTGGATTTGTAGTCAGCCTCTGCTATGAAATATTTATATGACTTTGGCTAAGTCACTTCCCTTTCCAGGTCTCAGTTTCTTCACATGTAAAATCAAGGTTGAGGGCCTGATCTATAGGCTCTGCCAGTTTCAGACCTTATTAAAATATCTAAAACACTCTAATGGCCTTTAATTTTTTATAATAAAATTGATGCACTTAAGAAAAAAGTCAAAATGTGGTGAAACACAGACAAAAGAATAAGACGATATTCTGTTCATGTTCCACATTCTCAAATTCAAAACACTTGACTGAATATGTGAGGCATCTCAAGCATTAGTTGCAAACACCAAGAAGCATTTCTTAAATCTTTGATGGCAGCCATGCAAGACCTGTATTCAGGAAATCTGCGGATTGCTAATTCATTTGTGAATCATTAAAAGTAGCACCTCACAGGCAACGAAGAAGAAAAATTTACAGAATTACCTTTAGATTTAGGATTACTAGCAATACTTCATCAGATGAATATAAGAGTCTCTGGAATAAATGCAAAAAATGTACTACCCAGCTCTCCATGAAAAGGAAAAGAAAATGTTAGTGCCTTTTTCTGCCATTGACTTTAATGAAACAATGAGTTTGGCTTTGACAATAATAACATCACATCAAAGAAATGAGTTGGTGTTGGCTGTACTCCACATACGTATGGAAAATAAAGCTTTAACTCCAAGTACAAGTGAGAAAAGTTTTAACTCCAAGTAATTGAGAATACTCTCATTATTTTCATTAACATATTTCATATTACCTATATTTCATATATTTACCTATTTCAAATACACTTTTTCTTACAGTGACTTTTCTGTAATAAAATAATACAAATTATAAACAATTTAATTCTGTTTATTGATCATCTGGATAAAATATACTGATACATTAAAGAATGTTTCAAATGTGAATAGCGTTATATACCTGTATAATTTTAATAATGCACAACAGAGAATTTTGATATTTCACCACTTTACTAACTTAAGAGACACTGCTTAAGTCAACACACCCTCTAAAGTGACAATGACTCGAGGCAATAGCAAAGCACCATATTATATACCTGTTTATAGAATAGCAGAACTAATACAACAAATGATTCCTTGGCAAAATACAGATCTGATGATATCATCAGTACCATGCTACAAAACACAGAAAGAGCATATTGCAAGAAGAGGAAGTATTGTGATACGGATACCAGATCTCAAGTTGCCTCAAAAACAGCTTCATATTCAAGCAACTCTACAAGAAATGCAATATGTATATGTATATTTGTGTATACAATGTGTACGTATACATACACACATATACGGATATATGAATATATATTTGGATAAAACTTATGATTGGTGTAGAGAAGAAATCGCCACTAGAAACGGAGGTCAGCACCTGCAATTTAGCAAACTTTCTTCCTTCATCTTCCTAATTCTGATCCCTGCTTTCTATCCACTTTGACACACAGTCTCTAAACATATATAAAGACATATGTGTAGTTTTTACCTCACAGAGTGTATATAAAGTGTGTGGAGAAGTAAAGTCAGGAAGATATGAGTTCAAGTCCTACCTATGATACTAAGAAAGTTGATTTCCTTGACGACTCTTACTGTATTCCAATCAGTGTCAACCAATTTGATATAATAGGGGTAGTGATTCTAAGTTCTGCATATTTGGCCCCAGAGCTGTGGGCTAAGGATAGTAAAATCATTTGTGCAATCATATGAAGCTAGCTAGAGGCCCTCCACCCTTGTGTTTCTTTGTCATGGTGACCAAGCCCAGTGTGTCTGAGGCGACTCAACTACATGGAAAGTCCCCCCAAATTTATTTTTGTACCTCTGGACCATTCTCTCTTATCCAACATGAGAAGGTGCCCATCTTATGACCACCTAGTCAGTGAAGATGCCTTATGCTTCCCCCATCTTATGACCACCTTATGACTAGCTAGTCAGTGGAAATATTCTTTCTTTCACCCAACTTGTGACCCTGCTGACAGATCATTTTTACTTAAGCTTGTTCACCATATATCAACCAGTGGGACTATTCTGTATTTTGGCATAACTATTCTTAAGTGTTTCGATATCTAACGCTATAAAAATAGGGCCCTAAATGGAGGTGGTGTCTCAGAGCATCAGGAAGATCTGAGGTCCACTTCATTAGAGGGAACTATGGACCCTTTAATAAAGTGGTATTGGCTCTGAGTTCTGCCTCAGTCACTCTTATTGTAGGGTGGATAATTTTCATCCCCACAATACTTACCAGTATGTGAGACTGGAAAAGTCACTTAACCACTTAGTGTCCACAGGAAAGACTAGAAGTTGCAGGAATGAAGTGAGAGGAACCAGGAATACAGTGTGTGTTGTAGCATCAACATTGTTCAAAAATTTTTTTTGAAAAGTCTCAAGAACTCTGAAAAACATAATCATCAGCCATGATTCCAGAGGATCAATGATGAATGAAGAATGCTATGCATCTTCTGACAGCGAGGTGATGGACTAATATGCAGAATACATTTTTGACATGGCTAATATGGGAATTTGTTTTGCCTGAATAGGCTTATTTGCTCTTTTATTTTTTGGGGGGAGGGGTAGGAGGGAAAATAAAGCTTGATAATTTATATATATATATATATATATATATATATATATATATGTGTGTGTGTGTGTGTGTGTGTGTGTCCACATATATAATTTGCAAAGATATATGTACACACATATGTATAATCAGTCAATCAATCAATATTTCTTAAGTGCTTAATATATGCCAGGTGGACAGCTAGGTAATGCAGTGCCAAGCCTGGAGTCAAGAAGACTCATCTTCTTGGGTTCAAATCTGGCTGGCCTCAGATGCTGTGTTGCCCTGGGCAGGTCACTTAACCCTGTTTTCTTATTTCCTCATCTGCAAAATGAGCTGGTAAAGGAAATGGAAAACCACCCCAGTATCTTTACTAAGAAAAGCCCAAATGGGGTCACAAATGGGGTGACTGAAAATGACTGAAACATGTGCCAGGCATTCTTCTAATCACTGGATATATACATATATTTGGGTATACACACACACAAACACATACATTTAACAATATGTATATATAAGCATGTTATATATATATACACACACACCTATATGTATATATAAACCACATATCTATATATGTATGTATGTGTGTGTATATACAGCGCGCACACACACACACACACCCCTCTATGTATATATAAGCATATACACATATGGGGATGGAGTGAGGAGTGGGGGGTATATCTAGAGTGGCAGTGGCCACTCAAAGACCAGCCCTATTGTTGGTTAACCTGCAAACTGGTGACACCTCCCCCCTTCTATCCTGAGAAAATACCATATTGATTTTGGACTTAGTGAGGGGGTGGAGCCAAGATGGCAGAGTAAAAGCAGGGACTTGCTTGAGCTCTCCCTCAAATCCCTCCAAATGCCTGTAAAAATGACTCTAAACAAATTCTAGAGCTACAGAACCCACAAAATGACAGAGTGAAACAAGTCTCCAGCCCAAGATGGCCTGGGTGGTCACTGGGAAGGGCCTATCGCACCATGCTGGAAGCTGAGTGCAGCCCAGTGTAGGCTGCACTGGCACAGACCATGCTGAGCAGGCCTCAGGGCACTGAATCACTGAGCTGTGGTGGTTTCCAGACTTCTTAACCCACAAACGCCAAAGACAACTTGGAAGGTCAGTGGGAAAACTGTGTTATACCTAGTTGAGAGAAGGATGTGGTCCAGCCCCAGCCCTGAGGCAGTGGCCTTGGTGGCAGCAACAGCAGCAGGTGCTTCTGGAACTCCAGGCCCACAAATAGTGAGGGAAATCAAGTGGCTGATCAGAGCAGGAGTGCAAGGATCTCTTTGCTGGCACTGAGGCAGGATTCTCTTGCTTTGCCCTGCTTGGATCTGGGTTGCAGTCCTGATTGGTGGTCCTGGGGTGACAAGAAGCACTGGTGTGGCAAAGCTTGTGGTGGCTGTGAAGAGGGAATCCTCCTAGTAGTTCCAAGGCAGAAAAGAGTGCTTGAGGTCACTCACAGACCAGAGCACAGGCCAGGAGAGGAGTAAACACCTCCATTGGATCATACCACCTCAGAAGAACAAAACAGCAGCACAAAACCCCTGAAGCTTGAGATAGAGCACTCCCTAATCTGAAAGCAGAGTCATACCTTGAGAAAGCACAAAAGTCAAGTAATTGGCTGGGGAAATGAGCAGACCGAGTAAAAAAACTCAGACTACAGAATCTTATTTTTGGTGACAAGATGAAAAAAAAACAGCCAGAGGAAGACAACAAAGATCCTACCTCCAAAGCCTCCAAGAAAAATATTAATTGGTCTCAAGCCATGGAAGAGCTCAAAAAGAATTTGAAAAATCAAGTAAGAGAAGTAGAGGAAAAATTAGGAAAAGAAATGAGAGGGATGCAAGAAAATCATGAAAAACAAGTCAATAGCTTGTTAAAGACCCAAAAAATACAGAATAAAATAACACCTTAAAAATAGACTAACTCAAATGGCAAAAGAGCTCCAAAAAGCCAATGAGGAGAAGAATGCCTTAAAAGGCAGAATTAGCCAAATGGAAAAGGAGGTCCAAAACACCACTGAAGAAAAGAATTCCTTAAAAATTAGAATGGAGAAAATGGAAGCTAATGACTTTATGAGAAATCAAGAAATTATAAAACATAACCAAAAGAATTAAAAAATAGAAGACAATATGAAATATCTCATTGGAAAAAACCACTGACCTGGAAAATAGATCTAAGAGAAATAATTTTAAAATTTTTGGACTACCTGAAAGCCATGATCAAAAAAAGAGCCTAGACATCATCTTTCAAGAAATCATCAGGGAAAACTGCCCTAATATTCTAGAACCAAAAGGTAAAATAAAAGTTGAAAGAATCCACTGATCACATCTTGAAAAAGATCCCAAAAGGAAAACTCCTAGGAATATTGTTGCCAAATTTCAGAGTTCCCAGGTCAAGGAGAAAATATTGCAAGCAGCTAGAAAGAAACAATTTGAGTATTGTGGAAACACAATCAGGATAACACAAGATCTAGCAGCTTCTACATTAAGGGATTGAAGGGCTTGGAATGTTATATTCCAGAGGTCAACGGAGGTAGGATTAACACCAAGAATCACCTACCCAGCAAAACTGAGTATAGTACTTCAGGGCAAAATTTGGACTTTCAATGAAATAGAGGACTTTCAAGCATTCTTGATGAAAAGACCAGAGCTGAATAAAAAATTTTACTTTCAAATACAAGAATCAAGAGAAGCTTGAAAAGGTAAACAAGAAAGAGAAATCCTAAGGGACTTATTAAAGTTGAATTGTTTACATTCCTACATGAAAAGACGATATTTGTAACTCATGAGACCTTTCTCGGTATTAGGGCAGTTGAAGGGAATATATATATAGACAGAGGGCACAGGGTGAGTTAAATATGAAGGAATGATATCTAAGAAATAAAATTCAGGGGTGAGAAAGGAATATATTAGGAGAAGAAAGGGAGAGACTGAATGGGGTAAATTATCTCACATAAAAGTGGCAAAAAGAAGCTTTTATAATGGAAGGGAAGGGCGGGGGGAAGTGAAAGGGAATGAGTCAACCTTACTCTCATCAGATTTGGCTTAAGGAGGGAATAACATACACACTCAATTAGGTATCTTACCTTACCGGAAAGTAGGGGGGAAGGGATAAAAGAAAGTCGGGATGATGGAAGTGAGCACAGATTGGGGGTAGTCAGAATCAAACACTTTTGAAAAGGGACAGGGTCAAAGGAGAAAATTGAATAAACAGAGGACAGGATAGGATGGAGGGATATTTAGTTAGTCTTTTGCTATGACTATTATGGAAGTGTTTTGCATAATGACATATGTATAACCTATATTGAATTACTTGCCTTCTCAAGGAGGTGGGTGAGAAGGGAAGAAGGGAGAGAATTTGGAACTCAAAGTTCTAAAAACAAATGTTAAAACTGTTTTTACATGCACCTGGGAAATAAAGATATATAAGCAATGGGGCATAGATATCTTGCCCTACAAGAAAGTAAGGGGAAAGGGGATAAGAGATGGGGAGTGAGGTGATAGAAAGGAGGGCAGACGGGGGGAAGGGGCAATCAGAATATATGCCATCTTGGGATGAGGAGGAGGGGAGAGACGGAGAGAAAATTTGTAACTCAAAATCTTGTGGAAATGAATGTTGAAAACTAAAAATAAATAAATTAATCTTTAAAAAAAATTAGTGTGAATAACCAATAGGTTTCACACGTGGCCTAACCTGAACTCCACAGCTCAAGCGTTCCACTAGCTTCCCCCTAACAAATAGTTTACTGAGTCAAAAACTTGAAGAAAACTGGAGGAAAACTAAAATGCAAATAAGTAAGACAAGCCAGCAGATACAATTTGTGCCATTTCACCCAAATGAGCAGGAACGTGTTGCAATAGGATTTAAATTTTTGAATAAAAACATAAGTGTGCATAGGGCAAAACAATTGTTCAAATGAGTTAAATGTACTTTGTATTTTCAAATGGCTCTAGGGAGAGAGATTTTACCAAGATGATGCTTGTTAAATATTCAAATGAGATCTAGCGGGTATCGGCAGAAAAGCACATAAGCTGGATTAGTGAAGATCTTCCATATTACTTTGAGGCGTGTTTCAAGTGGCTGTAGATGCTCAATGTAATTCCTCTGTTTGTTTATTTTCACAATGAAAAGTGAGAGAAGGGGACATGACAGATGGCCTATAAGTCTGAGTCTGTCATATATACATTGTAGTTGAATTAGGAGAAAACTCACCCTTGGTTAGATTGAGACATGAGGCCTGGTCAACACTTTGTTAAGGGTGGTAAAAGGATGTGACCTTTTTCTCTATAGAACTTTAGAAATAACACAAGTTAAGTTTTTATGTATTTGTGATGGCTTAAATGGAGTCTTATCTACAGCCAAGGGATAGAGAAGATTACTTCTTAAGATCTCTTCTAATTCTGACTCTTCAAATATTCACTTTATGCCTCAGAACTGATTTGGTTTTGTCCTCATTGCTGTTAAAAATACAAATGTTCTTATATAAATTCATTCCGTAGTGTTTTGGTCAATGCATGAGAAATCTAAAAGGTTAACATTAGTTATCAAAGGCTCATAGAAATAATAGAATTAAGAGTTACTGATAATCTACTCCAACCCTTTTAATTTTGCAAATGAAGTAACTGAGGCAAGGGAGCTGAAATTACTTACTCGAAGTCAGACAACTATCAAGTGGAAGATTAGAAACTACATTCTCCAACTCCAAAGTTAAGGCTCTTCCTACTATACCAGGGTAGGAGGATTTTTACAATGATCTTTTCTAAAAGGTCAAATCCATGAGGCCAAAGGTCCAACATAAGAAGACAAATACAATTTCTTGGTTCCTGTTTCACTAATGCCTCTAAATGAGGAGAGGAAAAAAATGAGGGAAAGATGTGGCATTGGGTATACTCTGCTAAAGCCCTACCTTATCTAATTAGAATAGGGAAGGAAATCTCTAACTGGACTGCTTAGCTACTTCCAGAAATGCATTTCCAAACTCAGAGACATTGTTTAACATCAGAAAACAATCACGACAGCCAATACAATTTTTCCAGAGTAGCCGGAGGAGGATCAGCATCTGCAACAGCCAAGCCTCAAAAGCCTTCTGTATCACACACTACTGTGCCCTCCACTCCATTCACTGAACACCACACCTACCACTGCCCTCTTAGTGCTTGCTATACATTTTCACTTCCAAATTCTTAACTGATCTCCATAATATTGCCCAAACTCTGAAGTCAAAAATATTTTTGACCAATAAGAGGGATCCATATGCCTAACTAAAGGGCAAAAAGTTTCAATTCATTATTCATTAGGGACCCCATTTATTCATTTGAGAGAGTACGCTAATGCTCAATTCCTTTTGAACTGAATCAGCACCGTGGACAGTTCAGATCAGCCATCTGTGGGATGTAAAAACTAAAGGAGCATTTACCACTGCTTTTCCTCACAAAATTTAGAGATAGAAGGGACCCTAGAGAGAGGCGAGTCCAATCTCCTTATTGTACAGTGATTCAAATAGCAGGTGAGCATGGGCAAAGAGGGGTCAGCCAAAAAGAACTAATAATTAGAAGCAAATAGAACAAAAGTATAAACCAGTGTGTTAAAGTTGTGCTGGTAATAGGGTCAAAGACTGAACAAGGCTCCTTCATGTCCTCCAAGTACCAGAAGGCAATGCAGCTGACACCCCTCCCTATTACACCCCCAAGAGTCTGATAAGTGGCAT
Source organism: Trichosurus vulpecula (assembly GCF_011100635.1). Taxonomy (NCBI): domain Eukaryota; kingdom Metazoa; phylum Chordata; class Mammalia; order Diprotodontia; family Phalangeridae; genus Trichosurus; species Trichosurus vulpecula. The sequence goes on from NC_050575.1 coordinate 32,765,255, forward strand.
CAACAACAAACACTGTAGCATGAGAGTTTGTCAAGAGCAAGAATTGAAGAATCCTGTTCAGGACCAGAAAAAAAGGCAAGGAAAACAAAAGTCAAGCCAGTCCACTAGATTCAAGGAAGAGAACATGGAAGAGAGCAAAGATAAACTCACACTGGATTGGTACTTATCAGGTTTCATCTACTGATGGACAGTCTAGTGCAAACTTGCTTTCTAAAATGGAACTCTCAAAAATAAATTAGTAACAACTGACATTTATATAGTGCTTTCAAGTTTGCAAAACAGTTTATATATGTGTGTGTATATATATATATATGCATATGTATATATGTATGCACATATTTCATTTGAGCCTCACAACATGAGGAAATAACATCCCTATTTTTCAGATGAGAAAATGAAGGCTCAGAGAACTTAATTAGCCTACCTATAGCCACAGAGCTAATGAGCATATAAGGAGAGATTTGTCCTCATTCCAAATTTGGAGTTCTATTCACAATACCACTCTGCCTCTCAATACAAAGCTAGTCTTTTGGGTCATGCTATAGCAGACAGCTACAGTATGTGTTAATACCAACTACACCAGACAAAGAGACCAACCTGTTGGCAGTAAAGAGGAGGGTCAGCTGTGACAATATAGATTCTGATAAATACCAGGCTTAATTCCAAGAAAATTAATTTCATTCTTTACCACCAGCAGACAGTAGGAGATTTCCCTGGAGGTCTCTAAGGGGTAGGGGAGGCTGTTTAGATTTTTTTATGAAAATCACATTGAAAGTGATTTAAGATGCAATTTTTAGCATTACTAGGCCATGGGGGCAAAATAGACCATGCTCATAAATTTCCACAAACATTTACAATGCAAATCTCATAGAATTTAAAGCTGAAAGTTACCTTACACAGATTATCTAGTTCAACTTCCTCATTTTACAGATAAAAACACTGAGATTTAGACAAGGTAAATGACTCATCCAAGGTTATAAAGGCAGTAAAGAAGCAAACTTATTACATACCATGTATCTATATGTAAACAGTAGGCTTCAGAAAGGAATGAAGATGCAGGAGAGTTAAAACCACAATGAACACTTTCAAAATCATTTCTCTTGAGCAATAGATAAAAAATGATCACACTGTTAAGAATTTTCTATGAACATCCTTCTCTTTGCAAATATCATTTTAAATTTAAAAAAAGACAATAAAAACAGGTTTGTTATTTGTTTGTTTGTCTCCTACTTAAATTCTGCTTTTGGCAAAAACCAAGGGAGGTGCTTTAGCAATTATTCACAATGGTGAAATTACATCAATTAATTACACACTCCATATAATACCAAGCCAACGCATATAATTTTTCCCCTTTTTCTATTCTGGTTTTTGAAAATCCTCATGCAGATACATGAATCTTGCTAAGTATAAACACCAGGACATATAAGCCTATAGTTCATCTTCCTAAGGGGTTTTATTCTTTCCAGAGAAAACAAGATGTAGGAATGAAAGTCTCTCTTTTCCAAATTTAATTTAGCAAATAAATCAGTTCTCTGTCATTTTAAAGGTTACATTTCCCCAGATGAGCACTCCTATTGTTCAAATCTGTATTATTACTGATTAATTGTGCTAAAGACCGTAGAGGGATATAACAATGCTTATGTGGGTATACCACCATTTTGAAGATTTAATTTAAAATAGAGATAATGTGCCTTGCACAACAACCCACAGCAGGACTTTGATGATGATATCGCTGAAACCTTGGATATAGAGAGCATCTTTCTTCCAAGGAGTTTAGAAATCTTTCATGGGTACTCTCACATTTAAAGGACAAGGAAAGATTATTTCTCCCAGATCACAGGGAACTGAAGCCAACAGAGATGAAGTGACTTACCCAAGGTCATGCAGCAATATGCTATAGGGGACTACAACTAAACTGTAACTAAAACGTATGTGGTTTCATGAGACAGTGCATGCCAAAGACCATGCTGCTGAAATCAAACATCAATAAAGGCTTTCCAAATATAGATTGAATTTCTAAGGAGAGAAGTTCCTATTCAGGCCTAAAAGAGTATACAAGAGGTATTGCTTCTACAAAGAAGGCATATAAGAGAAATGCTAAGAAGGAAGGAGCCAAACTAGCTTTCTGAAATAAACTTTGTTTTCCAAGCAAAAAAACCAGCATGGCCCTGTGACAAAAGGCTTTTACTTCCTGCATCTGATATTGCTGTAGAGATGATGACCCAAAAAGTCAATGATAGATAGAGTTAATTTAGTGGACTGCTGAATATGCTCTGTCTCTGTCTCTTTCTGTCTCTGTCTCTCTCTGTTTCTACATACACATACAGATATTCACACGTATGTGTGTAGATATATGTATGTGATATATCTCCTTAGCTGTTAGCATTCTCTCCCTCCTCAAATTATTCTTTATTTATTTATTTCATTATATATTTATCTCCCAGCAAAATGTAGGTATCTTGAATGTATCAAATGTAGGTATCTGTTTGTTTTTGTAACTCCAGTGCCTAGCTATTTACCTGGCTCATAGCAGTTGCTTAATAAATTTATGAATTTAACTCCTGTCTCTTATGCCAAATTTCTACTGGGAATATTTCCTTCAATCCACCTTCAATAATCTCTGTAACCAGGGATGTAAAAGGGCTTTGTTCCAAGGGGCAGATGTCATTCTAACATACTCCTTACAATGAGCCTCCAGGCTGAGGGTATTCTTTCTTGGCCTTCCTGAAACCTCTTTTAGTTAACATCAAGAAAGAGCCAAAGAAATCCAATGACCTGATGCTGTATCTCTGATGAAAGTCTCATAACAAACCTCCAAAGTCCATAATAGAGTATTGCCTTTTTTAACCCTAAGCCTGAATACTAGTTCTTTCCTAATCTTATCTTGCTCTCTTTCATTTCTGGACATTCACTTAGGTCTTTCCCCATAACCACTACACACATTCCTAGAATATACTCATCTCCACACACTGAGATTCTTTTTCTTTGAGGCCCAATCTAGGTATTCCCTCCTCAAAAAAGCCTGGCCTAATCCTCCAGCTGAAATGGACATATGTCTCCCCAAATTTCTTAGCGGATTTTGGCCCTTTCATAATGCTAGCTCATACCATACTCATCTGTTTGTATAATGTATACACCTGTATAGAGCGTAGGCTTCTTCAGGGAAGGAACTGCACTATTGTTCATCTTTGCAACCCTGGAACTCTACAGAGCCTTGCCCCATAGGTCAATTCTTCAAGAACCTGTGATTTCATTGGAGTGGGAACTCCCACTGTGTGTACTTCCTCCACCAATGCAGACCAAAAATTATAGGACTGCTAGAAGCTCAGAGAGGTTAAGATACTTGTCTATAGTCATCTAGCTGGTGAGTTCTGAGGTGGAATTTAAATGCAGGTCTTCCTTACCCTAGTCTAGTATTGTATTCACTATGTATGTCAAGGGATCCATAGGAGATGCTAAATAACTATTTATTTATGTTTGTAAAAATCAAAATTAGCCCTAATCAAAATTACACCTAAGTGAATATAAATATTAATATTCAACTGGGATTGAATGTAGAAACTAAATTTATTCTTCCTTAAAATAATTGCAAAATCTGAAAAATCTTCTCATTTACCTTCTAGATATTTTCTGTAGTGATGATACAAAAATGCCATTTTTATGAAAGATAGCTTGGCATTTTCAGATTAAATTTATTCCTAATTTAGATGATCAACTTTAGCCTAGTCAGAAACAGACACTTTGACCTTTGTTTCAAATAGCTAATGGAACTTTATTTTATAGGACAAGCTCATATCCTGCCAGTGGCTTACTAGTCCCCTCCCAGCTCACCTCTCTAATCAAAGCAAAAGAAAGCAAAATGTGTGAGTGACTTTTCTGATGAGAAAATGACTGGCTAAGACAGAGCTTCCCTCTGGTGCTGATGGAGTTACATGCTGCTAGTTCTGGGCAGAAGCCTGTGCATAAGCAGCTACCTGCAGAGGGCCTTATGAATTTTGCAGAGGAGGATCAAAGTGAAAACAGACATGAATGGTTCTGAACAAGAAGAGAATGAGGGCTGGATGCAGTGACATCTAGGAGAGGAATACTGATAAAGTCTATCCAAGAAGGACTTGAACATGAGCAGAACACCATGCTGCTTGGCTTGGACAGACTTTCTTAGAAATGCCAACATGGGAAAATATGCAAGAAGCAGTACCAGCTGTACTTCCAAACTTGGGACAACAAAGGACTCAAATGGAGATGAAACCTAGACCATAACCAAGAAACCACCTGCCTTGGCCCTAGACTGTTAATCTCTGCAGAAAGAAATTTCCATATTCAACAAGAGGTTGAAACTGAGAGAGGAAACAGCTCCCGGGACACAATAAATCTGGTTTGTGGTTCATGATCATGAGAGTAGAAATAGAACTTGGAGGCTGGGCTGGAAGAAGAGCAATACAGTTTTTTTAAACCAGAAGAGAATTGATTCCTTCAACAGTTAATTTACACAAATAATAGCATCCTTCCAGAAGACACCATTAGAAACACTTAGAAAATGGTTTATGACTTTAGTGACAAAAGGTTGGAGAAATCTTGAGCATAGACAGCAACACTCACCACACCATCATGACTCCTAATATTTTACATTCAGGATTGCCTTAATTTTTATTGTTCTGCATGTCAGTCATTTGTTGAGATATGAGAGTTCCAGGTGATCAGGAGTCACATGAAAACTGCATCTAGCAAAATATCAAAGCCACCCACTTTCCTTAAATACAAATACCACTTACTTATCATCTTAAAATATACATGCTGGAGACCTAGTGTAGAAAACTTGCAAGTAAATCAATTGCTTTTCTAAAGCAATGCAGAGAAGTATAGAAATACTATATACAAAAAGAAATGTGAGAAATTCAGAGAATAATGAGATGATTTGTATAGATGTATGTGGAATGCAATAAACAGTACCAGGAGAACAGTTTATACAATGTCTACAATGATTTAAGCAAACAGAAGAATAATTGGATGATGATGTCTGAATAATTGTAAAGACTAATCTTGGTCCCAGAGGCTAGAACATGAAAAATATGTTGTATACACTGTGTTGTTTGGTTTTGTTTAATTGTTTTTGCATGTTATAAGTGGAGGGCTCCATGCTGAAGAGGGGCAGGACATATATCTAGAAATGATCAAGATACAAAAGCAAAAGATATCAATAAGACTTTTTTTAAAAATGCACTGAAGTTTGCTTCTTTGGCTCACACCTTTGTAAATCAATACATTCTTTAAGTTTATCCTTTGCATAAATTTGGATATTCAGATATAGGTCTGGTAAAAAGTAGGAAGACATGTATAATGCAACTAGATGGACAGAGATAAAGAGACTATTTTGATGCTGCCCAAGGTAACACTAAGCATTCTCCAAACCTATGCCTAGATAGCCAAGAGAACCTGTCTTTGGTGTCCCTGATTCTCTCCAATCATGAATGAAAACTCAGTCCAGCTGATTGGCTAAGAACTTTGGTGCTTTCTACTGCCACTGCCACCACCACCACCATCCACCTTTCTGACTTCAAATCTGGCCTCAGACACTAGCTGTGTGACTCTGAGCAAGTCACTTAACCCTTTTTGCTTCAGTTGCTCATGTGTAAAATGAGTTGGAGAAGGAAATGGCAAATCCTTCTAGTAGCTTTGCCAAGAAAACCCCAAATGGGGTAACAAAGAGTCAGGCTCAACTGAAATGACTGAACAGCAACAAACTACCACCAATGGACCCTGGGATAGCTTAACAATTATTCAATATTCCACCTACCACCTGCCTCTTCTGATCATCATTACCCTAGAGCACTAGAGAGGAAGTCAGGTTTGGGTTCTAGACCTGATCTTGTATTGACTCAGTATGGAACATATTATATTCCCTTGCTGAGCCTCAGTTTCCCAGTGTGTCAAAGGAGGAAGCTGAAGTAGATTATTCTAAGGTCCTTTCAGCCCTAATCTTCTATGATTCCAGTTCTTCATGAACTAACCAGCTGGCAGTACCAAATTGTACTGAATTTCCTTTTCCATTGTGAAAGGGACCTCCAACTGTGAATCTCAGGAGTACTTTTTTTTTCTCTCTCACTCTCTCTTCAATGAGTACAATTTCTTCATGGAAGAATATTCCCTTCATTGACTACAAAAGGATAGAAATTAATTCCAAAGTAGGAGACGGGGTGAGAGGATGATTTAGACAGAGTAGCCTTTTATCCTTTGCCTCCTCAACTATATATGATGACTATTTTACCCAGACTGATAAAAGTCACAGGTGCTTTCTACATTCTCTCAAACTAGCCTACCATCTGAGTGGGTTCTCCCCTGCAATCACCATTATTATCACTTGAACATAATCAGAACTGGAATACCTCCTGTCTCCTACAAGTCATAGCTCTTCCCTTGAGAGGTTACAGCTGAATACGAAGAGGAAGAAATAATTACAACACAAGGCAGAGGATGGAAAGGGCCAAGTAAGCTCTCTCCACAACCTGACTCTAGCCTAGCTTTCGATTTTATTTCCCAGTACTCCAACTAGGAAATGGAATGCTGAGTTAGAGAAACTCTTAATAGGTCAAGTCATCTTGGAACATAGTGAAAGAATAGGGATAAAAAAGCTCAAGGGAGTTATAGTTTTTTAGACTTGTGTAGAGCTACTAGAGATCATAGATATTATCTGGCCCTAATCTCAGTATTCCCCCTTTATACAGCATGGTATAACAGATAAAAAACCAGCTTCAATGCCAGGAAAACCCAGGTTCAAGTTCCACCTATACTGGACAATTTGCTTAACTTTTTAGACTTCTGAGAAACTCTGTAATTGAAGAGAAAGTGTCAGTCTGATTGGTAGAGAGGGAGATTCCTCATCCAGGATTTCCTTATAGCAACGAAATCATAAGTCTAGTCCTTATCCCCCATCCTTCAGCTTCCTTCAGTCCTCAAGTGCCACTTCCTACACAAAGCCACTCTTGATTCCCTCCCCCCTTTTTCTCTTCAAATCATTATGTATTTACTTCTCTGTTCATGTATGATGTGATATATGTGTATGTGTATGTGTATGATGTAATGTATCCACACACATCCCAACCTTGAGACTTTTTTTGTCTCACTATCCCCAGAACCTAGAACAGTGACTTGTATTATAATCGGTCCTTAATATATGTTTTTTAATTGAACTGAACTGAATTGAATTGAATCGAATGAGTGGTACAAGATATCAAGTGCAGCAAGAAATTAGAGAATCGTGGGCGGGGGGGACATTTTCACAGAGGAGATAGGGTAGGATCTGGGACGGTAGGTTCTTGGACTTGGAGGATGGAAAGGACTCAAAACAGACAATTGAGAGGCTGCTGTCTTTAGGAAAGAAGAGAAAAAGCACAGAAACAGAACACAGGGTATGTTTGGGGGACATAAGCAGGCGAAGAATTTTTTATTCTCCCACGTAGGCAGTGGGAAACCATTAAAGATTTTTGAGGAGGGAAGCGAGATGATCAGAGTTTAGGATGATTAATCAGAAGCAAAGACAGGATAGATTGGTATAGAGATACAAAGACTGGAGGCAGAAAGACTGGGTAGGAGATTGTTACAAATATCCAAATTCTAAAGGGAAGTGCTCCAGGAGCAAGAATTTCTTTTCAAAAGGCATGTAATAGAATGAACAGCACTTTAGTATGTGTTTACATCAAAGAGAGGAATCAATGGGAAGTGTGCTTAATGCACATTTTTAGGGGAAAAAAGAAACTTGAAGAAATGTCTTCATTAATGAAGCAGGGTTTTTTTAACCCCCAGAGAGCATCTTCTTGATATATTGTCATTGTTGGTAATATAACTTCCATAACAATGGAGATAAAGACAAGGGGTTGGGGAAGGGAATAAGCAGCATTCCAAAGCATTAGAAATAATGGAGTCATCCAGAAAGCTTCTATCATAAGTCACAGTATGCTTATGTGTCTGCCTCTTTGTTCTCCCACTGTCTCCAGAGCTTTAATAAGGTTTTATAAAAGGCATAGCTGTCTTTTAAGACAATTTCAGCATAGCCTAGAAACGGTAAAAATGCAGTCGACTCTCACTTACCAGTGCTAATGAGGTAAAAAGAAACAATAAATGAAACCCACCGATAAATCAAAAACCTTATTTTGGTCTCCTCCACCAAAACCTCCTGAGATCTAATAAAAAATGGTAAGTATAGTATGGTATAGTGAAAAGAACACTAGATTTTAAGTGAGAGAGTTCAGATTCAGACCCTGGCTCAACTAGGCATTAGCTACGTACTTCAAAATGGAGCCTCAGTTTACCAATCAGTCAAAGAAGGGAATTTCTGCATTCCTCCATTCCAAAAACACTTAATAAGCTGTTTACAACATGCAGGGGTGTAAAATTCTGGGGGAACAGACATTTCTCTTAATGTGTCACTAATGATGGAGAAAGCATATGGATGAATAACTATAGGACAATGGGGAACAAGATTCATCCAAAGGAAGGGTCCAGGCAAAGCCCTAAGAGAACTGAGGTGGGAAAGATCACTCTAACCTGGAGATTAGAATTTTGGAAGGCTTCACAGAAGACGTCGCATCTTAACTGGGCATCAAAGAAAAGTGGGAGAAGGCCATGATTCCAGAGGACAAAAGATGGCTTCAATGATGCCTGACCAAGAGGCAATGGACCTCAGGATGCAGAAGATTAGATATACATTTTTGGACATAGGCAATTCAAGAATTTGTTACAAAGTTCTTTTTTAAAATGGAGGAACAGGATTACTGTTTATAAAAACTCAATTTTTTTTTAAAAAATTCCTACCTAGCTGTTTCTTTTGTTCCTTTTCAATGCAGAATCCAATTTCACAAGTTAGAGGGAAAAGTCAAGGGAAAGTGGGGGAAGAGAGCCTATTCCAAGCATGGTGGATGCTAAAATCAAAGGCACAGATACCCAAAGAGAACATCAAATGGGGAATATAGAGTAGCCTACTTTGGCTAGAAAACAGTATTTGCAGGGAAGTAGTATCAGATAAGGCTAGAAATCCAAGGTAAAAAGTTTATTCAAAGAGCAATGGGAAGCTAATGAAAATCTTACAGCAGAAAGGTGACAATCAGAACAATGCATTTTATATACGCAATAACATAAAGGACAGATTGGTGGATGGGTATACTGGAAGCAGTTAAACTAATTTGCAGACTATTACAATAGTCTAGAAAAGATGAAAAAGCCTAAATTAGGATAGTAGCAGTGGGGGTAGGGAAGAGGGCACAGATATTATGGAGACAGAATGGAAAAGATTTGGCACCTGTTTGAATATGATGGGTGCAAAAGCAGGAAAAATGAAAGATAACTCCAAGATTATAAATGTAATAGATGTGGAAGGTGGTGGTAGCATCAAGAGAAACTGAGAAGCTAGGAGAAGGAAGAGGCTTTGGCAGTGGGGTAGGGTGGGGGTGCAGGAATTATGATGACCCCAGTTTTGAACATGTTGAGTTGTAGGTGTCGGTGGACCATCTAGGTAAAGATTCAGGCAAACAGTGGAAAATATATAGCTGGAACTCCAACAATGACCTCTAAGTTCCTTACTATTCTTAATCCTAGATTGTTCTTCCAGGTCCTCTCCTTTTTGTTATCTGCCCTCTAGTGGAAATGTTGCTGAGAGGGTTAAGAAGGATGCAGAGAGGGCAGCTAGGTGGTACAGTGAGAAGAGCAGCAGCCCTGGAGTCAGGAGGACCTGAGTTCAAATCTGGCCTCAGACACTTGACACATGTACTACCTGCGTGACCTTGGGCAAGTCACTTAACCCCAATTGCCTTGCCAAAAAAAAAGAAGTATGCAGAGAAGAAGCATGGGCCAGATAATCCACAGGATGGATAATCAACTTTTCCAAAATGGCTCAAATCCATAGTTACAAAGTCTAAGACTACAAAGTCAAAGAACAAGAGCTAGAAGGAACCTCAGAAGCAATATAGTCCACATCTCTTGTGCAGATGAAGAAAATAAAGACCAGGTAGGTTATAGCAAGCAAGTAAGTAAACGTAAAGTCAAAAAGGATACTATTTAAACCCAGGTGCACTGACTTAGCCAGTACACAGTTCACTCTACTAACACTAAGCTGGAAAAAAAACACAAAGTCAATCACTTCTCTTCATCTGCCACCTCCTCCATAATTTCCTCTGCTTCCTTTACTCCTCAAACCAATTGCCTAGCCCTGGAGGAATTTTCACCCTGGGACTCCACTATCCTTGCTATCCTTACTGTTGGCTGCCATTCCCAGAATGCTATTTCAAGAAGGTCCCAGAAATGTTTCACTCTACTCTCTTCTCTCTGGTAACTGTGTTCACAATCTCCTTACCTTCTAACTCTTTAACCATGATTAAATCAACTCTGCCATTGTTCCTGAATGGCAGAGTTCCCCTATGGCCCCACTCACCATACCTGTAACTTTCTGGACCAAAGTGATTCTCCCTGGCCACCATTCCACTATGAGTGTTCTTTCCTCCCTTTTCAGAGAAAAATCCTTGAGGACAGGTACTATTTTGGGTTTTGTTTGTATCCACAATGCTCAGCACAGTATTTGGTACATCCTAAGCACTTAACAATTACTTTTTCCTTCCTTCCTTTTTCCTTCATCTAGTCCAACCTATTCCTACAACATCTCCAACAGGAGGTTCAAATGTTGAGATTGGGAGGAGGGGAAAAAGGGAAGAAATGGACATTAGAAGACTGGGTTTGGAGTCAGAAGACCTAAGGTCAAATCACAGCTCTGTCACTTAAACTATGTAGTAAGAGTAACCTATTCTACTACATGACTGGAATCTATAGAGGTAAGACTAGAAGCTCTGTGCCACATATGCTGGGTTGTTTTGTTTTGGATTTTTTCTCTAAAAAGGCAATGAAAATATACTCAGCACTTATTTGGCTCAGAAAATTAAGTCTGGAACTCTTAACATAATGTCCTAGTCACCTAAGGAATAAAAGTCCAATATAGAAATAGTTGGAGATGGCTCAAGTTAATACACTCCCTGATGACATGCAAATCAACCAGGTTTTCCAGGTTTGGCAAATATGGGGGCAAGAAGAGCTTTATCTACCTCAATTGAGATTGAATCCTTAAGGATTATACTTTCTGCGTGATTGTTAATTGAACTCATTTCATTAAATGTGATGCAACCTATGAGTGTCTCATTTCATGCCAATCCCAAGTCTGAACCAACAGATCAGTCCAGAATAACCCATGTGTCCCTGAGCGACTAACTATAGAACACAAACTCCTTGAAGGCAGAGATTGTACTGTTTTATCTGCATCCTAGCACCTGATGGTACCTGACACATATACACTTAATAAATGCTTGTTAACCTGAGGTAACACCTCACACCTATCAAATTGACTAATGTAATAAAAAAGGAAAATGACAAGTATTGGAGGGGATATGGAAAAACTGGGACGCTAATAAACTGTTGTTGGAGTGAAATGGTCCAACTATTCGGGAGAACAATTTGTAACTACACCCAAAGGGCTGTAAAATTGTGTATACCCTTTGACCCAGCAATACCACTACTAAGTCTGTATCCCAAAGAGAGCAAAGTAAAAGGGAAAGGACCTGTATGTACAGAAATATTTATAGCAGTTCTTTTTGTGGTGGCAAAGAATTGGAAATTAAGGGAATGCTCATCAATTGGAGAATTGTTGAACAATGGAATTTTATGGATGAAATTACTATTGTGCTATAAGAAATGATGAACAGCTCATCGAATTTGGCTTAAGGAGGGAATAACATACACATGCAATTGGGGATGGAAATCCATCTTACCCTACAGGAAAGTAAGGGGGAAGGGGATAAGAGAGGGAGGATGATAGAAGGGAGGGCAGATTTGGGAGGGGGGAAATCAGAAGCAAACACTTTTGAGGAGGGACCGGTCAAAGAAGATAATAGAATAAACAGAGGGTGAGACAAGACAGAGGGAAATACAGTTAGTCTTTCACAACATAACTGTTATGAACATGTTTTGCATGACTACACATTATCACCTATATCAAATTGCTTGCCTTCTCAATGAGGGTGGGTAAGAAGGGAGGAAGGGAGAGAATATAGAACTTAAAGTTTTAAAAATGAATGTTAAAAATTGTTTTTACATGCAACTGGGAAATAAGATATACAGGCTATGGGGTATAGAAATCTATCTTGCCCAACAGGAAAATAGAAGGGAAGGGGATAAGAGAAGGGGCAGGTGGTGGTAGAAGGGAGGGCAGATTGGAGGAAGCCATAACCAAAATGTGCACCATCTTGGGGTAGGGGGAGGGGAGAGATGGGAAGAAAATTTGGAATTCAAAAATCTTGTGGAAGCAAATGTTGAAAACTAAAAATAAATTAATTAATGAAAAGAAATGATGAGCAAGATGGTTTCAGAAAAATCTGGGAAGATTTGTATGAACTGCTAAAAAAAAGGGGGGGAGTGAGCAGAACCAGCAGAACATTGTACACAGTAACAGCAAAACTGTACAATGATCAACTGTGAATAGCTATTCTCAGCAACGCAACTATCCAAGATAAAAAAAGACTTACAATGAAAAATGGCATCCACCTCCAGTGAAAGAACTGAAAGAGTCTGAATGAAAATCAAAGCATACTTTTTCTTTGCTTTCTTTATTTTTCTTGGTTTTTTAATATGTTTTCTTTTGCAATGTAGCTAATATGGAAATATGTTTTGCATGACTGCACATATATATTCTATATAAAACTGCTTGCCTTCTCAAGAAGGGGTGAAGGAAGGGAGAGATGGAGAAAATTTAGAATTCAAATTTTTTAAAAAGTGAATGCTAAGAAAATTTTACATGTAACTGAGAAAAAATAAAATAAGAGAGAGGAAAAAACAAATGCTCATTAAATTGAACTGAAATGAACTGAAGTCATTTAAGTCTTATTTTCCTCATTTATAAAATGACAACATTGGATTAGATGACCTGTAAGGTCTCTTCTGCATTTAAATCCTATGTATGTAGCCTTTATTGCAAAGGTTGTCCTCCTCAAGCAACCATTCAGTGAATTCTAATAGCAATAATAGCTCATAATTGTGTAATACTTCAAGGCAGGGATGGGGAACCTGCAGCCTCGAAGTCACATGGGGCCCTCTAGGTCCTCAACTGTAGCCCTTTGACTGAATCCAAACTTCACAGAACAGATCCCCTTAATAAAAGGATTTGTTCTGTAAAACCTGGACTCAGTCAAAAGGCTGCACCCAAGGACCTAGAAGGCCACGTGTGGCTTGGAGGTCACAGATACTCCACTCCTGCTTTAAGGTTTCAGAGCATGTGATCCTCCCAACTCATTGCATGTATTATTGTCTATTTTAGAGATAAGGAAAAGGAGGAGGCTCCTAAAGTTTAAATGATTTGCCCGAAGTTGGTAAGTGACAGTGCCTAGATTCGAACCCAGGTTGTCTGACTCCAAGACTAGGCATCTGTTATTCTTACCTATGCTACTCCTAACTCAGAATCACAAAATCACAGAGTCTAAAAGTTGAAAGGGACCTTAGAGGCCATTTTATCCAACCCATACTTGACCAATAATCTTCTCTACAATATTGTTTACGGTTGGTCATCCGGGTTCTGCTGGAAGACTTCCAAGGCAAAACAAGGCACTGCTTTTTGGGGCAACTCTTACTACATTCGAAAGGCTCTAACTTTTAGGACTTTTTTCCTTAATCAATAACCATTGATTAAGCATTACATATGTTTCAGGCATTCTGCAATATCCTCAGAATACAAAGATAAAAACAAAATAGCCCTGCCCTGGAGGAGCTGACAGTCTACTAAAGAAAACAACACGTATACTATGTACACAAATGTATACAAAAGAAATTGGGGGTGGAGGTAATCAGGAGATGCAGACATCAGGAAAGGAGAATGCAGTTGAGCTTAGCTTTGTGAGAAGGTAGGGATTCTAAGAGGAGACAAGGCAGGATTGCTTTCCAGGCATAGGGGACAGTTTGTGCAGAAACAGAGGCATAGATGGAGTAGTACTTATGAAGAATAGCAAGGAGGCTAATTTGGCTGGCATTTAAGAGTATGTGAAAGGAAGTAAGTACTACCAAGTCCAGAAAGGTAGATAGGAGCCTGAAAGGGAGGCGCTTTCAATACCAAATAGAGAAGCTTTGATCCTAAAGGCAATTGAAAGCCATTGGATGCTTTTTTTAAAAATTTATTTATTTAACATATTTGGTTTTCAGCATTGATTTTCACAACAGTTTGAATTACAAATTTTCTCCCCATTTCTACCCTCCCCCCCACTCCAAGATGGCATATATTCTGGTTGCCCTGTTCCCCAGTCAGCCCTCCCCTCTATCACCCCCCTCCCCTCTCATCCCCTTTTCCCTTCCTTTCTTGTAGGGCAAGATAAATTTCTACGTCCCATTGCCTGTGTATCTTATTTTTTAGTTGCATGCAAAACCTTTTTTTTGTTTTTGAACATCTGTTTTTAAAACTTTGAGTTCCAAATTCTCTCCCCTCTTCCCTTCCCACCCACCCTCCCTAACAAGTCGAGCACTTCAACCTAGGCCACGCATGTATCATTATGTATAACCCTTCCACAATACTCATGCTGTGAAAGGCTAACTACATTTTGCTCCTTCCCAACCCATCCGGCTTTATTGAATTTTCTCCCTTGACCCTGTCCCCTTTCCAAAGTGTTTGTTTTGATTACCTCCACCCCCATCTGCCCTCCCCTCCATCATCCCCCCACCTTTTATTTTTTTTTATCTTCCTCCCTCTTCTTTCCTGTGGGGTAAGATACCTAACTGAGTATGTATGGTATTCCCTCCTCAGGCCGAATCTGATGAGAGCAAGGTTCACTCATTCCCCCTCACCTACCCTCTCCCCTCCTCCCACAGAACTGCTTCCTCTTGCCACCTTTATGCGAGATAATCCACCCCATTCTAGCTCTCCCTATCTCCCTCTCTCAATATATTCCTCTCTCATCCCTTAATTTCATTTTATTTCTTTTACATATCTTCCCTTCACCTTCAACTCGCCCTGTGTCTGTTCTCTCTCTTTTACATATATATATATATGTATATACATATATAAAAGCACACATATATATATATACCCACATACACATGCATACATATACACATAGATACATACATACATACACATTCACTTATATATATACATAAACATATATATATATGCATATTCCCTTCAACTACCCTAATACTGAGGTCTCATGAATCATACTCATCATCTTTCCATGTAGGAATGTAAACAAAACAGTTCAACTTTAGTAAGTCCCTTGCAATTTCCGTTTCTTGATTACCTTTTCATGCTTCTCTTGATTCTTGTGTTTGAAAGTCAAATTTTCTATTCAGTTCTGGTCTTTTCACTGAGAAAGCTTGAAAGTCCTCTATTTTATTGAAAATCCATATTTTGCCTTGGAACATGATACTCAGTTTTGCTGGGTAGGTGATTCTAGGTTTTAATCCTAGCTCCATTGACCTCCGGAATATCGCATTCCAAGTCCTTCGATCTCTTAATGTAGAAGTTGCCAGATCTTGGGTTATTCTGATTGGGTTTCCACAATACTCAAATTGTTTCTTTCTGGCTGCTTGCAGTATTTTCTCCTTGATATGGGAGCTCTGGAATTTGGTGACAATATTCCTAGGAGATTTCTTTTTGGGATCTATTTGAGGAGGCGATCGATGGATTCTTTCAATTTCTATTTTGCCCTGTGGCTCTAGAATATCAGGGCAGTTCTCCTTGATAATTTCTTGAAAGATGGTATCTAGGCTCTTTTTTTTTTATCATGGCTTTCAGGTAGTCCAATAATTTTTAAATTCTCTCTCCTGGATCTATTTTCCAGGTCAGTGGTTTTTCCAAGGAGATATTTGACATTGTCTTCCATTTTTTCATTCCTTTGGTTCTGTTTTATAATATCCTGATTTCTCATAAAGTCACTAGCTTCCACTTGCTCCAATCTAATTTTTAAAGTAGTATTTTCTTCAGTGGTCTTTTGGACCTCCTTTTCCATTTGGCTAATTCTGCCTTTCAAGGCATTCTTCTCCTCATTGGCTTTTTGGAGCTCTTTTGCCATTTGAGTTAGTCTGTTTTTTAAGGTGTTGTTTTCTTCAGTGTATTTTTCAGTATTTTTTTGGATCTCCTTTAGCAAGTCATTGACTTGTTTTTCATGGTTTTCTTGCATCCTTCTCATTTCTCTTCCCAATTTTTCCTCTACTTCTCTAACTTGCTTTTCCAACTCCTTTTTGAGCTCTTCCATGGCCTGGGACCAGTTCATGTTTTTCTTGGAGGTTTCTGTTGTAGGCTCTTTGACTTTATTAATTTCTTCTGTCTGCATGTTTTGGTCTTCTTTGTCAGCAAAGAAAGAATGCAAAGTCTGAGATTGAACCTGGGTGCGTTTTCGCTGCCTGGCCATATTCCCAGCCAACTAACTTGACCCTTGAGTTTTTCAGTGGGGTACGACTGCTTGTAGATTACAGAGTTCTATGTTCCACGTTTGGGGGGGAGGTGCCAGCTCTGCCACACCAGCACTGCTCCTTCCCCAAGAACCCCCAACCCGAACTGGGCTTAGATCTTCGGCAGGCTGTGCACCCCTGCTCTGATCCGCCACTTAATTCCTCCCACCAGGTGGGCCTGGAGCCGGAAGTAACAACAGCTGTAGCTGCCCCACCTCCGCTGCCCCCGGGGCTGGAAGCCGAACTGCGAACTCCTTCCACTCCCGCAGCTTTTCCCACTAACCTTCTCCACAGTCTTTGGTGTTTGTGGGTTGAGAAGTCTCGTAACTGCCGCAGCTCACTGAATCAGGGCGCTAGGGCTGGTCTGGATGGTCCACGCCGCTCAAGCTGCGCTCTGCTCCACTCCGTTCCCAGCTCCCAGCTCCCAGCTCCGAGCTCTGTGTGGGATAGACCTCACCCAGAGACCATCCAGGCTGTCCTGGGCTGGAGCCCTACTTCCCTCTGCTGTTTTGTGGGTTCAGCCATTCTAGAATTGGTTCAGAGCCATTTTTTATAAGTTTTTGGAGGGTCTCTGTACGGAGCTCACATTATTCCCTGCTTACCAGCCGCCATCTTGGCTCCGCCTCCCATTGGATGCTTTTTTAAAAAATTATTTTAAATTTATTACTTTTCAATTAATAAGCATTTATTTTCTTTCCTCCCTATCTACCCCCCAATTTAAAAGAAATAGAGAAAAACAAAAATTCTCTTAACAAATGTAGATGATCAAGCAAATCAAATCCCCATATTGTCCATGTGCAAAAATGTCAGCCACATTCTGCATTTTGAATCCATTCCTCTCTATGAGAAGGTAAATACATTTGTGAGGCAGGGACAGATTTATGCTTTAGGAATATCAATTTAGCAGTTGCATGGAGGTTGGCTTAGAGAGGGGAGAGGTGAAGGGAAACCAATTAGGAAGTGATCGCAATAGCCTAGATAAGAGATGATGAAGGTCTGATCTGGAGGCCATGTGCATGACAACGAGGGGATGGATACGAGAGTTATTGCAGAAACAGAACCAAGAAGACTTTGCAACTGATTCCTTAAACCAAACCCAAATCAGCCAGTCATCAACTTCCACCCATTGTTCCAAGTTCTACCATCTGGGACAAAGCAAAACAAATGTAATCCCTCTTCCACATAACATAATCCTCCACACACTTAAAGATAGCTATCATGTCCCCACACCAGTTTTCTCTCCTCCAGGACATACATTCCCAATTCCCTCCACTCATCTTCACGTGGCATAGGCTCCACTTCTCACCACCTTTGTTGTCCTCTTCTGAAAGTGTACCAACTTGTCTTTGTCTATTTCTTTCCCCAAATGTATTAAACTCCAGATGTGGTCTGACAAGGGTAGACTTCTAAGGGACTTCTCTCATTCTGGAAATTATGCTTATCTTAATACAGTATAGGATAGCATTAGCTACTTTGCTTGCCATGTGCCACTACTGAGGAATATTGAGTTTGCAATTCATTAAAATATCAAGATATTTTTCAAAGCAAAAGACATCTAGCCTTGACTCCCTTATTCTAGAGTTATGAAGTTTTTTTTAATACAGTTAAAGAAGTTTAGATTTACTCTACTAAGTTTCTTCTTAAAATATGGCCTATCATTTTAACCAGTTGAGTTCTTTCTGGATCCTGGCTCTGACACCCAATGTTGTAGCTCTCCCTCCAAATGCTGCATCAGCTGCCTATTTGACAAGCATATGAAAATATACGTGCTCATACACTGTGACCACCCATTTGTCTTCAGCTGAATAAAATAATTTCTCCATGGACAAACTCATTATAAAGAAAACCAACTTGTTCATGAAGCATCAACTTGAAGAGAAGTACTGCCAGCAAAAGACTTCAATGGAGAAGAAAGAAAGACAAGTGCTTAAGCACAGCACCACTGAGTGTTGCATTAGGAAGAGTAATATTTGCATTTTGTTGACTTTGCAGTGGTGGTGAAAATTGAATTTATAATATGAGAAAATATGCAGATGGATCCATTAATAAACAGTTCGACTTTTATTTTGGGATATATTTACATAAGCATTTTTGTAAAGAGAAATCAGAGTTACTAACATAAATTCCATGCATGCATTTCACAAACATTAAATTAACAACAAGAAAAAAAACCCAACACCATGCCAAGCACACTCTTATTTCATTCTCCTACAATTCCACTGTGGGTAGAAAACCCTTTCAATACTGAGAAGCTGCCATTATCAAGACTGCCAAACATCATAAGCAAAGCAAAGCCTTTTAATATAAAATTCATCCTCCTCAAATTCATTTCTCAGGCTGACATTAGTAACAATGCACAATCTCTTTCCAGATTGAATTCTATATTGATCATTTCTTATGGGCATAAACTTGATTCTTGGCTTTCTGAACACTTTCTGTCGCATTGAAGATGATTTGCTCAATGGCTGAAAGGTTTCTAGCTAACCCAAATACATCTGCCAGGGTTTTTTTTAAATCAACATTTTCAAAGTGCTGCTGAAACACAAATGTTATTCATAGGTTCATGGCTTTAAAGCTAGAAGGGATCTTAGAGGTCATTCACTTCACTCCCACAGTTTTACAGATAAGAAAATGGTGACCTACACAAACTCCTCCTGGGACCGTTTCATTTTGTCTTTGTTTCCGTTTGTCCATCCTCTGGAGACAGTTCACCCAAGTAAGCAATGACTCAATAGGTTAGATAAAGATCAAAGACCAGTTACAATGTACCCAACAGCTTAATTGGGCCCCAAAACATAACAAATCAGAAGAAAATTCTGCTGAGACCCTGGGAACCCTGCCCTTCCATGTCCACTCCTAGAGCCCATGGACTCAGGTATGCGGAGTTCACTTTCTTCTCAAAAACCAGCCTGGCCAAGAAATGTGATCTCAATACAGGGCCTTGACACGTGACAATCTAAATCCGTAATAATCTTTCAGAAAGATACTCTTTTCCCAGCAAGCTTTATATTCTGTTCTGTCTCATACTTAGACCTATAAAATGAGACTGAATGGAACATGGGCTTAAAAGGCTTTATTACTGGTTTAAATATTCACAGTGCAACAATCTGCTCAAGATAGATCAGAGTCATGTGGTTTAATATGCAAACAATTACTCAGTTTAATTTCATTTTGCAGGAGTTGAAAAACAAACTATAATCATGGTTTATGCTGCTCACTCTATTCCCAGACCCGCCATGGTTTCTAACACGATAAATACCAAAGCCATTTCAATCCTTTCATGCTATCCTTTATGTTTCTGATTGGATTTTATTCTCGAACACGGGGGGACTGGCAGGACTCTATATTTTCCTCTTCCATTTCCACATTAGCCACATGAAAAAGTGGGTCATTAAAAGGCATATAGTATCTCATCTAAAAGGGTCACATCTCACGTGCCCATTTCAGCGTCTATAAAAATGCAGTGAATAAGGTGAACTGTTGCCCCACAATCGCCAACTATGCAGCCTCTCCTACACAGTCCTAGAGGCCCCAGAGTACTCCATGAAAGAAGTCACATGGGTTATGGGACAGTATTAAAATTCCATCTCTCCAACTTATTAGCCATGTGACCTTGGACAAGTCACATACCTCTAAGCTCCAGTTTCATCCTCTGTAAAATGAGGGGGTTAAGATCTCTTGTAGCTCTACGTCTATGATCCGAAGATCTATATTATCATTTCCTTTTTAAAACTAGAGCCCCGATCTGGAGTCAGAGGACCAGAATTCAATTTCCAGTATTGTTATTCACTACCTGTGAGATGCCGAACAAGTCAACCAAATTCTCAGCAAAAAAATTAGTAGATTGAATGAGATGATCTCTATGGTCCCTTTCCATTCTGAAATCCCATGAACCCATGACTAAGTGACTGCCTCAGACTGAGCTTACTTTACTGACTATCATCCCTTGGCATTCAACATTTTAATGGGGAGAAGAACCTCAAAGACAAATTTCCTATGGTAAAGCAGCAATTAACAGAGATGCTTACAACTATTCCTATTCTCTGAGTTAATTCATCTAACAGTTGCTCTCCATAACACAATTTAAACATTCCATCCCTTCATGGGTTTGGCTGGGTCCATACAAGTGAGCCTGGTCAGATAAACAAAAATACACTTAGGCCTCAGCCAAGCATTTCGAGCTGAAGGGATTTGGGAGCCTAAATTTTAGAGACAATTTCTGATAAAGACAACTTTCAATAATGGACAACAACACTAGAATATAGTGCTGTGTTTTCAATTTAAGGGCCAGTGAAGATGTAATAACCAAAAGTTATTAACTCAAAGTAGTTGAAATGTTTTCTCATTCCATTTGATAAGCTCCAATCACTTTTACCTATGCTATGACCCCGTGTGGCTTTTAGAGCAGAAAATAATATTATGATTTAATTAAGGCTGCAGTTCTAATTGGTACTTTGTAAACTACAGAAGCAAAATGATGCACTAAGGATTCAAAAAAGACATTTTTCCTTTGAGGCCCAAGATTAAGAAATAGAAGCAGCGACAGATGCCTCACTGAAGGTGTGGAGGCATAGATAACTTTCACCCAAAACATTCCAACTCTCTTCCATGACCTCTCTCATATATGTTACGCAGAGCCAGATGTCAAAGGCTACAACTCAATAGGTCTGAAGTCTGTACCATTTGTGCTAGGAAAGGAATTAGCAGATGCTCATTATATCCGTGTTTCAGCAGAGGCTGAGATAGTCATGATAAATGGCTTATATTGTAATCCTTTTGATGGAGGATCCTGTCTCCTCTCAGGTTTTACATCACGTCAAGTACTCTGTCACTTTCCAATTCGTGAATAATATTGTGATTAAGGTTCCAGGCTTGGCTCAATATATTTATTCCCTTCAATGTATTGATTGTCAACAACAAACTCACTCCACAGAGAACACAGTCCCTACCCCTGTTGCTTTTGGACTTTCTACCAAGGATAAAGTTCCTGACATAAAAACCAAGCTGAAAAAAGCAGATTAAGGAAACCAAAACAACCAGTCCAGGTTTCAAGCTTCAAAGCCCACTTTAAATGATATCTTATTTTTAAGACCTCTCTGATTGCCCCCTGTTCTTGAAGATCTCTCTGTACCCTTAGACCTTATAAAGTTAAGACAGTGGCCCTACCTTAAAGGAGCTTCCAGTTACACTATTAGTTCTGCTTTCTATCCTAGACCCCAGCTATCTAGAGCATTCAGGGAACTTCTCTTTCTGAATAACCACATTTTTAAGAGATCTGAGAGCTGGACTGCATAGACGGTGACATAGGACTTGACTAGGGGAGACTGGCAGCTACGGAAATGTAGAGGATGGAATGGATGTGAGAGAAATGCCAGACCTTGATGACAGATGCATTGTAGGAGAAAAGGAGACAGAAGGATTAATTTCAAGGAATGGGGTTGCCACTATGGGAAACTAGCGGTGGGGAAGGTGGGGTAGTTGGTAGATAAAAAGATAAAGAGAGGGAGCTGAGTGAATGTTCCGTAGGCAGTTGGGGGGATTCAAATCCTAGCTCTAGCACATACTATGTTACTTTAGGTGAGTCACTTAATATCTTTAGGCCTCAGTTTCCTCAAATGTAAACTGAGAGGATTGGACTGAATGGCTTCAACCTTCCCCTTCTATCTCTAGACATATGATCCTATGACATATGTGATGGGGACAGTTGAGGGTTCCAGGCTGGAATTCACTCTTGGCGCTCATCTTGGAAGTAAAAACAAGCACTGAACACTGAGTCAGAAGACAGGTCTCTATACTTCTGTGGGTTTCAATTTTCTCTTGAATAAAATAAGGAGGTTGATACAGATGTTCCCTAAAGTCTTCTCCAGCTCTAAATCCTATGAGTTCAAGTGTGAATGAAAAAGCAAGGACATACATAACCTTGAGGCACACTCATGGTTAGGAAGTGAGAGGAAGAATAAGGACAAGAAAAGAATATAGGGCAGGAGTGGTCTAAGAGGAGAGATAAAGGAAGAACCAGGAAAGTACAGCCCCAAGGAAGGCAGGCATTTCAAGAAGTAGATGGCTCAGAAGGGCAACTTGCTCTGGCGATGTCCAGAAGTACAGGAACTGAGGAAAGTCCTTAAGATAACCTCCCTGGGACTCAATTTGCCTCAGTATAAGCAAGAATAGGAATAATGTAATTAAAAGATATTAGAAGAATAAAAGAGAAAAATAATTCATACCTGACCAAGAATGGTCACAAGGCTGGCAAATGTCAGAACTGGTCCTGGAACCCAGGTCTTCCAAGTTCAAGGCCATGTCTCATTCACCACAGCCAGACACAGAAACTCTCTTCAAGGATCTCAGCAAGGAGGGCTCCCCCTAAGAGGGTGGGGTGTGTGTCTAGTCAAAGTTATGGGCATAGGAGAGCCCAAGGGCAAGGGCCATCTCAGAGAAGCAAATCTTGGAGGGGTCCCCCTGAGCCCTAAGATGCCCCAGTAAAACAATCTACACACTTGGCTGCTCCCTCGGCAATAATGAGAGGACTGGCGCACGTGCAGCTGCTGAGCAATCAGGCAAGAGGCAATCAGCCTCTCCAGCAGGTCCCTACTCATGGGAGAACTAGGGAAGATGAATTAGCCGGGATAGTAACAGGTTTGAGAAGGAAGGTCTAGGCACCAAGCAATTTGCAATCAAAGCCACTTACTGAAGGCTGTGATCAGGGACACAACGGTAACTCCCTTCTGAAATCACTAGTTTCGTGAAGCCAGGGAAGCCTAGTCTTCATATGATACGTTCTCCAGCTTCCAGGAGTATTGGAGAATTTATAAAACCCATCATGTAAAGGGAAGATTATGGAACTTGGAGTCAAAAGTCCAAAAGTCCTGGGCTCAAGTTCCAGCTCCACCAGTCACAGGCCAGTCAATGAGGTTCTCTGGTCCTCAGTTTCCCTATGTATAAAATGGGGAAATTTGAGGGCAATTCAATAGCTAACCTAAAGTTAAACATGTTTTTGAAATTCTTTCAGAAACATGAATAAAAATGTTGCTACCTGCATTCTGTAGAAATTAAGTGCAATATCTAATACATCAGCAAGAATGTAAGCATTCACTATATGCCAGGCATTGCACCAAACAGTGGAGATACAAAGCAAGGCAAAACCAAAATCGAAGTAACAAGGGTCTGTAGTAATGGATGTAGCAATGGCAAATATAAATGGAAAATATGAAAATGAAAATTCATGTCAGTCATAGACTCTGCCTCACAGTCTCTGCCTTATATACCTTATAGGTGAGGAACAAATATTAAAATGGATGGGAGGGCACTTTGGAAATTTTGAAAACTGTTATTATCCCCGCAAAGAAGATGGCAAAGATTCTTTCTAGCTCTGGCACAACTAGCCTCAACAGGGTGTGACTCTCTGAATACTTTCCTGAGTATTCTTTGTTGTACATACTAAAATATGAGATGTACACTTGAGCTATGGTTGGAAAATTTCCACCAGCAAGATTGAGCCAAGTCCCATAATTTGGGCATTGCTCCCAGGTACAGAACTTTGGAGGATTGGTCAAGTCTTCGAAGGGAAGGAAAAAGCAGAAGGGGAGGCCTAGGTAGTCCAAGTTTTCCCCCTCCTGTTATCCCTTCCTTCTCACTACCAGGAGCATGCCATGCCTCCTCCTCCTCCTCCTTTCAAAAAAAATAATAATAATAGGTCCATTATCAAAAAGCATTAGGGCTGACCCACTGCTAGACTACCAAGCCCTGCCACCTTTGGCAGGTGACTTCCTCACTCTGTACCAGCTTCCTCCTCTATAAAAAGAGAGTATCTGGACTAGATCATAGAAGCCTCTTTCAGAGCTGGAAGGAACCTTAGAGGACATATAGTCCAACTCCCTCGTTTTACAGAAGACTTTCCTAACCCCTCACCTACCCAGGTGATAGTGGCCTCCCCTCCCCTACAAAGATATCTTTTTGTATATATTCATTTTGCTTGTGTATATATTGCCTCCCCCGGTAGAATGCAATATCCTTGAAAGGAGTTGTTTCATTTTTGACTTTTTATCTCTAGCACCTGGCTCATAGTAGGTGCACAATAAATGATAGTTCATTGATTGGTTGATTACAGAGGCTCAAAGTAATTAAGCGACTTACTCAGGGTCACACAAAGGTAGGGATTTGAACCCTGGTCCTCCGACTCCAAAAATCAGACACTGCCTCTCTAAAGTGTATTCAAGATCTAACATTCTATGGTCCTGTAAAGTGATGTGTCCCCAGACAAGCAATGGCAAGCCATCACGAAAGATACTATAGATTTTGGCTTAGATCGGAGGTTCCACAGCCGCAATCAGGGCTTCCCTTGAAATGCATTCAATTCAACAAATATTTATTAAACACCTACTGTGCGCCAGGCACTGTTTTGGGTACTGGAGATGCAAATAAATGGAGATGCCCGTTAAGTATCTTATAGTCTCCTGAGGAAAAATAATATGCATTCATATAAATATATATAAAATACAGGGCATCCCAAAAAGTCTTAGTATAGTTTTAATTTTTAACAGCTGGGGGCCTGTTGGGATGGGAAGGCACAGAAAGCCATAAAGAAAGGCCTCGTAGAGGAAGTAGGATTTGATCTGAGCTTTGAAAGAAACTAGGGGTAAGCGAAGATAAAGAGTATGCAAAGCAAATAAAAACTAATTTCAGGAGGCGGCAACATTAACAACTAGGGGCATGAGGAAGGGCCTACTATAGAAGGTGGCATTTGGGCAGAACCTAGAAAGGAACTGGTGATTGCAAGAGGCAGAGGGAGAATATTCCTGGCAAAGAGGACAGTCTGTGCAAAAGCACCAAGACAGGAGAACAAGTAGGTCAGTTATCAGATGCCAGAAAGCGAGAAGGGATAGTTAACAAATCCCAAAACAAAGTTGTGATCCAAAAGGATCTTGACAAGCTAGAATGATGAACTGAACATAAAATAAGGATAGGGCTCAGAACTGAGATTTCCTCGGTATAAATGAAATTTAATAAGACTAAATATTGTCTTATATTTGAGTTTAAAAATGCAATTTTTAAAAAAGCCAAGCATAGTGGTACCTACTTGTACTGGGGAGGCTGAAGCTGGTGGACCACTTCAGCTCAGTAGTTGTGAGCTACACTGTGCTAAACTTACTTAGCATCTAGCCCCTTAGCAGGGGGTAGTGGTGAGGGGCAGGGAGAGAAGTCAGACATCAAGCTGCCTAAATAGGGGCAAACAGGCCCTGGTCAGAAATGGAGCAAGTGGGTCAAAGCTCCTGTACCAATCACAATAGTATTGGACTCGTGAGTAGCCCTTGTACTTTCAGCTTGGGAAAAATACAGAGACCTCATCTCAGGGGAGAAAAGTAACATCACAAGTATAAGTTTTCATTCACCAGGTAATGAATTATGTTCTCACTAGAAATTGCAACACATGCACTTATCACATCTTCACCTCTTCCTGTGACTCAGGAAAATCTCCATACCACGGCTAGAGACAAACAGATTTCACTGTGCATCCTGGAATTTTTTAGTACCAGTCTTGACAGATGAAGCCCGGTAGCAAGGTCCTTCACTGGTAGAAGGGCCAGAGTATTCCCATAGTTTTTTGTTATTGCATGTCTTAAGATCATAAAATAGGAACTAGACCTGAGGCGTTGATGCCACAGAGAACATTATTTAAAAAATATTTATTCATTTGTACCAAGTCTTTTTGTCCAAATCTTTGTGTGTTCAACTCTTCACGACCCTATTTGGGGTTTTCTTGACAAAGATACTGGAGTGGTTTGCCATTTCCTTCTCTAGTTCATTTTACAGATGAGGAAATGAGGCAAACAAAGGTTAAGTGACATGGCCAGGGTCACACAGCTAATAAGTGTCTGAGGTCAGATTTGAACTCAGGAAAATGAGTCTTCCTGACTCCAGCCTCAGCACTCTATCGCTGTACCACCTAGCTGTCCTCCACCCCTACCCTCAACCTGCCAAAATCTGCCTCTCCCCATATCTAAGTAGAGAAGCTTTACTCTTCTGTCCCCTGGATGCTACCATCTCATAATCTAGTTACTCTAAGAAGGATTATTTCACTCACTGTTGCAACCATCACCAAAAGCTAATGGCATTTCATAGTCACTCCGAAGACGCACTTCTCAAAGAATTGAGACCTACTACAGTGGAAAGAGCATTGTGTTTGGAGTCAGAGAGCCTGGGTGCAAATCCCACTTGTCACTGACCTGTGTGACCTTGGCAAATAACCTAAGCTCTCTGGTACTCTAAGCTCCCTTCTGCCTCTAGTTCTGTGATCCTGTGAAAAGGGAGAAGTTCCAGTAATTTGCCAGGTAGGCATATTACTAGCAACATCGGTGGTTTCCATAATGAAGAAGACCTACTTCATACATCTGCATCTCTCATGAGATAAGCATTTACTCAGTTTAAAAATCATATCAAGTTTCATGTCCCAGTGATGGCTAATTGAATCCCTATGATTCCGAGTTTGGTCTAATCACTTACTTCACTTAATATGGAACATAATCACTAAATGATACATTAAGGTGTGTTTTCATGTTTCATGCAATCTTCATTTCTAGTTTCTAGTAATACTGAATACAAATAAGTCTTTGTATTCAGCAAAGATTCATGTAATATAAATTAACATGCAGATTTAAATTAAAAATGGAAATCAACGTTTATTTCAGAAGGCATAAATATTGACACGTGAGCTTGTGACTAGCCTCAGCAAGTTGTATCTTTTCACATTTGCTTGAGCCCCAGAAAAAAATGCTACTAAACACTTCTTAGAGAAGAATCAATACAACCATAAGGCATTAAGCTCCAATCAGAACTGCTATCTGCAACTGGGTTGTATGCAATCCCATCATATGGTCCTCCTCCTGCTTTTGAGGAATCTCCCTTATTCCCTTTACAGAGAAGGTATGGCCCACATTGAAGAGACATGAGACTGGAAAATATGTCTCACAAAGCACTGAACTGCAGTTCTAAGTCAGACACAGAGAGTAACCTTTGTACTCTGACCAGGCTCTAACCATCACGCAGGGAAAGGAATGAGAAAACAAAGTCTTGAGTCAGGAGAAGAACCCAGGGCTCCTGATCGTGCCACACATGTCTCTTATTAAAACTGACCTCATTCCAAACACCCAAAGAGCAGCCAGGTCTTCTAATGGATATTTTGCTGAAGTAATCAAAGCCTTGGAATGGAACAAATTCTGCCAGATCCAGCTGTATGTTTTCCCTCACCTTCCTCAGACACTAATTATACTTATTATATATTATATAATTATACTAATAATGAAGAGAATGCTCCTGCACAGTTTCCTTCCAATCTAAGGGCCTTCTCAGCTCTAAATCTATGCTCCTGTGATTCACACACATGACATGAAGCTACATCTCTTGCATACATATATCATTTCTGGCATACATACATCTTCATTGCAAAAAGATCAAGCTTCTAATTAGTTGACTATAGGCCCCCATCACCTCTCATAGTGGGGACTACTGCAATTGCCTCCTTAATGGTCTAAGTCTTAAGCCTCTCCAAACTGTCTTATACACACATACCAAAGATATCTTCCTATAGCATAATCCTAACAATCTCACTCCTCTATTTAATAAATACCACTGGCTCCCCATGAACTCCAGAATGAAATGCAAATTCCATTTGGCATTTAGACTTCTTCACAATCTGACTCTATGCAACCTTTCCAACCTTATTATATATTACTCCCCTTCATACGCCCTACCATCCAGCCAATTTGGCTTTCCTGCCATTCCTTATACATGACATTTCATCTCCCTCCCCAGCCATGTACAGTCTGTTCCCCTGTCTGAAATGTCCTCTCTTCTTACCTTGGCCTCTCAGAATCCCTTGCCTCCTTCAAATGTCAGCTCAAATGCCTTTCCTGGTAGTGGTGTGCCTCCAGCACCACCACCAAATTGCTATGTTTGTATTTAGCATATATTTTGCACATACATTTCCATGAATATGTTATCTCCCTTTATATACTATAAGCTCCATGAGGGCAGGGATTGCTTTGCTTGTGTCTCACTGTATCCCCAGGGCTTAGCACATAGTAGGCATTTTGCAAATACACACTGGTTGAAATGAGATTAGATCCCAAAGTATCTCATTATAAATAGCAACTGCTCCCAGTCAAGTGAAGAAAGAATAGGATTTACAAAACCCTGTGTAAGTCTGGTCAATGCATTAAGGACATGTAATTTCCTTAGTTCCTCCACCAAGTAGTCGATAAATTATAGTCCTACAGAGTTTCTGGAGGCTCAGAGGGGTTAGGTGGTTCGCTCATGGTCACACAGTAAGCTCAGAGGTTATTTCCAAAATATTTGCTGAATTTAGCATCAAAGGATTTATGGCTAAAAGGGGCCTGAAATTCCATCTGATTCAACTCCCTCCATTTACAGAGGAGAAAACTGAAACCCAAGACAAGTGAGCGACCTCACCAAGGTCACATAGATGGAAGCTTGGCTAGGATTCAAACACATCTCTTGTGATGAAAAATCCTCTAAATCCATCTTGCATGGCTCCCTACTGAGCTGCAAAATGAGTTGCCAGAGTACCATACCTGCTGCCCAGGCAGAAGTACCTGGTTTATAGTGAAAATGGCAAAACTTCACCTACATCAAGTAGCAACCAAGCAGCTTCCCTATTCCCTAGCCTCAGGATAAGTACTGCCCTCAAAGGCTCACATTCTACAGAAGATGAAACAGCTAGAGACAATACACACCAATACATAATCCAGAATAGGGTGGTATTGTGCAAACTGCTGCTGCCATCAGAATTCAGAGAAGTGGGTCATTAAAATTTACAATTCTACATATGAAAAAAGAAATGTATTATGAACAAGTGTCATCTTGTTAAAAATAACGGATACAGCCTGAAATATACGGCTGCATATTATTGAAGGAAGTGTAACAATCCCATTCATCTGGGGGCTGTCAGCTCTTCGGGGGAACAGAAATATTTTTTATGTTGCATTATCCAAGTCCACAGAGTAATGCAAACTCAAACACATCCCTTCTGATTCACAGTGCAACCAATTTACTGTGACTGGAGGTAAATACATAACATCTCACACAAAAAATCCTCCATTGCCTGTTTATCTTTGTGAAATCATAAAAATCATATGGTCTTTATTGTAGCTGATAGGTTGGAATAATCTATCATCTCATTGGGATATAGAAATAACATATTTAGTCGATTAGAGATGCAAAGACCAACCACAGTTCTCTCTTTTTGAGCCAAGAAAAATTTAAATATTTCAACATCTAAGAGAAGTCCTGCTGTCATCTGTCACCTCTCCAATCCTAAATCTCATCGTCTTGAGCATTACCTTCATACAAACCACAGCTGACTATCTTCAGGGCTATAAAACATTTTCAAGGAAAGCATACCAACCAACAGACAGTGTAAAAAGAGAGAGGGTAGAAAAGACTTTAGAGTTAGTGACCTGGTTTCAAAAGCTACCACTGTTACTAAGTGATCCTATGTGTTACTCTGTGGTCCTAAGCAAGTCACTTTCCAATTTCTTCATCTATAAAATGAAAGGGTTAGTCTACATGGCTTCTATAACAACCATTTAAAAAGCCTCTCCCACAGAAGTTACAAGTACCATTACTATAACGTTACTATAGCTTTAAAAGCCAAATGGAATGTTTAGGATTTGGCAGTTGAGGCTAGAGGTTTTTTAGGAACCTAAGAAGGATTAATGGAATCAATAATCATATGAAATTACTAATTAAAGACATGCACGTCAAAGCAACTTTGAGCTATCAGACTAGATGACAAATGTTGGAGGGACTATGGGAAAACAGGTATACTAGTGTATTATAGGTAAAATTGTGAGTTAGTCTAACCATTCTAGAAAGCAATTTGGAACTATGCCCAGCAAGTTCCCAAAGTGTGCCTCTTTGAACCAGCTATATCACTCCTAAGTCTATACCCCACCAAAAAAAAAATAATCAAAGAAGAAAAGGATCTACAGGTACAAAATATTTATACTATTTTGGTGGTAGCCAAAAATCAGAAACTACAGAAATTCCCTCCTATTGGAGAATAGCTAAACAAATTGTGGTATATAAATAGAATAGGATATTATTCTGCTGTAAAAAAATGATGAAATAGATAATTTTAGTGGAAAGATCTTTATAAATTGATGCAGAAAGAAGTGAGCAGAACAAGCAGATGAATTTCTACAGTAATAACAAGAGTATAGTGACAAAAACAACTTTGAAAAACTTTAGAATGCTGACCAAAACAATGATAAACCATGGGTCCAAAAGAAAGAAGATGAAATACACTACTCACTTCCTGACAGAGGGGTGATAAACTTAAGTTGCTAAGACATACATACATTTTTAGATGTGGCTAATGTGGGAATTTATCTTGCTGAAGTAGGCACATATGTATTAAAGGATTAGTTTTTCAGGGTGCGTGCGTGTGTGTGTGTGTGTGTGTGTGTGTGTGTCTGTGTGTCTGTGTCTGTGTTTGTGTGTCTTTAAGTTGCTCAATGACGGAGAAGAGTAGTGGAAAAGAAAAATTAATTTAAAAATACTTGATACTTGAAAAAATAGCTAAAAAATAAGAAGAGGTAATGTGTATGTTTTGCAAGCAAGTATAGCAATGGTATAGAGAAAAAGGAGGAAAAAAACTTGCTTCTGAGAACTATGTTAACTTATTTTATGGAGAAATGTCATAAAGAAAATTTTAACAGGATTGAGTCTGGAGAGAGACTGTTAAAAGTGATAGCTTGAGAGAAACTAAAGAGACTATTTTCCTGTCACAGCTAAAGAGAAACTGGAGAAAGAAGACAGAAGATGAAGGGGTCTTGTTTCCTGATGGAACTATTTTAGCCTGTATCCTGTGAGGAGGAGGAGGAGGATTCTTTAAAAACCAAAGACTTTATTTGGTACCTTAAGCTAACTGAATGATGGAACTGTGTTTTCAGAAGTGAAGAGAAGACAACTGTAGCTACAGTTAGATGGTTAAAGGTCCTCCTTATGGTTAAAATTTTGTAAATATTTACTTATATCTTTGTATTACTCTTTTCCACATTATTAGTAAGTTATGTAGCCAGTAACTTTAATAATGGGTTACTCCTAGAAAGTCAGGGTTTTCATATAGAGATAGGAGCAACTTCTTATGGAGAAAGGGGTTTCTCTAAGTTATCAAACTTCTATGAAATTAAGAGAAACCTCATGGCTTTGGCCTCCAGCTTCTTTTGACAAATGATCCATATAATATCATTGATATAAAGCTGAAGGGACCTCAGAGGTCATACAATATAATCCTTTTCTTTGACAGAAAGGAAACTGAGGCCCGAGGAAGGCTGTCCAAGTTTATATAGATAGTGAGCCTCAGGGGCAAGAACTGAACCCACATGCTATGACTCAGAGGCACAGCGCCAAGGAATGTACTTTCTGCCCCCTCCTTCCTTGGGAGGGGTTCTCTCATTTGACAACGGCAATCAAGCGGGCACTGATGACTGGGAAATGGTGAGCGAAGGAGAGCAAGAGCACACACCGGGTGGTGAAAAATTAAAGGCTTAAACACAAGTGAAAATTGAGTGAGTTCTTCACCATCTTGTCTGAATTCCACAGGAAAACTTACTTCCAGTTGTGGCAGGAATGGGCTTGATTTTTAATAATCTCCCAACTCCCTCCACCATAAGGGCATTAAAACTTCTACAAAATATGCCAACAAAAGAGGATCAGTCAGGAACGCTGACTAGAAATCAAGCTTTGAGCATCTGCTCCTGCTCCTAATTATGAACGTATCTGAAATTCATTATTGTGCCTGCAACAAGTTCAAAGGATTCTAACAAGACACAGTTCTATTAGGCAACCCCAAGGTTAATCATGAACTGTAGGGAAGTGGGAGGCAGCTGTTCTCTTTTGCTGAGACCCTGACCCTGCTTCTCACACAGCCCGGCTCTTCACATTTCCCTGTTAAAATCAGAGGGAAATGTGGCCTTCTTCCCGACCTACCATGCCATCACTCACTTTATGAGTCTTCCCACTCGTATGTGATGTGATAACTTGGGGATGGCATATATAGTCAGCCTTACGGTAAGGAAGTCCTGAGTTTAAGACTCACCTTTGACACCTATTGACCAGGTGACTCTGGGAAATTCACTTAACCTCTCAATGCTACCTGATAACCATCTAAGACTAGAAGCTGTATGATGGTTGCGAATCTACATAGGTTGGTAGACCTTGGTCCACCAATGAAATCATCACTGACGAGCCAACATTACCAGCACCTTGGAAATGTTTGATACCTTATATTTCTGCAAAATGTTTTTCTTCTTAGATGTCACACTACACTTTGTGGTAAGAAAAGTTAGCTCCCCACCAATGCTACTAAGGTACTTTTCAGCACCTTCTCCCTCTCAAATACAAGATTTCCCCTCTGGTACTACCAACAAATTCTAGACATGGCACATACAGATCAACAGGGTCTTACATGCCTGTGCACTGCCATCTCTCACACACACACACACACACACAGACACACACACACACACACACCTGTGAGCTGGTACTAAGAACCTCTGTAGAGATCATTTAAGTCCTGAATAAGAATCACTGCCATAGGCTTCCTGACTGTAGCAACAAGGCTGCTAGCACAGGTTCTTTGATCTGCTTTTCTAAGGAAAGCAGCTTTAAGGGGTTTACAATCTCATTTTAATTAAACATACATATATCATTCACTTAATTCAGGGGGAAAAGTCAGCACCCTGAACTTCAGAGAAAACACAAACAGGAATTACAAGCAGAAATTATATAAACAGAGCAAATAACACCAATCAGCAGACAGGGCTTCTAACTGTCTGTCCATACATAGTTACCAGAAAGAGAAGCACCAACACCTGGGTTTTCAAAGCTGGGGGCTCCTTAATGGCTACTCAGAGTCTCATCTGGCCAAATCACAAGAACTCTCTTCCAATGAGTGAGCCCCAAAGCAAAATGCTAACCTCAGAATATATATACACTTCTTCAGAGTCAGAGGGCTTTACAACCATGTGACTCAAACTCATGTGACTTAGGCTTTCTTCTGACTTAAGCAGGTCATCAAAGACTCTTGATTCAATCAAAAACTCTTGATTCAAACAAAGGCAAGACTCAATCAAAGGCACTTGATTGCCTTAGTGCTAAGAAGCATTCCAAAACAAAAAAAAACAGCAAAAAGTCCCACTTGGCTTGCCATTACACTGACAAGTGGCTATCCAGCCTCTACTTAAAGACTTCAAATAATGGGGTCATTCACTACCCCTGTAGCTTATGGGCCAATCATGTTCATATGTTGTTGGTCAGTTGTTTCAGTCATGTCTGACTCTTCATGAACAGAGGTCTCATTGGCAGAGACACTGGAGTGGTTTGCCATTTCCTTCTCCAGTGGCAAATAGGTTAAGTGATTCGCCCAATGTCACACAGCTAAGAGGTTTGTGAGGCTGGATTTGAATTCAGGTCTTCTTGACTCTAAGCCTGGCACTCTATCCATTGAGCCACCTAGCTACCCCCTCGTATTTGGTATGGAAAAACTTATTGCCAAAATACTGGACCCTGGGCGATTAATTTTCTAAAATAAAAAAATCAGATATTTCAACTATTAAAAAAATAAGATATTTAAACGACAGAGTATCCAAGTAAAGAAGCATGGAGTAGTGGGGAAAGCAATGTATTTGGTGTCAAAGCACATGAGCTTGAATCTCCGTTCTGCCACCTGCTACTTTGGGGACCCTGGACCTCGGTTTTCTCACCTACAAAATAGGGGAGTTAGACTAGATGAGCCTCTGAGGTCCTTTCCAGCTCTGGTTAGCCTAAACACTACCTCATACAAACCACAGTTTATATCTCTAGGGCTACAAACCTTTCCAAGAAAATTCGCAGGCCAAAAGAAACTACTTGGCTCTAGCCTCCAGCTTCCTCTGTGAGTATCACAGCCCCTCAGCTGTATCAGCTCCCAAACCCTGCCTAAAAATGGCCACAAGAACACACTTCAATAGAGCAAAGAGCTTTCCCCACAAGAACTCTGGTGGTTAATTAAAGAGCATTATTATTCCTCAATTTTCAGATGAGAAAACTAAGACCCCTAAAGATTAAGTGACTTATTTGCTCATGGTGAAATAACCACTCCAACCCAGGTCTCCTGACTTTCAGTCCTATACTCTTTCTGCACTCTACTAAGGAACACAAAGGATGCTATTTGTATTGACGAAGGACATCTCCAGGTCCTGGAATACGCTCCCTTCTTGCCTGTGCCTCTTAGAATCCTGTCACCTTCCAAGATTCAGAACAAGCCTTTCTTTCCATGTGAGGCCTTTCCTGATCTCTCCCACTCCTACTGTAGCTCCCTTCTCAAAATTACCTCACATTTATTTTGCATATATTCTGCATCTATTTTTATTTAGGGCAAAATGGAAAGTTTTTGACAAATACTTGCAAGATTTCCTCTGTGCTCCGTAAGAAGAGGATGTCACTTAGAATGACTTTTTTTATCTAATGCCATCTCCTTGATGTGAATATCACAGCCCCCGATTTAACACAAATTTAACACAAAGGGAAAAGCTTTGAGTTTCTTTACCATGATCAGGGATTGAATCTCCTGACATCGTCACCCATGACCTCATGAGACAAAGTACCAACCATTAGAACCGCCCGACGATAAAACGAGTTTGTGGGCGCTGAAAGATCTCTAAGCAGAGGCTAAATGAGCACCTAACAGGGACAGAGAAGCAGTGATTCATATTCTGGGCAGGATCAAGACCAGATGGCTTCCGAGGCTCCTTACAACTCTGAGAGTCGATGATTTTATAAGCTAGACAGCTACAGTTAGTGATATAGAGCGCTGAACTTGGAGTCAGGAAAACCTGAGTTCAAATCTTCCCTTAGGATTGTATTTCTTGCCTTCTCAATGGGTGGGGGAAGCACAGGAGAGAGAGAGAGAGAGAGAATTTAAAACCGATCATTTGGATTTTTAAACAAACCTTCCCTTAGACATTTACTGGCTGCAGGCAAGTCATTTAACCTCTCTTGGCTTCGATTTACTCATCCGTAAAAGGAAGGCAAGAATAGCTTCTATGCTACAGAATTGTCATGAGAATTAAAGATGATGATGGTGGTGATGATGGTGATGATGACGATGATGATGTGGTCAATTGAATGTAGCTCCATGACAGCAAGGCTATTTGGTTTTTGCCTTTGTACTCTACCCAAGCACCCAGCATAGATCCCTATACACAGCAGACTTTTGATCAATGTTTGTTGGATATATTGGACTAACTTGAACCCATGGAATAGGACAGTGGAAAGACAGTGGAATATATAGGATCTGAGTTCAAATTTTGGCTCTGCCATTTACTACCTAAGTGACCGTGGACTAGTCACTTACAATAACCCTTCTAGGACTCTAAGGTTTATAAAATTTCAAAATCTATTTAAAAAAAAACCAATTGGACTAAACCTCTAAGATCCCTGCCAGCTCTAAGTCTATGAACATAGGAGTTTGGGTCTCAAATTCTGACCTGCTCCCCTTCACAAGGGCCGCAAAAGACAATCAGTGACAGGCTGTGTTGCTCTCCTTGCACTTCAAGTAAATCAAATTTATGAATGGGAGCAGCTAGGTGGCGTAGTGAGTAGAGCACCGGTCCTGGAGTCAGGAGGACCTGAGCTCAAATCCGGCCTCATACACTTGACACAGTTACTAGCTGTGCGACCTTGAGCAAGTCACTTAACCCCAATTGCCCTGCCTTCCCCCCTGCAAAAAAAAAATTATGAATTATGGGAAATTTAATAAGAGGTAATACAACATGTTTTTAATGTATTTTGGTTTAAAAACTTGTACATTGGGAAAGGATAGCTACAGGCAACAGCTTCCCAAAAAACACTGTGAAGCCTTGAAGATCATCATAAATTGCCTTAAATTTCCCAAGTGTTTGCTGCCCCAAGCTCCCTGATCTGCCACAAATAATCTGGGCAAGCAAATAGCTCGGCTATGCTAAGAAAAGCATCGATAAAATAAGAAGCTGGAGATCCATGGCATATGTGACTGGCATCTGCAAAAGTAAGAAAAGAGAGAGCCTTTTCCCAAAGGTCAGAGTATTTAAAAATAAAAACACTTTCTGCAGCAGCCACCTGTCCTTAAAACTATGACACAGATCCCTGGAGCAAGAGTTCACTTTCCACTTCTATTTTAATTATACAGAACCAAAACATAGGATCCCACCAGGAAATTCCACTCCTAAAAGGGATCACTTGAATTCAACATTGAGGTGGCGCAGTGGGAAGAGCACTAGGCCTGGGGTCAGGAAGACCTGAGTTCAAATATGACCTCAGAGGGAGGAAGATTAAAAAAAAATAAAAGGGGGGGATGATGGAGGGGAGGGCAGATGGGGGTGGAGGTAATCAAAACAAACACTTTGGAAGGGGGACAGGGTCAAGGGAGAAAATCCAATAAAGCGGGATGGGTTGGGAGGGAGCAAAATGTAGTTAGCCTTTCACAGCATGAGTATTGTGGAAAGGTTATACATAATGATACATGTGTGGCCTAGGTTGAATTGATCGACTTCTTGGGGAGGGTGGGTGGGAAGGGAAGAGGGGAGAGAATTTGGAACTCAAAGTTTTAAAAACAGATGTTCAAAAACAACAAAAAAAAGTTTTTGCATGCGACTAGAAAATAAGATACACAGGCAATGGGGTGTAGAAATTTATCTTGCCCTACAAGAAAGGAAGGGAAAAGGGGATGAGAGGGGAGGGAAGCGATAGAGGGGAGGGCTGACTGGGGAACAGGGCAACCAGAATATATGCCATCTTTGAGTGGGGGGGAGGGTGGAAATGGAGAGAAAATTTGTAATTCAAACTGTTGTGAAAATCAATGCTGAAAACCAAAATGATTAATTCCAATGCTATATAAAGTAATTGGAAAAATAGGAAAAAAAAATCTGACCTCAGAAACTCACCAGCTTTGTGACCCCGGGTAAGGCACTTGACCTCAGCTTCTTCATCTCTAAAATGGGGTGCTAATACCAGCACCTACCTCCCAGGGTTGTGATGAGGATCAAATGAGATTAACAATTATAAAGTACTTAGCACACTGCCTGGCACATAGTAAGCACTATATAAATGTTAGCTATTATCATAATAATTATTTTTATTAATTAAGTTCCTATTCTGTTCCAGGCAAAATGGCAAACCGCCTGGTCCTTGCTCTCAAGCAGCATGAAATCAAAAAAGGAGGATACAGCACGGATGCCAATCAATGTAACACAGAGCAGAATTTGGAAAGAACATGGGAGGAAGCCGGACAAAGGGCCCTAAGAAAATCTGAGGAGGGAGAGATGACTTTCAACTGGGCAGAATCAGGTGGCTCCTTAGCTAGGCCTTGCAGGAAGAAATAAATTTCAATAGAGAAAAGGAGGGAGTAGGCTTCAGGCACAGGGGATTACCTACAAAAGTTCACAGAGGCAAAAAGGGGCAGGATGACATCTGGAGCCTCATTTGCCTGGAATATCATGTGCAAAAGGGGAGTGCTGTGAAATGAGGCTAGAGGGAAAAGCTGGAGCCAGACCATGAGAAGCTTTGAATGCCAAGCTAAACAATCCATATTTTATCTAGTCCATACACATCCATCACTTGCAGGCATAAAATATACATCTGAATAAGAGCTGGCTTGGACTGGCACTGGCCAGATTTCAGGGGTACGGATGAGATCTCTCCCCACTCCGTTAGCATAGGTCCCCCATTTGCCACTAGCAAAAACAATCGCATCCCATAAAATTCTAGAAGCCAAGCTCCATCCAAAGGCGACATTTCATTGGAGGAGTCCCCATTGAGCTCATTATGAAAAATGGCTGCAGCTGAGACCATGTATAGACTTCCAATTTCCAAATCAGACCTCTGCCCATGCATTCAGGAACAGCCCTGATTACAGAAGACAAAACCACCCTGGACATATTTTACTCGGATTCCTCCAAGTTAGATGCCTGCTCGCTCCTGGATGAAATAGGATCCATCTGCACCACCCATGTTGGTTACTAGAATTGATTTTTTTTTTAATTCTCTTGGATGCTGGGCCACTTTTGAACATCTGAAATTCCTGCCTGGGCTACTGTTAGTCTTCCCTAAACCTGCCCTTTTTTTTACAACAGTAAGAGGTGGTAGTGTTTATTATGCTAGAAGAGAAAGAGGTGCCAAATACAGGGGCTGTCTAAGATATATGTTTTTTTTTTTTGGTGTTTCATGTGTTCTGAGAGTACAGAGAGATACTTAGAGAGACACAAAGAGACAGAGACACACTCTTTCAGCAAATTCTGCTCCTCGAGAATGCCCACAATCTCCATCGGTCCTCCACTAAACAATGATGTAGGACATGGGCTACGCTGTGGGACACATTCTGTTATAGATTGTACAATAATAACAAGGTTTAGTCATAGTTCCTTTCAATCAAAAGTTCCCTTGTCCAAATTTAAAAGAAGAAGGAGAAAATCGCCGTCTTTCCAAAATAATTCGGACAAAAAGTGAAAAGGTAATGAGCTTCCCATGGGAAAAATTGTACAGACATGGCCCCACCTGACCTCTTGATTGGAAAGGCTGTTGAGTACTGGAAAGGGGACTGGATTTTGAGTCAGGAGTCCTACATTCAAGTCATAGGATCATAAAATGGTAGATCTAAAGGAGAAAAAGAACTTTCATAACCCAAAACCTTTTATTTCATAGGTGAGGAAGCTGAGGCCCAGTGAGG
The DNA here is from genome assembly GCF_011100635.1 of Trichosurus vulpecula. Classification (NCBI taxonomy): domain Eukaryota; kingdom Metazoa; phylum Chordata; class Mammalia; order Diprotodontia; family Phalangeridae; genus Trichosurus; species Trichosurus vulpecula. The sequence goes on from NC_050575.1 coordinate 32,804,475, forward strand.
GAGGATCAATAACATGCCCAAGAACATAATTTGCTGCCCACAACCTATACATAACCTAGAATAAGTCCTTTAATTCCTCTGGGCCTCAGTGAACTTATTTGCAAAATCCTTACTCCTAAAGTCATAAGATCACTTACTGTAAGGATCAAATGAGATCACATCTGAAAAGGCACTTTTTAAACTGTAAAGTACCAAATAATTCTCCGTTATTATTAATATTATCATTTTCAATATTATTGGTCCTGAGAAAACATGATTTTTTTCAATGAAATAATGTTACAAGAAGCCATTAGTTCCACATGTCATCAACTGAGGTCCAGACAAATGCAACAGTAGAGTCTTAAAACAAGGTAACGAAGCCTGGTTAAAATCTCTTAGAGGATAAATAAAATAAAGAATTGGAAACAAAAATAAAATAAACTCTCTTAGAAGGTTATCATGACATCTCTTTATTTGGGACAATGTTTAGCAAGTTTTGCCTGTACAGCTCAAGTAAATCATTTCAGATCCTACCACTGTCCTCGTCAATCAGTCAGTAAACATGTATTAAGTGCCTAGTATGTGCCAGGCACCATGCTGGGCATACAAAGACAGGCAAAATGCAATCTCTTCTCTCAGGGAGCTCGCCATGTGATACCTTACTAATATTTACCTTGAAACCAAGCCACTTCACTGGTGCGTCCTAACTCTTCTCTCTCAATACTTCAGTGAAGATCTTTACATAGTCAATGTGCTTCCCGAACAATATGTGAAAACTGCAGGTGTGAAAATCAGAGCCTACTTGAAATGTAAGGGTGAACCCTTTAGCAAAGTGACAAATTCAGTGACGTGAAAAATTACTAAGAGAGAGAACAACAAACAGGTAGTCAGAATTAGCTTCTAGAATTAGACTTTGGCTCTGCCTCCGCCAGTAACGACAGGTGTGGCCTTGCCTCAGTATTCTCATCTATAAAGTGACAGACTTGTAAATGTCCTCTGGTGTCCTTGCTAGTTCTAACATTCTGGTATTTGGTGACAAATCAGCCTGGGCTTTTTTTTGTAAAACGGTCTTTCTATTTTTATTAGGCTACGCTGAATTTTGCCCTGATCAAAAACCCTGCAACGATTAAAAAGATCTGTAGCCAGAAAAGACTTCAGAGGCCATCTAGTCTAACACCTTATTTTACAAATGGAGAAACTGAGGCACAAGGAGGTTGCCAAGGACATCAGCAGTATATTAGATACCAATCCAAGAAAGAGAACCAAAGACCTACCCAATGCTAGTGTCATCTTAAGAGCTTTCTAGTATCAAGTACATGATGAACTGAGTGACTTTGGGTAAGTCACTTAACCTCGCTAAGATGATACTCTGTGCACTACCTGCCTCACAGGGAGGCTAGGAGGAAAGTACTTTCTAAACATGAAAGTGATATAGAAATACAAACTATTATAGCTGCGATGGAAGTTGTCGTCACCTGTAGGTTATTTAGGATATAGACTTAAATCAGAAGGAAGTATGTTAGAGCCCTGAAGATTCTTTCAGGGAGGCAGTGATATCTACCTTAAAGCAAACACTGGGACCAAACCAGCTGTGCAGATCTGTTGGTGGGGGTATGGAGTGTCCTAGTAAAACACGTGCTGTTACTCAACATTATTTGCTTTAGAAAGCACCCAGTACCCCACCTCCAAATTAAGCCCCCTGCTGAATTTCCATGGGATGAGATTAGGTTTCACCTTTTAGGATGCAGAGGAGGGAGGCAATTGCATTAGAGCTGAAAGTTCAAATGAAGGCAGTTATGGCCTAGTAGGCGTGACTGGCCCCCTGGGGAGCCGTTCCCATAACTAGGATTTCAGACACAGCTGGATTTCATCCCCCAGGAGAGTCTCAGTAATAAGAGATGCTGGTTATCAGTGAGATACAACGTGAATGTAAAACATGATGGGAGAACAATTTGGGCTGGGGAGCCAAGAAAGAAAGACAAAGGATGTTCGAAACTCAAGCAGCTTCCCTGGCTAGATCAGAAGGAGATTTAGTTAGACTCACACACTACATAGAAACATTGCACACTCCCTGGCCTTTTCATTTTTACCAAGACAACAAAATAACTAAAATTAAATTAAAGCCCTGGATTAAAAGTTCCTTGAGGGCAGAGTCTGTGTTTTGCTTATCTAGAACAGTGTTCACCATTTTTGTTTTTGGTCAAAGACCTGTGATTTCATTGGTGCATGGGAACCTATGGTGTAGAAACTCCCTCCACCCACATAGATCAGCAAATACTCTGTAGTTTATAAGGAGATTTCTGGGGCACTGAAAAGTTGTGACTAGCCTAGGGTCACAGAGCTAGTACCTGGGAGAGGCATGCCAGGTTCTCCTGACCAGGCCAGATTTCTGCCCACTCACCAGACTATGCGGCCTCTCTGCTCAACATAGCCAAGGTATTTAATGTTTGTCACATGCATAGCAGACACATGTCGATTTTTGCCCATATGACTACATCAGCCCTACAACTAACTCATGACCCTTACCAAAAGTCAACAGAATTTTGAGAGGGATCATGCTCCAGCGTAGAGGTGTCAGACACGACCCATCCACAAAACCCCCAAGTGTGGCCTGAACTAGATTAAAATGCAATTGGGAAATATTTAACAAAATGAATGAAAATGTAATGAAACAAAAAAATAAAAAAGGAAATAAAAGAAAATGTAATAAAAATAAATGAAAATGTAATAACATAAAATATTGTATTTTAAAGCTTAGTCCATATGCAGCCCACAGGGATCCTTATATATGGATTAGTGTCCCCCATTATTATTTGAGTTTAATTCCATTAGTCTAATGGATAGGCCACTAGAATCAGAAAGTAGGTTCAAACTCAACTTCAAATACTGGCCGCAAGACCATGTGTGAATCCTTAATTGTCCTGTGCCTCGGTTTCCTCATCTATAAAATGAGGAGGTTGGACTCAATCGCCTCTAAGGTTAACCCACGATCCTGTGAATTTGGCCTGAAAGCTGAAATAGCCAGTTCTCATCAGAGCATGTAAGGGGGCCTTTTGGGGAGAGGGTCTGGGCTTAAACCCCACCTCTGACCTTATTGCTTGTGCCACTTCGGGCGAGCCACTTAAATCTCCCTATGCCTCAGTGACTTCATCCGTAAAATGAGAGGATCTGACTAAACGGCCTCAAAGGCCCCTTCTAGCTCTTGCTCTGTGATCTTATGATGATAATTACCTGTGAGGTCTTTCTTGCATTTCACCAATGATGTGATTTTGCACCATAGAGTCATAAGATCTCAGAAACAGGGCAGGCAACCACCTCCCCTCCCTATCCGATGGTCTCTATTCCACATACAAAAGTGAGGGATGGTGATAAGCACCTTGGACACGGGATCCAAAGAGCTGGGTTTAAGTCAAGCTCTGTATAGGGACTAACTAGCTGCGTGACTCTCAGTAAGTCACTAATCTCACACAAACACAGTGTTCTCATCTGCAAAGATTGCTATACTGTCTATCTAGCAAGGTCATTTTGAAGTAAATGCTTTGTAAACTTATACACATTCACTATAGGAATTGAGTCATTATTTTTATTGCTATTAATAAAATAGTAAGAGTTATGGAAGCTGAAGCCAGCATGATAGATTTGGGTAAGATATACAGACTTTTTCCTTACACTGCAGATTTTAGAATTGCCTTCAAAGATTTCAAAAATGTCTCTTGGGACGCTTCAGTCATTCAACAAACACTTTTTGAGCACCTACTATGTGTGATGTCCTGCACCAGGCACTCTGAGAGATACAAAAATGGTCTACCCCTGAGAAGTTAGCATTATAGGCAGGTTGGCAAAAGGGGGAACACTGAATTTAGCATCAGGTAGGCATGGGTTCAAATTCTACCTTTGACCTTGATTAGGGTCTGACTATGAGCAAGCACAGGGGCTTCAGCTTACTAATATATAAAACAGGATGTCAAAATACCCATGGTACCTTCTTTATAAGGATGTGGTAAAGACCAAGAGACACAGAGCTAGGGACTGGACCTATAATTTCATGGGTACAAGAGAACTTCCAAAAGTAGAAACTCCCTCTGCCAATGAAGGTTGGCACCTTCTAAGCAACTCAGTCTTAAAGAGCTGCCTAGAACACTGAAAAGCTAGGTGATTTTTCCAAGATTACTCAGCCACTATGTCTGAGACCAGGAAGGGCTTTGTAAATGATAAAGCATTATGGAGATGGTGGTTCTTGTCATCACCATTACTATCGAAGTCCTCTTCAAAGGCAGAGTAATGAACTACAAGATTTCTCAGTGTGTTTCTCTAGCCCAGGCTTCTAAGATATAAATGGGCTCACAGAGAGAAGTCTCTTTCACAGAATTGCAGGATTTAGACCTAGGAAAAACATTAGAATTCATCTAGTGCAATCCCCTCATTTTACAGGTGAGGAGGAAACTAAGACCAGAACTTAAGTACTTTATCCAAGGCCACACAGATAAAAAGTGTGTGGCAGAGCTAGGATCTGAACCCAGGTCCTCTGGCTTCCAATCCAGCAACAGATTGACCCCTTAAAAGATTTTTCTCCTCTGCCTCTCTCTCCTTCAGTAGCTGATCTGGCTACAAACCTGGGAGCTGAGCACCACCAATATGACCTCACTGCAGAAACACAGCTTTATTCTTACAAGGGTAAGCCAAAAGGAAAAAGAGCATATTTAAAATGAGAATGGCTTTAGAACATGTCAACTCTTAACGGTTCTGCTGAAATAATTGTTTCTATCAGTGGTCATCTAGTAAAAGGGATTAAAGGTAGTGGGTTCATTAAGGAGAGTTAAGATCACAAAATTCATTTAAATTGCCTTGCACCTGTTTAATCAAAATGATTTTCTGCTACTCTAGATTACAAGTTAAATTTCAGCAGTGACAGATTAATGACTGATCTACTAAGTCCTACCGTGTCCCTTGTCACTGCCTCAATGGAACCACTATTTTATCAGTAAACCACACTTGCCCTTGAAATTCATTACAGCCAAGATACTGAGATCAAACGAGCTATTCAGACTCCTCACAGCCTCTCCAGATCGACTACTGCTGAGATGGACAAATCCTACACAGCCTGTGGGATGAAGAATGGACCCCAGCCAGTTCCTATGGCCTCATTAGAATTACAAATCTAGGTCACTCATAAGCAAGTTCCATGCTTCTGCCTCTTTGAGCCTTTAAAGGTAATTATCCTGAAGTTAAATGTCAGGGCCTTTTGAATGTGTGCAAAAGAAAGAACATGCCATTCATGTTTGTTATAATCAAGGGGAAGATTTTCACAAAATCAGGAGTTTATCAATGGAGGAAAGATGAGCCTGGATCTACCACCCCCACAGGAAGAAGAATTCCAGGAAGCCGCTTCCAGACTCAGATTGGAGCTGATGCCCAGAGGTGCTTGTGAAAAGATTTCCAGTTTCACAGAAAAGGATTCATTCAAAAGCCAGACAACTTTTGATTATCTGCACTAATGGACAGAAACAAGAGCATGGATAATTCAAAACATATTGCCTTCTTCATTGTTGTTTTTCAGTCATATCTGAGTCTTCATGACCCCATTTTGGGTTTTCTTGGCAAAGATACTGGAGTGGTTTGCCATTTCCTCCTCTAGTTCATTTTACAGATGAGGAAACTGAGACAAACAGGGTAAAGTGACTTACCCAGGGTCACACAGCTAGTAAGTGTCTGAGGCCAAATTTGAACTCAGGATGATGGGTCTTCCTGCCTCCAGACCTGGCACTCTATCTGCCCCTTCTTTCATTAGGTTTTGCTTAGAGACTAATGGCAAAGTGATTCTCCTGGCCTCTCTAAATGCACCTCTGTGTAGTACCATGGAAAGGGGTTAGAGGATCTGGATTCAAATTTTGGCTCTACCACTCATTATCTATCTGATGTTGGACAAGTCACCCTGACTCGTGGTGTCCTATTTTCTTCATCTGTAAAAGGAAGAAGTTGAACTGAATGACCTCTATGGCCTCTAACACCTTTAAACCTGAGATCCTGCAATACTACGGCCAGTCAGACTGAAGTGAACATCACAATGAGAGCCCATCCTCCTTCAAAGGATATCCTCCAACATTTAGTAGCCATTGTTTTTGCCTCCCCTGCAGGAGACAAAAATACCATGTTATACATATTCATAATATATCCTTGTACCATGTCTGGCAAATACCTGAGCGGGAAAAAAAAAGCCCACTGATTTACAAAATTCTTGCATGACTAGAAGACATCTGGATTGTAAGAACTGGGCTTCCTTTGACAAAATGAATAATGCTTACTTGTACCAGTATCTGGTACGAGGCTCTAGATAAGCCTTAATACATCCAATACTTAATATCAATAACATTATTTCAATTGTTATTTTGTGATGCCAGAAAGGTTAGCCCCAGTTACTTCTGTTACATTTATTGTCTCTACCAAGTATCTGATATGATTAATTGTGCACTACTTGGTAGCTGTACTACTGAGTGAACTGTTTGTCATCCACTTTGTGTGTCACAGACCATCTACTTCATATTTTCCCCAACTAGACTGTAAGTTCTAAAGGTCAGGGGCCGTGTCTTAGACTTTCTGTATCCTACACTGACCCTCACATGTAATGGCTCACATTTATATAAAATGTTATATAGACCATAATCTCCATGAGGACAAGGATGGTTTTCAGTTTTATCTTTGTGTCTCCAGCATATAACCACTACATAGAAGGTGTTTAATACATTTTGATTCGATTGAATTATATAGAATTTAATAGAATTATATAGTAGCCACTATTTTTGCCTTCTCTGGAAGAGAGAAAAATGCCATGTTACACATATTCATAATATATCTTTGCACCATGTCTGGCAAATACCTGAGTGGGAAAAAAGTCCACTGATTTACACAATTCTTGCACAACTATAAGATACCTGGGTTGTAAAGACCAGTAATCTAAAGGTTTATAAAGTTCTTTCTTTAAAACAGCACAGTCAGCAAAAATACTCTAAGAAGTCATATCCCATTTTACTGAGGCTGAGAAAGGTTAAGTGAACTGCTCACAGTCATATAGCTAGGAATTGGTAGAATTAGTACTCAAACCCAATTCTGATGTATAATCTATACATTTATAATTCGTAACCCTCCTATGCCTTTACTCACTATGCCTCTCATAGGTGCTCAACAAAGGATATGACAAAACAAAAAAAATGGCTAAGGGGAGTTAGTAGCAGCCTTCAAATGCAAAAACGCAAAGCATGATGACCTGTTATAATCTCTCTTCATTAGACATTTAGGAAACCTAGGGTCAGATGGATAGCACAGTAGATAGAGAGCTGGGTCTGAAGTCAGGAAGTCTTGAGTTCAAATCTAGGCTCAGTCCCTTACTAGCTGTGTGAATTTAAGCAAATTACTTCACCTTCATTTGCCTCAGTTTCCCCAACTGTAAAATGGGGATAGTAACAGCATCTCCTTCGCAAGCTTGTTAGAAGAACCAAATAAAATTTTTGTAAACCGTAAACGAGAATTTATAAATTTGAAAATAAGGTATTGCAAAGCACTAGCACAAAGTATGGGCTATATATGTATTTTCATTGTTGAGTCATTTTTCAGTTCTGTCCAACTCTTTGTGACCCTGTGTGGGGTTTCCTTGGCAAAAATACAAGAGCGGTTTGCCATTTTCTTCTCCATTTTACAAATGAGGAAACTGAAGCAAACAGGGTTAAATGACTTACCCGGGATCACACAACTAGTAAGTGTCTGAGGCCAGATTTGAACACAGGAAGAGAAGTCTTCCTGACTCCAGGCCCCGCATTCTATCAACTCTTCCATCTAGCTACCCTATATAAGTGTTAGCTACCATCACCATCAATAAGAATAATTATTCCTAAACATTTTTCTTGGGAGTTCAAACTTAAAAAAAATGTATTAGAATAGCTCAAAGGCTTAGGTCTTTTGAAAAAAAAAATTCAATTCAAAACATTTATTACCATGTGCACTAAAAAAAGTCTAGATTAGTGGTCAGACTCAAAAAGAAACAGGCCGCTAATTTGTACATAAAGATCCCTGCAGGCAGCATATTGACTTAGTTTTAAAATGCAATTTTGTCTATGTTTTATTGTATTTTTATTTATTTTGTTGCATATTTCCCATTTACATTTTAATCTGAATCCTCAGGCTATAGCAGGCCTTGTGTTTAATACCTCTGCTCTAGCCTAGCATAAGGCTCTCAATTCAGTACTTTCAAAGATCCCCTTAATTCCCAAAGTTCCTTCATGGGAAAGAGAGAATACTAGGCCACAGCATACCTCAACTTTGAATTTCTTGACCACCTAAGGATAGGAATTTGAAAATAACACAAAAATCCACTGCTTTCTTCATTCCCAAGAAAGGGTCTGGGGATCTGGGAATTAGGAGAAACCCAAGGCAGATCAGCAAAGCTAAATCCAAAATCAGACAGTTCTCCGGGCCAAATTTAGCCCTGGGAACATTTTAATCATGGGCAAATTACAGGAATGGTTAAGCAACCCAAAAGTCCAGCAGACACAGCACTCACGTGCTAGAACAGAAGGCTCATACGAGTCCACATGTATCCAGTTAATATGGAATCAAGGTAGTTCATATTGAGATGGCACCTGAAAGTTCACAAAATGCTTCCTCACACTCTATCAGGTAAGTAGGGAAGAACTATTTTTCCCGTCTGACAGACATGGAAACTGAGGCTTTTTGAGGGAAAATGGAGTATCCAAGGTTCCACAACTAGCAAATTAAAGAGCCAGAATTTGAACCTAGGTCTTCTGATTTGAAACTCAGTCCTCTTTTTACTCTACCAACCTTCAATAAAAAAATGTTTTTGAAGAATTTTCTTGTAAAAAAAATAATTTCTGACAAAAAAAATTTCCCAAACTTTTGGCTGTTTATCCCTCTTTCCAATTTTTGATCTTCAATAAGCCAACAATCTCTTTTAAGTTCCTTTTTAACCTCATTTTGGTAAATAAATGCAAAATGAGCAATTTGGATCCCAATACAATGCCTTTACTCACTATGCCTCTCCTAGGTGCTCAACAAATGCTAAGACAAAACAAAAAAAATGGCTAAGGGGAGTCAGTAGCAGCCTACAAATGCAAAAATGCAAAGCATGATGACCTGTTGTAATGCCTACTTACCCAAAGGCAGAGCTAGGATGTTCAGCCAGAATAGTAATCCAAAGGCCAATTGGATTTAGTCAGACAACCTGGATTTGAATCCCAGCTGTGCTACTTTACTTGACCTTGGGAAAACCATTTACCTTCTTTGTCCCTTAGTGTCCTCTGTAAAATGAGCTCCTGCACTATATGACCTCTAAGTTCCTTTGCAGCTCTGTAAGCTATAATTTTATTTTTTCTGTAAGTGAAAAAGAAGTGGCCAGCTAGGATTAACACCTGAAGAGCAGCCCAGGCATAATTGGGATCTCCTCCCCCTTGGGAAATTTTATTTCATGGAAATCTCATCTATATTGAAACAGATGAAAGTTCCTAATTAAATTTGGCAGTTTATGATCACTAAACACATTGCGTAGTGTTAGGAAAAGACACTCTGGAAAAAGAGACATCGAAGGATAGGATTTGAATTGGGTCTGACTGGTACCGAGACTTAAGGCAGGAACTGGCTAAAGGAGTTTGGAAAATTTGGGTATCAAACTGGCTTTAAAAGATGCCATGAGAATCTGCCCTTTAGTGCCAATTAGGGTAGAAACTAACTCTCTCTCTCTCTCTCTCTCTTTCTCTCTCTTTCCACCCCCCCCCCAAAATTCTGGTCATGTTAGAGATGTGAGATCCACATATCTCTTGTACATACAGAAGTCTGATGTGATCAAGGCAAAAGAACATACTTAAGAATTTCCAAGAACTTGAATTAACAGGTCAATTCAATGTCTCTTAAGTTTATCATTCCCTAACGTTTGGCCAATAAAATGTCCCCACCATCACCTACCCATTCCACAGCATAATATTAACAACAGCAGTCATATGTTCTTCCCATTTAGGAAGGATTCAGTAGTTACAAACTGACCAAGAAGACAAGCACCAGAAAGAATAAACTGCAGAAAAAGCCAGGATCAATGAGAAGCTGGTTGGACAGAGTTCCTTCCACATTCCTGAGACAGACTGACAGGGGAGCATTCACCACAGTTCCTGACAATCTGTCCTTCTCTGTGTCACAGAAAGACTAAGTAAATTTCTCTCATCCCAGTATTGTCTGTTCATTTCTTCTCGTATCATAGGGATTATCAGCTTAATGTATCCTCCTTTGTTCTAATTACAAGTCATCCCACCCAAGTACTCTTTCATGCACGAGAATAACAGGATCTTGGCTTTGAGATGACCCTGCCACCCCACCCCTCTTGTCCCTTCTCAGCAAAAGCAATGTGATGAACTGTTGCTTCCAGTTCTGGCTATAGGGAAGACATGGAGGCTCAAAACCCTCAAAAGTCGTAGTGACAGACTCTGTTTCCAAGCTCCAAGGAAGTGGGCCTCCCCCAAACATGCCTTAATACCTGGTTTGGTATATAAATGAACAGGATTCACTGTCCCTGAAGAATCAACAGCAGTCTTCCGATGTTATAACCCATGTAATAGGCATTATATATCACCCTCAGTGAATGAAGCCTTTCTCTTCCTACTGCTTCCCAAAATGATCCATCAATGCCAAAAGACTTACTGAGCTTGCTACAGACTCTCATATAGGGAAGCCGAGTTGATTTTCAGTTTTTGTTGTTATCGTTGCAAGGCACTCCCTCCCACCCCATCAGTCCAATCTTTCCTTTGCTACCCCTAATACACGTCTGGACAATTGATATCTAGAGGAATACTGAGCTAACAAAGTTCTTTCCAAAGTTACCCTCCAATAAAAAATGTAGTCATTGCATTTCACCCAGCCCACTACTGCCACCAGCACCAAGGGCCCTGGGGGTAAGACAATTGTGTCTGCACTGAATAATTCGAAATAAATACACAAATCTGCCCAGTCCCCCAACCACCCTATCACCGGTAAACATACTTCTTCAGATCAACTTACTCATCTAATCCTACATCTCTCCATTCTCCCCTTCCCACCCCAAAGGAGACTACCCCCTTCATCCCCCAATATCCGTGGCTAGTGCATAACACTCACATCGCGGAATCTGTTCCAATACTTGTCCCTGTCGTACTGGGAGACAGTGCTCAGCCATTTGTCACTGTCCAAGAAATTGCCATTGTTGTGGCCGGTGAGCACCTCCGCGCGCCGGCTGTCCACTTGTAGGAAACACCACGCCAGGATCACCATGATGCCAGGCATCTGCAGAGCAAGGGGGGTTACAGGACAGATAACGGTGCCTTGGGGTGAGATGGGACACAAGATCCGCATGCCTGTCTGTCCCTGACAATTTATCAATGGGGGGGTGGGGAGGATGTTAGGGGTGTTACGGGGCAGGTGCTTTATTAAGAGGTACAGACCTTGTTTTGTTATCCGCATGTTTGCGTGTTTGGGGATGCCCCGTCACAGACCTTGACCTAGGCTGCCGCGTTGGAAAAGAGGTTATATAGAAGTGCGTAGTGGGGAAATTGAGTCTACTGGAAGGCAGCACTCAGATTGGGCTGCAGAGTACACTGGAGTTTGGCGGAGGTTGGGGGTGGGGGGGTCTCCCATCCCTTGCGCTTCTAGCAGCTCCCACACTTAAGCAGCAGGAGCGCAGCTAGGAAGGTAGCGAGCCTCCTTGCAGCAGCTTTCCTCATCCGCCCCAGGTGATGTTTGCCCCCTCTCCCAGAACGCTCCCCTCCACCTTCCTACCCCCAGCCAGGAGGAAGTTGGGGAGCCCAGAAAGAAATCAAGTAAGCCAAGATTGCGCTATCTGGCTTCGCCAGGGTGCGAGAACTAAGGGGCACGTACCTTGGGGGCAGCCCGTGGTGGGGCGGCAGTCCCTGCCTCTTGGCTGCACCTGCTCCAGAGACTACGGCTTCAGCAGCTACGGCTCCAGCCCCGGGTCCGGCTCTGGCTCCGGCTCTTGGGTTAACGATCTCCCGTTCTCTAGCTGCTTCGCCCGCTCTTTCCTTCCCTGCCTCTTCACTGCGCTCCCTCCCTCTGCTTTGTGAGGCCAGCCTGGGTCTGGTACCAGTCTCCTTAGTGCTGCGGAGACAGCTAGAGGCGACTTCTGGTGCCCCCTGGCGGGCGCGCTGCCGAACAACCCTCTTGGCCCGGGCTCCCTGCTCCCGATTCCCCCGGCTCCTCTCTCCAGCTCAAAGGCTCAGATCCAGCGCCGCCAGCGCCACAGCCACCACAGGCTCGCGAAGCCTGCCAGCCTACAAAGGGGCTGGAGAGGTGGCCCTGCACATGCTCAGACGGGCCTCTCAGATCTGGGGCTCAAGGGACAAGCAGTGCTTAGAGGGAGGACGGGGAAGCAAACAGAAGAGAGGAGAGAAAAAACACGGAGATGGAAAAGGGTAGAGGTGTGGTGCGCTCGCTCCAAACGCTCACAGTCACGCAGTGACCCATATATTCACACACACCGGCCATTTACACACACTTCCACCTGGCATAGCTAACCCGCTGGGGCCAGGACATCCTCATCCGCCTCGTTCTGCAGATGCCTGTACTGGATAACATGACACTTAGCACTTGACCTGTGAGTAGAAAACCTGGGTTCCAGACGCAATTGTGCTTCCTAGTCAAGAGATTTTTGACCTGTCAGCATGTCAGGGCCTCAGTTTCTTGACCGGGAAAATGGGAGTGAGAACATTTACACCGCCTTCCTCAGATTTGCCTCCCCAAGGAATTGAGATAATGGATGCAAAGTAAACCTTAACATATACATATAAACGTGAGCTATTACTGTGATAACAAACACAGAGTGTCTCCTTTAGTAGACACTAGGGAGCTTTTCTCCATTTGTTTCTGGGAGAATGGTGATGATGAATAAGAGACGTGCCTTGGAGAGCGTGGAACTTGTGTTGACAGTGACATTTTGTCACTGATTCTGGTTGGCCAAGCACATGGTTGGTAAGAGCCTTTTTCCATTGGCTGTGTAGACATAGGTATCTTCAAAAAGGCCTGATTCGGTTTCCGCAGTTTCTCAGCTCCATTCCCACCTTGGAAAGCTCATCGTGTCTTTTGAGAGACTGTTGTTAAGGGGAAAGCCCTCAGAGCTTTTTCTCTTTGGGGCTATATTGCCCCCCAAAAATAAGGCCTCCTAGGCTTTTTTTTTCATTCTTTTGGTCTCCAGCCACAAGAGTCTCCAACCACAAGAGAGCAAGCCCTAGGAATCTGGGAGGTAGAATCCAGGCCAGGTGTTGCAATCAAATGTCCCAAGAAACAAAGTCACATTTGGGAGTGACCTTCAGAACAGCAGCCTAGTGATAGCTGAAACATCCAGCAGTGATTTTGATTTTGGTTATGAATTTGTGAGATCATTGCTATGTAGACACTGAGCTAAATTATAAGCCTAATTCTCCTTCCCCCACATCTAAGCACTAAAGGGGGGATTATGCTTCAAGGCATCAGGATAAATGCTTGTACATTTGTTCTTGCTAAATCTTTTAAGAAAATATTCCTTTATAAAAACTAATCAATGTTAAATTGTGTAAGTAGGATGCTAGTCACTGGTCCTTAAAAGTGGGGAGAATACAGCTGTGGGGCTACAACAAATGGCAGTAGAGAAAAGAGCCCACAAACCCTTCAAGGTCCCTTGAAGCCCTGAAGGGAGGTATATCCTGTAGAGCCCTGAAAGAGAAGGCCAGAGACTACATGTTTTAGCATGTACGGGACTTTTGCCAATGGTGACCACATCACCTAACCACCCCCCCCAACCTGTTTTACACTTCCACAGTGCTACCAAAAGGCTTTATTTGCAAATAAATAGCACTTTCATTTCTGAGAGATCCCTTCCCAGCTAAGTAAGTTGGATTCTTGCCTACGGCCCCTCCCCTCACCATCCATGAAGGCCACATAGAACCAGAAACTCACACAGAATATTAGAGTCCCCTTGTCCTACCTCTTTATTTTCAAACGAGAATGCTGAGGCTCAGGAAATGACTGGTCCAAGGTCACATAATGAGCTAAGACGCAGTGCTCCTGTGTTAGAGATCAGTGCCCTTTTGGAAAAGCCTTGTTTGTGTAATACCCACCTAGGGCAAGTAAAGCATCCTCCCATGTGGGAGCAATAGCAAGGAAAATTCAACACACACACACACACACACACACACGTGTGTATGTATAATGTATATCTCTGTAATTGTACATATATTACATATATGCTATACAAATCTATATTTATTTATATCTGATATACGTCTCATAATTACACATAAAACAGCTGGCATGCCAATACCATACACACACACACACACACACATGTGCACATACATACATATATAGCTGGGCCAAATGTTGGTGAGAGGGGGAGCAAATTCTCCTTCCCAATTATGTCTTTCTTAACTCCTGCTAAAATGGACCTGCTTTCCTTGAGCAGACTCTGGGAAAAGGGCAGCATGGAGCTGGGAAAGTCAGGCTGGAATGAAATGTTGGCTTTGCATAATCCCCAAAGGGAATTTTTAGAGTTGGCTACATTTTCCTATAAAGGGAATCTCTGCCTTTCCATTCTGGGTTAGGTGTATACCCAGCTGTTTGAACCTGCTCTTAATCCCACCCCCCACTTAAGGATGCTTGGTCCCTCTAAGATATACATCTTTTTAATTGTTCCCATGAGCTTTGCTCACATTCCCACTAAATTATATATGTTCAAATGCACATGTGGGTCAGGGGATGATTCAGGTCATTAAGCATACCTCTGTGGGAGCCCATCACAAAACCCTATCAGAGCTTGAAAAATCCTTAGAGACTGACAAGTCCAATGTCACAATGAATCAATAAGTACTTATTAAATGTTTACCAGGCACTGAGGTAAGAGCTCAGTTTACAAGAAAGGCAAAAACAATCTGTCTTCATGGAACTCACATTCTATTGATAGAGACAACCTGGAAAGGACGCCATAGAAGGAAGACTACTTACCCAGGATCACAAAGCAAATCAGTGGCCCAATTGGGCTTGGGTTAATTCTTTATCTGCCAAGTTGAGCCAAAATCAGGTTCAGGGGTTTTCCTGTGGCAAATGAGAAGTCTGGGGGTTTCTGTTCTCAGGCCCTGGGGCTATGGCTATCCAGAAGCATGGAATAGAACTTGGGATAAGGGTCAGGGAAAGGAGAAAGGAAGAAAAGGCACAACAGGCTTAGAATTAGGAGAATCTAATCCTCTACTTAATTTTCCTTACTTAAGGACCACAATGACTCAACTCTTGTAAGAATCTAAAAATAAGAAGAAAAATTGAAAGAATAGCAAGGCTAGGGACTGGACCTATGATTTCATTGAATACTGTGGAACTGACGGGGAGTGAGAAGAAAGAGAAGATTCCCTTTATGAATGCAAGTGAGCACCTTCTCTATAACTTATAGTCTAGAGAGTCACCTAGAACACTGAAGGTTAAATGATTTGTTCTTTGTCTCACTGCTGATGTGTGTCAGATGTGGGACTTGAACCCAAATCTTCCTGGCTTCAAGACCACCACCAGCAGTGCTATCAACACCATTTAAATCATGCTTTAAGCTTTGTGTATTTATCTCATTTGATCATCCAGTCCTGGCCCTTGTTTCTTGGACAGACACACACGCGAACCATGGTGCAGAGGAATAAAGAAAAACTCTTTGCGCAGCTCCACATTCACCTCTGGCATACTCCTGGTATGCAGAGAAAGTGAGGAAAGTCTCCAACACACTGAGTAGGACCCCTCTGGTGAATTTATGAAAGAGCATTGACAAGAGTTGTACAGAATGGACAGACAGTGTATAACCTATCACTATTATATTGAGCATACGTATAATACATGATAATATATATATATATATATATATAAAATGATATACATCTCATTTTTACATGGAATATATATCTCAAAGATTTGTGTATTCAATGACAACCCTACCTGTCCTTCTGTCTAATCTCACTTAACTAACTCCCCCTTACCAGAGAGCTCCTTGGCTGGCCATACTTGTCCCCAGTTTCAGTGGCAGCCCATTTACTCTTTCTCAAAGCTCCCCTTTGTAGACTAGGCTACAACAACAACAAAAAAAGACATTTCTTTCTACAAATCCTACCCTGGAAGGGATTCCAAAGTAGGATGGGTATCTTTTGCTGAACTTGACCAAGGCTCAGGCCCAAGCTACTGTTCTTTCCTCCCCTCTCCCTAGCCCCCAACTCCATTTCTCTCCTTTACTCTAGACCCTGCCTCTCAGGAAAAGGACATAGGAAGGTGGATGTTGGACACATGTCATCAAGCCAGTCAGCACCTGGGGGCAGATGAGTGGAAGGGGAGGGGAAGGGAGAAGGAAAAGGAGGATGCCAGGTTTATAAACCCATCTGAAGCACATAGGAGCTAAAATCAATAGTGTGCCTTGAGCTATATTTCTGAATTTCTTTGGTTACTACAAAGCTATAATAATTCCTCATTTCAACATAGTTCCTATTTCCAAAGAGCCTCACATGTTTTATTTTCCAGTATAATGAATCCCTATAACATGACTCCTGGGAAATACAAAGCAGTTACTATGATCTCCATTTTACAGTTGAAGAGAGATAGCACAGAGCGGTTGTCACTTACTGAAGGCCACACAGCAAGAAAGGCAGAGGTGAGAATGAAACCCAGTTTTCTACCTCTTATCCTAGTCATCCTGGAAACAAAACTAATGTTTCTGTATAGTCTTTCTTGGAATCAAGTGGTTGGACTTTATGACCTGCTCTGGTGAGTCTGGTTTACTAATATGAGAGTTGATAAAGAAAATTGGGATAAAATATGTTTCATACTGGCAAATGAGTTATTTTCGAGGATATTGTTCTGATTGCTTTGAGCCTAAAATAGAGCACAGCCTCCTGAATAAGATCTACAGCCATTCAAAATAGTTTGACCTAACTATCCACACAGGAAAAACTAAATGGATGAAGAATACTCATCATTTGAACTATGATATGTAGTTGGGCAGGCCATTTACACAACTTCTAGCTCATTCATTTACATATATGTTTGTGTGTGTGTATAAATTGTTCCTCTAAGTACATATCATCATAGTTTGTATAGTAGATATTCTTCATCCACTAGGATTCACATATATACACACATATATATATATATGCACACACATATATATATAAAATTTGGAGATACTGGACCTATGGTTCCATTGGCATAAGGAGTTCTTTGTGAAGAACTTCCTTTGCCAATTCAGAACAATGTCTTCTCTGCAACTTATATTCATAGCTAGTTGTCTAGGGAACTGAGAGGTTAAGTAATTGTATGTATCAGAAGTCAAACTTGAACTCAGGTCTTCATTGACTTGGAGGCCACTTCTCTAGCCACTAATGTCCTGGTTGAAAATGAAGCCCCTCCTAGAGAGCAATGGAAAGGCATATGATGGCTATGAGGACCACAACACTTTCCAAAGAATAAATTATGGAGAAGTGAAATGAAGTATGTCATCAAAGATGTGCATAAGCAAAAACAGGGTGATTATGTAATGAGAGTAAGGGATAATTAATGGAGAGCCCATGTGCTCCATTGATATCCTCTTGATATCAAGAGAAAGTAAGGAAGCCCTGCCCCAACCTGCTGGGTGTATTGAGGTTTGGGGGTACTCAGGACCCCAAAATACCAACAAGCCAGGTCCTGCCTGAATGAATTCAAATCAAGCCTTCTTTCAGCCAAAGAAAAACAAAGTTTATTAAAGATACGCCATATTGGCCAGACTCTTAAGAAATCTCACCATTGGTTAGACTATTAAGGAATCTGAGCATTTGTGATACTTGACAAGTGGGCCAGGACAATCTGAGCTAGACTGAATCTGAGCACCTTCATGAAGGCAAGATGGATATTATATACAGAAAGACTATGGGAGGGATCTAGGGGCGGTCAAGTAGTCTGGGGTTACTAGAGGAAGGGTTTAGGGAGGATTTTGAGGAGGAGGCTAAGGAGGATCTTGATGGGACTAGGGTGACTAGAGGTCAGACTCCAGGAATGAGATTAAGGGTGGGAAATAGCTGAAGGCTACAATGGAGCTAACAGACAACTGGAGGGCTAGGCTAGGTTAAGGGTAACAGATTTGGGAATGAAAAGCTTATGGCCTCAAGCAAAGGCCATATCAAGTGGGAAGATTCAAGGTGGAGCTCAAGGGGGTTCCCAGAGCCTATGCCCTACCAGGTGAGTCGCTTATATCAAACCTATAGGAGAATATGAACAAAAGTCACACATTGGCAAAAAAAATATGTATAGGTTGCAACATGCATCAAACGAAGGAAATGCCCACATCTGAATATTTGAGCGAACCTAAGTCCCAAACACAGAGAAGAGAAGCCAAATGACAAGTCCATTGTTCTGTGTGATAGTGACTGGTTGTGATGAGGGTACAGTCTCTGGGAACCCTCTTGAACCTGATGGGATACAGTCTCTGGGAGCCCCCTTGAACTCTCCTTAAATCTTCCCACTAGATCTGGTCTTCCCCATTCCATCTACTTCCCACCCTTGATACTATCAATATCCATCCCCTCAG
Organism: Trichosurus vulpecula; assembly: GCF_011100635.1. Lineage (NCBI taxonomy): Eukaryota > Metazoa > Chordata > Mammalia > Diprotodontia > Phalangeridae > Trichosurus > Trichosurus vulpecula. The sequence goes on from NC_050575.1 coordinate 32,823,049, forward strand.
CTATTCCCACCCTTATTCCCATTCTCTTGATTCCTGGAGTCTGACCTCATCCCAGTCCCATCAAGCTCCTCCTTAGACTCCTCCTCAAGACCCTCCCTAAACCCCTCCTCCCATCACCCCAGGACCACCCTAGATTCCTCCTACAATCTTTGTGTATTTTAATTTCATCTTGCCTCCATGAAGGTGCTCAGATTCAATCTAGCTCAGCTCAGATTGAATCTGGCCTACTTGTGAAAACAGGTGTCAGAAAGGGTGGGATTTCTTAAGACAACCCATTATGGCAAATCCCTAATAAACTTTGTCTTTTTCCTTGGCTGATAAGGCTCAAGTTGAATTCTTTTGGCAGGACCCGGCGTGTCAGTATTTTGGGGTCTTGAGCACCCCCAAAAACCTATGGTTCCCTTACACCATCATTTTTCTTTAACCTCTTCAGTTGCACCAGTTCATCTGGTAACATACAAAAATATGTTGGTTCCTATATATTGTAAAAATTATGAAAATTGTGAAAGTGGAATGATTGATGACCTTACTAACCACTTTGATCTGCTTGAGCTTTCTTACTATCCAGAGGAAGTTGAACTGACCTGTGAATCAGAATCATCTATTAGGAGGCAGACTGAGCACCCTTCAAGCCAGAAATACCTGCAATCCTTGCAGTGTTTGCTAAATCATGAATTTCTGCCAAAAGGACAATTATCCAGAAACTAACCAGTATGGGAAATCTTCCTTGGGATTTACCCAGGCCAAGATCTAATCAAACAGAGGAAGAAACTCTTAAGTTTGGGCTAATGGGTATATTCCTGCTCATTGTGTTTGCTCAGACAGGTCTAGAAAATATTGATTCTCCCTGTTGTCAAGACAGGAGATATGGAAATTGATGTCTGTTTGGCCAAGATTTAAGTGACCTAAGTCACAAACCCCAAGACCCTCATTTTAATGTAGCCCTCCTCACAGTATGTCAACCAATCAAGAGTTTATTGGTACCCCTTGGGAACACCTACTCTTCAAAGGATACATATACTGTATACCCCAACTCCAAAGGGAGCTCAGCCTTGCCTGTAGCTCCGCATGCATGCTAGTATATTGGCGATCAAGATGGGCTCTTAGAACTCATTCAACCAAGTGCCCTTGAAGAGTTTGGCCTTTATTTCCTTGATTAAATTAGGAGTCCTTGGTGACCTCCTTGCCCCAGTGGAAAGCCTGATTTACATGGGTTTGAGTGACATGTTTGTGACATCAGAGGCTTTTAGACCACATGGGTCTAAGTTGCATTTTTGTGACAATTTTAGGTCATGTGGGTGAGTTGCATGTGTGACTCACCTTTGACCCTGAACAAGATATATAAACACAGAGGTTGGCTTTCTCTTTCGGAGCTCTGAGCCACAGCAGGAGTGGCACATGACCCTGAGCCAGCTTTGTCGAGCTCCCGGCTGAACTCAGATGTTGATGGTTCCTTGGTAACTATGAATTGTATTTGGTCTGTTCATAAATGTATGTTTGTAATTTGTTTGTATTTGCTCTGAAGTTCAGGGTGCTGGCTTTTTCCCCTGAACTAAGTGAATGATATTTGTATGCTGGATTAAAGTAAAATTGTTAGCCCCTTGACGTTGCTTTCCTTAGTAAAGCAGATCAGAAGAACCTGGGCTTGCAGCATTCTGTGTGCTGGTTATTGTTGGTTTTACATAGCCACAGAAGCTGCTAGCCGGATCACTAAAACAGCTAGCCAGCTTGAGAAAAAATAAACACGGAGACAACCTAATTGGTTTGTCTTTCTTGAGTCAAACTCTGTTGGTTCACAATATCTATATTTACATATTATATGTAATATCATAAATATATGTGTCTGTGTGCATGTGCACGTGCATGTGCATGTGTGTGTGTGTGTGTGTGTGTGTGTGTGTGTGTAAAATAACTAGGTTCATCCCATCACCCTGAATTTTCTGTGGCTATTCTAAAGGCTAGCCTTGCTCCTCTCCCCCTCCCAGATTCACAAACACCAGAGGCATTTGTGGGGCATTGATTGCGGTGATATTAACTTTCAAAAAAGACAACAACGCCCCCCCCCACACACACACACACGAAAAGAATAAGGAAAACTACAATGTCACGATGTCTGTAAGACCTTTAGCAGAAGCAGCTTTAGTTTTTCCCCCTTCAATTTCCAGGATCTCTGAAGTCACAGAAAGAAAAAAGGACTCTAGGTTTGGGATAGCCTCTGGGCATTTGACCTAAACAGAGTGGCCTTAGGTCATTCTACTGTCTGAGGGTGGGTCATATAAAAAAGATGCTGCTTTAAGAGAGTTGTAAAGGAGATACCAGAGATAGTGGAGATGCTGGAGGCAAGCAAGAAAAGAAGGAACATGGCAGGTGCTTGGTCCTCAATAAATTGTAAATAGACTGGGGACTCTCACCAACCCCAGGACCGTTTGCCTAGCTTACTTTCCCAGAAGTAAAAATGGCCACACAAGAGGACAGAGGACCAAAGCTTTATCCCAGTATGAGTTGCTCTCTCTACTTCACCATCTTAAGACTAAGAGGTCAAGCAAAGCTTGGCAAAAATCCTTTGGGTACGCTTGACTCTGTGATGACAGCAGGAAGCAGTGCACAAAAGAGGAAGGGTAAAGCTGCTTTCCCACCATTCTGGTATTCTAGGGGATAGTACTTCTTTGGCAACTTTCTTTTCCAGGATTGTTTGGACAGCTCCTTCCCTAAAAGGGTGTGGGTGATCGAGGGGTAGTATTATTTGGAGGAGGATTTACTTTTTAGAGGTTAAAGTACAGAAAAAGGTTTGGTTTTTTTAATAATTATGATGGCCAGGAGTGTTCTTGGAGGAAGTAAGAGCCTTTCTCTTATTTGGTGGTGATTTTAAGTCCCTGCTTGAAGGTGCAGTTTTCATCCATCACCGTGGAAAAGGATAGTAATCCCTCAGTAAAGCTCTCTGAAAGGGCCAAAACTTGGTATTAGCTCCCTGATGTGGCTCCTCAGGAGGGAAATATTCTTGTTGGAGGGCAAGGGAACACTGAATGGGGACCTTGTCATCAAAAAGTGAGATGTAGTGGGAGCCTGGGTGGTATTAGGGATGACGCAGCTCTTACCATCACAGCTTGTTCTTCATTCCACGCCTTAGCTCTCATCTGGTGCTTCACACACTTAGTGGTTTAAACTATAAAAGATTAGCCTGGGGTAGGGAAGGTTGTTAGAAAGCTTTTCCTAAGCTCGGACTGCCTATAGATTGCTTCCTTCAGTTCATGATTGAGTGACTACAGAAGAAGAATTCTTTGTATCCTTTTTATTGTTAAACTTCAAATATCAAAGTAGTTTTAAATGGAATTTGCGGTTGATTGGTACCAGTTTTCAGTCATGTCTGATTCTTTATGACCCCATTTGGGATTTTCTTAGCAAGATTCTAGAGCGGTTTGCCCATTCAGTCTCCAGCTCATTTTACAGATAAGGAAACTGAGGCAAACAGGATTAAGTGACTTGCCCAGGGTCACATAGCTAGCTAGTGTCTCAGGCCAGTCCCCTGGACTCCACTGCACCACCTAGCTAGAGGGCAACTAGATCAAGTGGTCCTAAACTTTAGTGATCCACTAAACAGTGGATCAAGTGCTGGGCCTGGAGTCAAGAAAACCTCTCTTCCTAAGTTCAAAGCTGACCTCAGACACTCACTAGCTATGTGACCCTGGGTAAGTCACTTAACTTTGTTTGCCTCAGTTTTCTCATCTGTAAAATGAGCCTGAGAAGGAAAGGGCAAACCATTACAGTATCTTTGCCAAGAAAATCCCAAATGGGGTAACAAAGAGTTGGGCATAACTGAATAACAACAACAAAGAACCTGTTATCCTTTAAAAAAAAAAAAGGAGGGGTGGAAGCAAGATGGAGGCTTGAAAACAGGGACTGGCTTGAGCTCTCCCTCAAATCCCTCCAAACACCTGTACAAAATGACTCTAAACAAATTCTAGAGCTATAGAACACATGAAATGACAGAGTAAAACAAGTCTTCAGCCTGGATGGTTGCAGGGAAGGGTCTATTGCACAGTGCTGGGAGCCAGGTGCAGCCCAGCATGGGCTGGACCAGGACAGACCAGACCAGGGCAAACCAGACAGAGCAGGGCTCAGAGCCCTGAATCACTGAGCTGTGGCAGCTTCCAGAATTCTCAACACACAAACACCAAAGACAACTGAGCAGGTAAGAGAGAAAACTGTTGGACCTGGGTGAGATAAGGGCACAGTCCAGCCCCAGACCCAGGCAGTGGAGGCACTGCAGCAGTGGCTGCTTCTGGAGCTTCAAACCCACAGACAGTGGAAGGAATCCAGCAGCTGATGAGAGTGGGAGTGCAGGGATCTCTTTACTGGTGCTGAGGCAGGGTTCCCTTACTTTGCCCTGCTTGGATCTGGGTCTCAGTCCTTGTTGACAGTCCTTGAGGGAGGAGGAGTGCTGGTGTGGCAGAGCTTGTGGTGGCTGTGGAGAGGGAGCCTTCCTGGTAGTTGCACAGCAGAAAGGAGTGCTTCCACTCACAGATCAGAGCACAGCCGGGAGAGGAGTATCATAACCACCTCAGAATAGAAGTAGCTCTGAAAACAGCAGCACAAAAACCCTGAAGCTTGGGACAGAGCACTCTCCACTCTGGAAGCAGTCAGACCCTGGCAAAGAGTTCAAAAGTCAAGTAATAAGCTGGGGAAATGAGCAGGCAATGTAAAAGGACTCAGACTATAGAATCTTTCTTTGGTGACAAAGAAGATCAAAACATACAACCAGAAGAAGTCAACAAAGTCAAAGAGCCTACATCAAAAGCCTCCAAGAAAAATATGAATTGGTCTCAGGCCATGGAAGAGCTCAAAAAGGATTTGGAAAATCAAGTAAGAGAACTAGGGGAAAAATTGAGAAAAGAAAAGAGAGTGATGCAAGAAAATCATGACAAACAAGTCAATAGCTTGCTAAAGGAAACCCAGAAAATACTACAGAAAATAACACCTTAAAAATAGACTAACTCAAATGGCAAAAAAGATCCAAAAAGCCAATGAGGAGAAGAATGCCTTAAAAGGCAGAATTAGCCAAATGGGAAAGGAGGTCCAAAAGATCACTGAAGAAAATAATGCCTTAAAAATTAGAATGGAGCAAGTGGAAGCTTTATGAGAACTTTATGAGACTTTATGAGAAATCAAGAAATTATAAAATAGAACCAAAAGAATGAAAAAATGGAAGGCAATGTGAAATATCTCATTGGAAAAACCCTTGACATGGAAAATAGATCCAGGAGAGATAATTTAAAAATTATTGGACTACCTGGAAGCCATGATCAAAAAAAGAACCTAGACACCATCTTTCAAGAAATTATCAAGGAAAATTGCCCTGATATTCTAGAACCAGAGGGTAAAATAGAAATTGAAAGAATCCACCAATCACCTCTTGAAAAAGATCCCAAAAAGAAAACTCCTAGGAATGTTGTAGCCAAATTTCAAAGTTCCCAGGTCAAGGAGAAAATATTGCAAACAGCCAGAAAGAAACAATTCAAGTATTGTGGAAACACAATCAAGATAACACGAGATCTAGCAGCTTTTACACTAAGGGATTGAAGGGCTTGGAATATGATATTCTGGAGGCCAAAGGATCTAGGATTAAAATCAAGAATCACCTACCCAGCAAAACTAAGTATAACACTTCAGGGCAAAATTTGGACTTTCAATGAAATAGGCGACTTTCAAGCACTCTCAATGAAAAGACGAGAGCTGAAAAGAAAATTTGACTTTCAAGTACAAGAATCAAGAGAAGCATGAAAAGGTAAATAGGAAAGAGAAACATAATGGGCTTATTAAAGTTGAACTGTTTACATTCCTACATGGAAAGATAATATTTGTAACTTATGAGACCTTTCTCAGTATTAAGGTAATTGAAGGGAATATACATACATATACATACATACATATATACTATATATATATATGTGTGTATGTATATATATATATATATATATATATATAGAGAGAGAGAGAGAGAGAGAGAGAGAGAGAGAGAGAGAGAGAGAGAGAGAGAGAGACAGAGAGAGGACAGAGGGTGAGTTGAATATGAAGGGACAAAATCTAAAAATATAAAATTAAGGAGTGAGAGAGGAATATATTGAGAGAAGGAGAAAGGGGGAGATAGAATAGGGCAAATTATCTCACATAAAAGTGACAAGAAAAAACTATAACAATGGAAGGGAAGAGGTGAGAGGTGAAAGGGAATGAGTGAACCTTGCTCTCATCAAATTTGGTTTAAGGAGGGAATAACATACACACTAAATTGGGCATCTTACCCTACAGGAAAGTGGGAGGGGGGAAGGGGATAAAAGAGGGAGATGACAGAAAGGAGGGAAGATTGGGAGAGAAGGTAGTCAAAAGAAAACACTTTTGAAAAGGGACAGCATCAAAGGAGAAAAATGAATAAAGGGGACAGGATAGGATGGAAGGAAATATAGTTAGTCTTTTACAACATGACTATTACAGAAGTGTTTTGCATAATGATACATGTATAACTTATACTAAATTGCTTGCCTTCTCAAAGAAGGTGTGTGGGGAGGGAAGAAGAGAGAGAATTTGGAACTCATCGTTCTAAAAACAAATGTTAAAAAAAATTGTTTTTACATGCGACTGGGAAATATATACAGGCAATGGGGTATAGAGATCTATGGGGAAAGGGGATAGGGGGCGGGACTGGCGTGATAGAAGGGAGGGCAGACTTGGGAAAGGGGCAATCAGAATACATGCTGTCTTGGGGTGGGAGGGAGGGTAGAGATGGGGAGAAAATTTGTAACTCAAAATCTTGTGGAAATAAATGTTAAAAACTAAAAATTAATTTTAAAAAAAGAAGAAAAAAGGCTTTGAGAGAAAGGTACCAGAGATAGAAAAGTTTTCCTTTGAAAAAGGAAAAAAACTTTGAACCTGCTGGACTAAGCCAAATCTAGTTTTATCCTACAATTGTGTTTTTATGCCTACAGGGAGGAAGTATATACATAAGTGTAAAGATTACCTGGACCTAAAGTCAGGAGACCTATATTTGTTACTTACTTACTATGTTCTAATGGACAAGTAGTTTACCCCTCTGAGTCTTAATCTCTATCAAACAGTGATCATAATATCTCTATCACCCTATCCCCTTGAGACTATGTGTTATAGAGAAAAGTAATTTATAAACTTCAAAGAAACATACCATTTTAAAGAATTGTTTCCTCACTAAGGTCCTCCAGGACAATACAGGGTTAGTAAGAAAGAACATGTGACTTGAAGTTCCAGGTCCAGCTCCATGATTTAGCAAGAGGCAAAAATGTAGGACTAGGATTTAGAGTGCATGGATTCAAATATTGCCTGTGCTGCTTGCTACCTGTATGACTTTGACCAAGTTCACTTATCTGACTTTCAGTTTTCTCTTCTATAAAATCAGAAAATTGAAATTTATGATCTTTATGGACCTTTCCATGTCCACATCTTATGTTCATTTCTTCTTTCTGAGACTATGTGGAGCAATGACAAAGAACAGTGGACTAAAATCCAGGAGATTTTTACTGTTGTCCTTACCTGTAGAACCTTAATTAAGTCCCTTCCCTTTTCTGGACTTCAAATTCCTCATCTATAAAAGAAAAATGTTAGATCAGGAAATCTCTATAGCTCATTCGACCTCTAATATAATACGACTTTATCATAACTCTTGTGTCAAACATTCCCTCTTGATTTAAAAGGTCTATCTATACTTTGGAGACCTCTAAATTTCTCTGGATTTTTTAGCAAAATCTGGGGATGTTAATAGGTATCACTCCAAGGTGGTAGTATAGCTTTCCTTTAAAGTACTAAAACTCAAAAGGCAGGGAATATGAACATGTTTTATTTCACAGTAAAGTATACACAAAAGGCTTTCACAGGAGCCCACAAGGAAATGAGAGGTCTTTTCCCATGACAGAGAACTTTCCAGGGTGGGGAACCTGTGGCCTTGAGGCCACATGGGGCCCTCTAGGTCCTCAAGTGTGGTCTTTTGACTGAATTGAAACTTCACAGAACAAATCCCCTTAATAAAAGGATTTGTTCTGTAAAACTTGGACTCAGTCAAAAGGCCACACCCATGGAAGGGATTTATTCATTAAGGAGCTAGAGGAGCCTTCATAGTAGGTAGGGTAGGACTTCAAGGGATGGGTAGGCAAATAAATAGTGTTAGAGAAGTCATTCTAGACACATGAAAGGAAAAAAACATAGAATATATGGCTGGGGTAGTCTGAAAAGGCAGGGTAGAGTAGGTTATGGTTATGTAGTGACACCCATGCACAGTATAAACTTTGTACTAATTATATAGTAGGCAGACATGGAAGATGTTTCAACATAGTGATATATACATCTATTCACAAGGTAAATTTATATAGCAGTATGATGGAAAGATGAGTGGGGAAAGAGTGACCACTGTAATGCATTGTGCAATTGAATCATCATGGAAACCAAGAGTTAAATTCTACTTGGTTGTGATGGGGAAAATTTGTTTGGTATGTTCCTCTTCCCTCTTGGCTAAGGTTTTATTTAATTTTTTGCATCTATATTCATTAGTGAGATTAGTTTATAATTTTCTTTTTCAATGCTATCTCCATCTGGTTTTGAAATCCAGACTATTTGTTTCATAAAACAAATTGGGTATCATCTCATCTACCTCCATAATCAGAAATAATCTGTATAACAATGTGTGGATTTGTCAATTTGAAAAAAATACCCATTAACTCATGTAGTTTAGGTGATTGGTGGGAGGGTCTATTAATTCATAATTTGCTTTATTTCTTTCTCTAAAACTGATCTATTTAAGTGGTCTACTCCCTATTGTATCCATTAGTGTAATTTAATTTTTTAATATCTATTCATTTTACCATGTCCCTAATTTGCCACCAAACAAATGTCTATAATATGATGTCTATATTCAATTTATCCACAACTTCATTACTGTCAGATCTGAAAGATCCTTGGAGATCATTTACTCCAAACTCCTCTTTATATAGATGGATAAATTAATAAAAGTAAAATAAATTGTTCAAGGCCATATAGCAGAGTGTTTTGGAAGTAGGTCCAAGCTCAAAGCCATATAGCTTCTCTCATCCTTCATATGCCAGCCTGTTTCTGGTGGAATATGCCCACAACCTGACCCCCAGGTGGAGAAAATATTCTTTGGAATAAAGAATAACCTTTAGAATAAACACCACCTGGACTGGGCTACACTCAAGCCGCTACCACCCACACTCCATTTAAGTCATAAATCCCAAAAGGAGGCAGATGTCTTGGCTCTAATAGAAGTGCTAATCCAAGTAAAGAAAATCCCAGAGCCATCCATCACATTGCAGGGGTCTGAGACTGATGAGGGCATAGAGACCATACAAAGCAGTTATAACTATTTAAAATCATCTTGGTTTTTTGCTCAGTTGTTCGGTCACATCCAATTCCTCATGACCCCATGGACCACACTGTGCATAGGGATTTCTTGGCAAAGATACCAGAGTGTTTTGCCTTTTCCTTGTCCAGTGGAGTAAGGCAAACAGAGGTTAAGTGATTTGCCCAGGGTCATACATCTAGTGTCAAAGACGAGATTCAAACTCAGGTTTTCCTGATTCCAGGCCCATCACTCTATCCACTGAACCATCTAAGCTGCCCCATCTATAGAATGCTAAATTCTTTCTATCTCTGTGTATTCTTCAGTAAAGCCTATGATAATAAGCCAACCATGAGTATGCTCCATTGTGTCAGCCCATATGGAATTATTGGAACCCAAAACAAAGACAAAAACAAACCTGGAATAGTCCTCCTGACACCCACCTCAATGTTCTTTCCACTACACCATATCTCCCATATGATTTCTTCAAACATTCAAACTGCTAACTGTAGCAAATGTATCTCTGTTCCACCCAGTGTTATCTTTTTCCAAGATAGGACTGTAAAAGCGGATTAAATCTGTTTATATGTGTGAGGCCAGTCATCTCTTGATGTTGCTAAAAGTTGTCAAATCTGCATATCTTTAATTACAAAATCTGACCTCCCCACAGTGTGCTGTGACCCTTTATAGCTTCATTATAATGAAAGAATAAAGCATTGTTCAGCAAATTGAAGCAATGTGTTTGGTCCACTGTCCAGGGAATACAGTACTGCCCTTTTTCCTTTTCTTTCTGCCTTTTCCTGATGTTCAGTCACTTAAAAAAAAAACTCCCACAAAACACATTGTTCCAAGAGCACTGGCCTTGGAGCCAGAGGCCCCTGATTCAAATCTCCATTGCCACGACTGATTTCTCTATGCCCTTGAACAAGCCCCTTACCTCTTAGGACTTCAGAAGCTCTATCTGTGAAACTAGAAGGTTGTATGACACAGTCTTTAGTGCCCTTTCTCGCTCAAATGTCCCTGATCTCATGAATCAATGAGTGAACTCCATCATTTTACTAAAGCAGGGAACTAAGTGAAGCTCACAGAAATAAAGTGATTTATCCACAGTACTAGAGTAAGTCCTAGCAAAACCAGGACCAGAAACTGGGCTTCTTGGCATCTAATCCTGGGCTCTCTAAAATCACAGAAGTAGAAAAAACTTAAGGAATCACCTAGTCTCAATTCATTTCACAGATGAAGAAACTGAGGCCCAGAAAGGACTCACCTCATGATCACATCTCTTATTAACAAGCCAGGACCAGAATTTAGAATCCCAGTTTCTGGGTTCACACTAGTCAATAGGTTGCTGAGCTTGGTAAGCATTTAAATGCTTTCTGGGACATCAATGAAGCATTCTCTGGGACATCTAAAACAGAAAATCTAGAGCTAGAAAGGATCTGAGAAATCTAGTGAAATTCCCTAATTTTATAACAGAGACATTGAGTGATTTGCCTGAACGAGGTCCTTCAAGTCCTAGGTGATAAACAGTAACATGGTATAGTGAAGAGAGACAAATTAGAAGCCTATAGGCTGCAAGTAGCCCCCAGATTCCCACGTTCAGACCAAAACAGATGAAAATATAATTAGGAAATGTTTAACAAAAATAAATAAAAATACAACCTAGATACGGTTAGTTTGTGGTTTTCTAAGTCACTATGAGGATGTGGGCACCCATTTCTATTTTAGTTGGACACCACTCCTGCAGTACATAAACTCTAAGCCTCAATTCAAGAAGACCTGAGTTCAAATACTTCGTCAGACACTAGTGTGCAACCGTGTGTATCAGTAAGGCAATAATAACAACGTAGACGATAACTGTCAAAATGCCTCTGTGGTTCTGTATTGCAAAGTGTGCTAGGCTCTCTGCATAGAAGGCGGAAGGAGTAAACCATTTGTTCAGACACCAGAGAACCATAAGCCATCTCATCTACCCAATCTATCAGAGCAGTAAAGCGTTCAATACACAGTATCACAACACGGAGCCTGGCCATCCCAAAAACAAACTCGCAGTGCAGCTGAGTCAGTCTGTTCAGCTCTATCACAATGGAGGCCATTAGCAGCCATAACTGCTCTCTCCCTCCCTCTCTCTCTCTCTTTCTCTCTCTCTCTCTCTCTCTCTCTCTCTCTCTGCATTTCCTGTGACATCACTTCCTTTTCCTCTCAACAAGTGCCTCCCACCACATGGGACTTAGACCTCCTGTGACATTAGCAGGTCACATGGCCTATTAATGGGTGGGAAAGATCTTCAAATATAAATCGCTACGACACTGTGAACAAGTCACCTGATTTCTCTGGGCCGCAGTTTATTTCTCTGCAAAACAAGGAGGTTTTCCAATTATGTATTTGTAAAAGGATAACTTATGAGCCTAAATCCAGCATTCTTTCCAATACAACAGGCCCAGTTATTTATTCTATTATCTAACATTGGAAAATCATTTATTTATTCTGACTGTGTCTGCTTTGTCTATTATCTGTCCATCATTTATCCACCCACTACCCACCAAATCTTGAACTCCATTTCCTGAGTCCCTTGGCTCTAATAGGTGACCCTATCTCATCTGCCGAAGGAACCGGGACTCTGTGCCACTTTAAGGCCATCTCCACACTTAAGGTGGGGTGTGCATGTTCTACCCCCTTTCTAGCTCCCCTTTATTTGTTATTTGTTATGAATCAGAGTATAAGCTTCTTGAGGGCAGGGACTATCTTGATTGCTTATATTTATATTCTTAGAATTTATTATAGTGCCTGTCACATAGCAAACATGTAATAAACACTTCTGTTACTTTTAAAACATTTTTAATAATCATGTGCATCTCCAATAGGAGCTGTTATTCCTTTCACCTATAGAGCAGGATGTAACATATTTTTTGAAAGCCTGCATAACAGAAATGTTATGGACAGAGCTTCTTATTCACAGTTTCCACTGTGTTGTATAGCTTCCTTCCCCCGTAGTGCAGGCAGACAGGAGGAATGAAGAGATTGTATTTGAACTCAAATCCTATCATGAATTTCCTGAATTTTCCAGACACACAAAGGATAGACAAAGGAGTCAGACACCAAGCAGCCAAGAGCCACCCCCCTTCCTCCTTTTTTACCTGCCCTCCCCACCCCCCACTGCCCCTTAACAACCTTCACGGGCTGTTTCACAGATGCTCTAGTCAAGCAGTAACAAATGAGGTGATCTGTCCAAAAATACACCAGGAAACTCATTTCAGATCCTAATATTTGAGCCTTGCAGCTGCCAAGCACATCTGGATGTGGACAATGTGGCTCACTTTAGTACCAGAGACAGGGAATGGGGGCCTGAAGCCCCTTGGCAAACACAAAAGGGGTGGAAGAGGGAGAGGGAATGGGCATATTGCCAAGTTATAAATGAACTGGCCTGCTTGTGCCAAGTTTCTCTGAAACTAAGATGCTTTTTATAAAAATGGTTTTGTCCCCAGAATCTACAGCATGTGCTGTGCACACAGTGGCAAGCCTATCGGATGTAAATTAGAGGTAAGAAACTGAGTTTGGTCTATTTTTTTTCTTGGATTTGGTCCTGGCTACTTCTTTCCCAACTACCCAATTCTTTTCTGTCTCTGTTACCTTTAATGCAGCTCTTTTTTTTAAAGGATTTGTCCCATGGGTTAACACAACTTTAGCTCTTCATCTCTGGAATCATCTCCACTGCCAAGTCAGGCCCTATTCACCTCTCATATGGACTATTTTACTAGCCTCTAAAATGGTCTCCCTAAATCTAGCCACTCCTACTCATGAATCCATCTGTTATACCCTTACCAAAATAATCTTCCTAATGTACAAAACTGGCCTAATAAAAATCTCACTTTCATATGAAAAATAGCTCCCTGCCACCTATACGGTAAAATATAGTCTTCTCAGCTTGGCATTTAAGGTCCCCTATATTTTGGCTTCAAACTACCTTTCCAGCTTTCTTTCACTTTCCTCCTCTGTATTCCATCCAAATTTGACTATTTATTGATCTCATCCTGTACCCTCTTGTCTCCATTCATTTAGGGATGCACAAGTCTAGGACTGATGTGCAGGCACATTATGGGATGAGCTTTATTCCTGGCCCTTTTCCTTGAGGTAAGGGAGAAGAGGAACGACCAATGGGAGTGCCCATTGTACCCAGGGTGTACAAGCTACCGGGGCTCACACTCTAAGAACATGTAAGGCTGCTCCCATGCCTTGAATGTATTCCCTAGTCATATCCCTCTTCAAAGCCCAAGTCAGGTACCACCCCCCACCCCCACCATTAAACCCCTAGGCTTCTGGAGTACTTTGTTCGAATATTCGTTGTCCTTATCATAATCTGCATCAGTAGTGTCAAATTGAAATAGAAACAGATCCCTGGTGGCTGCATATTGACTTAGAAAACCACAAATTAACATCATGTATGCTGTGCTGTAGCTTTATTTATTTTATTAAACATTTCCCAATTACATTTTAATCTCTTTAGAATCAGATTGTTGGTGGTGTTGAGTCTGACACTTCTGATTATACTAATCTATGGTTATGTTGCAGCCCCCTCTTTTACTTGAGGGTAAGCGGTTGGGGGACTTTTACTTAAGCTCCTTAAGGGCAGTGATTCCATCATGAAGCCATGGCTGGGCAAAAATGCACCCGGGCAAATGTACCTACAGGGAGAGGATGGTAGCACAGATGACATGAGCTTGAATCCATACTCAGGCAAGTACTAGCTTTGTTACCTTGGGTAAGTCACTTAACCTCGGTTTGCTTCCATTTCCTCACTGTGAAAGGGGGTATTAATAGCACCTGTCTCCCAGAATTGTTATGAGGATCAAATGAGAAAATATTTGTAAATGCTACCTCTCATCATCATCATCTTCTTCATTAGTTGTGGGGATGAAGTATGGTGACACAAAGAACAGCCCTATTGAAAATGAGGCCACGTCTACCCCCCCAGTGCTGTTGTACCCTGAGACTCTAGAGAATGTCAAGTAAGATCACCACAGTAACAAGCAGGGAACAAATGCAAGGGCCCTGAGAACAAATTTGCCACATGCCAATTATAGCTTTACGGATGTAATTTTTTTGCTTCTTGTAATCCTAGCATCTGGGATAGTACCTAGCACACAGCAGATTCCTAATAAAGAATTGTTAAGATGGACTGAACTGAAATGAAATGAAATGAATTGAACTGAACTGAGTTAAGTTGAATTGAAGTGAGCTGAATTGAACTAAACTGAATTGAAATTAATTCTGCTGGGGGAAAATGTGGTAAACCACTGATTCTTTGAGGCAATGCATTCCATCATATTCTTCTTTCAAAAGACAGAGAGGTTCCAGAAGTTAGACTGGCAAGGAAGGAATGGCTTGTCTTCCTGTAGCCAAGAACAGAAACTACTAGTTTTAAATTACCTCAGAATGCCAAAAGTAATTCTTCCCTCCTCTTTTCTATTGGCTTCTTAGTCTTTGGTCTTCAGCTACTCTTGTCCTGCCCTTTCTTCTCTCACCAAGTCCATTCTCTTTCTGGATTTTTTTCTCTTGCTGGAACTTTTGCCTACTGTCCCCTTTTGTCTCCTTATCTCTCTTCTTTCACAAATCCGTATTCTATTTGTCCTTTCTGAGGTCAACTGGGGGTGAACTCTTTGGAATGTGACGATTAAATGGGCATCTCAGACAGGTATCTCATGAAACAATCTCAACCAAAGCCGGAGAACAAAAATTGGGTAAGGCATTGCGGTGCAGTAGAAAGAGACCTGAATGTGTAGTCAAAGGACTGAGTTAAATCCCAGTTCTGCCGCTTTGTGACCTTGGAAAGACACTTTATCTCCCTAAGACTCAGTTTCCTTATCTATAAAACAAGAAGGTTAGACTAGGTGGCTTCTAAAGGCCCTTCCGGTTCAACGTTTATGATCCAATGATCTTAACTTCATCAATATACAGCAGACCCTCACCTATTGAATGTTATGAAATTTTTCTTGGTGCATTGTTCACCTTTCTGTCCATTAAAAGAAAATTATTGAAAATGATCTATTCCTGGGCTTCCAGAGGCAGAGCCAAGATGGCAGAATCAAGGAAGCACCACAGCCGAGCTCTCCCAACTTTCCCCTCCAAATAACTTTAAAGTAACACCTCAAACCAAATTTTGTAGCAGCAAAGCCAACAAAAGGTCAGAGTGAGGCATTATTCTAGCCCAAGACAACTTAGGAGGTTGGAAGGAGAGATCTGTGACACAGGAGTGGAGGTTGACCTAGAGTCCACACGGGTGAAATACCAGTGGTGGGACTTGGTTGTGGTGACAGTAGCAGCAACAGTTTCAGAAGTTCTCGAGACAGAGCTGGTGAGGGGATCGGGCAACTAGACAGAAAGAAATTACAGGGCACCCCTCTGCTAATATTGGGCACAAGACCAGATAGTGTTTAGGAGCTCCATTGCCTATACCCACTTCTGGGTCACAGTTGGTCATGAGGTATCCGGGTCCCTGAAGAATAGTATTGCTTTTGATCCCAAAGGAGTAAGGGACCAACCATAGAAGTTGGTGGCAGGCAAGATCAAGACACAAACTCAGAAAAACCGATGTCAAAATAGCTACAAGCAAAACCTCAAAGAAATATGAGAGTTGGAAATAAGACAAACAAGAATTCCTGGAAGAGCTAAAAAATTATTTTCAAAATCAAAGAAAACTGACAGAGGAAAAGATGGGTAAAGAAATGAGAGTAAAGGAAGAAAATTATCTAAGTTATCTGTTCCTACAAAAAATGTTCTATTTTTCTTTGGTGGAAAAATATATGTCATCCTTAAAGAGCTATGACCCTCAGATGCCATTTCACCAGGAAAGTATAAAAACTGGATTCTTTTTTTAACATGTTACAAGGTAGCAACACTAGACTCCCGATGTCAAATTGTTATTATGCAGTTGTTTCAGTCACTTCTGACTCTTTGTGACCCCACTTTACAAAGATACTGGAGTGATTTGCCATTTCCTCCTCCAGTTCATCTTACAGATCAGGAAACTGAGGCAAACAGAGTTAAGTGACTTACCCAGGGTCACACAACTAGTAAGTGTCTGAGACTAGATTTAAACTTAGGAAAGCGACTCTTCCTGACATCCGACTCAATGTCAAATATCGCCACTCGATTTTGAGTCTCAGCTTTGCTAATTTTTTCATCTATAAAATGAGAATAAATGATATTTATGCCATCCACATCACAGAATTGTTAAGAGGAAAGTGCTTTATAAACCTTAAAGTGCCATATAAATGCAGAGTTTTTGTTGTGCTGCGGTTAGAGGGGGGAGTTATAGTCTGGATCTGAGATTTTGTCAACATAGGGAATTCCCAGCGTGTAAATCTCCTCTACCAATGCAGATCCACAACTCATCTATAAATTATATAAAGAAAGATACCTCAAAATTGAAGTGATAAGTGATTAACCCATGTTTACATACTCGGTATGTGTCAGAGGTGCAAGTTCACCCAGTGTCAAATTTACACAGTTGGTATGTGTCAGATTTGAACCTAGGTCTTCCTGACTTCAAGGCTAGCTCTCCATCTACTGTGGCTTCATCCCTTTCTGGAATTCAGAAATTATCAATAAATTCAAGTCATTATCATGATTTTTTTAAAAAATATATAAGAACTTATAAGGTCCTATTGCTACTAAATAAATTATAGGGTCTTGGTCTTACAATCAACACTTCCTCTTTAAGCAGGGTCCCCCTATAGAGAGAGCCTTACTTTCATGACTTGTTGATTTTACTAAGAAAAATGATACTTTCTGCTGCATTAGCATAACTGGGCTGGCCTTGAATATATTATCCTATGTCTAGCCATCTGGTCTGGGAGTCAGGAATGAAGTTCACAGAGCTTAACCTAGTTCATGACTAGTGTGCTATATTAAAAAGAGTGCTGGATTTAGAATCAAAAGATTTGGGTTCAAATCCTGTCTTAGCTATTTCTGCACCTTTAAAATGAAGGGAGTGAACTAGATGCTCGCTAAGGGCTTTTCATCCTCAAGTTCTATGAATCTGCAATTTTTTGGTTAAGTAATTTGGTAAATACCTCTTCTTCTCAATTAAGTCTCAGTTTCTTTATTTGGTAGTTTTTAAAGATGAATTTGTTGATTTCCTCAAGGGCTTTAAAGTCTTTTGGAAAAAGGTCAATATAGAACTGGTTGCCCCACCTAATAAAGATTGAAGTGTTTAAATAATGCAGCTATAGACATTTAGGTGGCAGCTAGGTGGCCCAGGGGATAGAGTGCCCAGCCTGGAGCTGGGAGGCCTGAGTTCAAGTCTGGCCTCAGATACTTACTAGCTGTGTGACCTGGGCCAAGTCACTTAACCCTGTTTGCCATCTGTATAATGAAATGGAGAAGGAAATGGCAAACCACTCTAGTATCTATGCCAAGAAAACCTCCAAAGGGGATCACAGTTAGACATGACTAAGAACAACTAAGCCACAACAAGAAATTTAATTTGCCTTGAATCAAGGGCCCATTTTACAATTATTATCTTATGTGATCGTCACAGCAACCCTAGGAGGTGGGGGCAATTGTTATCATTTTACAGATGGGGAAACAGATTCAAACAGAGGTTAAGTGACTTGCCCAAGGTCATATATCTAGTAATCACCTGGGGTCATATTTGAACTCCGCTATTCCTGACTCTAGGCCAAGCACACCGTTCATTGTACCACCTAGTTGCCAAAGGGGTACATGATTTAAAAAAATGTAAGAGCCCCTGCTTTAAATGAAAGCAAGACTCTGGACTTGTAAAATTGTGCATAGAACATATTGACATGCTATAATAGAAATGGGAAACCAGTTTGTCTTTGACTTAACACAGGTATGCAAACCAAAAACCCCACCAACATCCCCCCTCCCCGGGTGTCAAAGAGCATTTGGCTTTGAGAAAGTAAGTAATGGCACATGTGCGTTTTAGTCTGATTTCCATTTATTTCAATGCTGCGGGCAACTGTTAGTGTCAAATTCCGCACTGAAGCGAATAGTTCCACAAAATAAATAAGTGTGAGATCAAAGGGAGAAAAATTAGAACAAAATAACAGCATTTTTTATTATTTTCCAAGACTTACATATCCCAAAGTTTCACCAACCCTGACTCTGATAGGCAAGGGATATCCACTCAAACTCAAACAACTCTTGACATTGGAGTGGTAGAAAGTGGTCACCAAGTAATAAGGGTGAGGCCAAGATATTTTTTCCTAGGCAAAATCACAGGCATGGGTGAATTTCTACCAAATACCAGTCTTTCAACTAGGGCAGGAGAAGTGAAGAAAACTCCAGGTTACTGGATGATCTGTTTGAATTAGGAGCAGGTGAGAATGGGGTCCACTAGAGAGACATTGCTTAGGCATACAGCTAAGTATGGATGTAGGACAGCTCCCAGACAGCCCAGGGGTTGAATAAGGTATCCATCACTTTCTGCCCATGTAAAGAGAACCTGTTGTTGCAACAATTCAGCTAGCAGCTGCTGTGGGGGTGAAAGACCAACACAAGTCCAACACCAAGGACGCTGCCTGCGATCTGCTTTACCAAGGAAAGTAGCGTTAGAGGGTTAGCAATCTTACTTTAATCCAACCTACAAATATCATTCACTTAGTTCAGGGGAAAAAGCCAGCACTTTGAACTTCAGAGCAAATACAAACAAAATACAAACATACATTATAAACAGACCAAATTCATAGTTACCAAGAAACCATCAACACCTGGGTGAGCCGGGAGGCTCTCAGAGCAGTTGCCCAGAGTCCCGCCCTCCAGGAGTGAAAGCCTCAAGCAAATAGTTCTGTTCTCTCATTTTATACACTCTTTAGCCATCATCAAATGTCATCTGAGTGACCAGAACTCAGGCTCCTACTATTGGCTCTGGTCTTGGCAACTCCTCTTAGGACCCTGAGGACTTCACACCCACATAGGCTTAGCACCTAGTAGATAGGGGTTTGGGCCTGGGGCTTTACACCTAGTAAGGCTCAATCAAAGACACTTAATTAATTTATAATTCTAAAACAGTAAAAAAGTCCCAACTTAATTGATATTACACTTGTTAGGGGCCTCAATTCTCCAAAGATGGCCATAGTTCCTCTAGATCTCATTCTGGCCAGGGAAAAACGGCACTTCGAGGTTCTAGTTAGAAAGGATATCCTTTGACACAGATGTTTTCTTTGAAAGGAGGCATTTTTGGTGTCTCTCAGCACATCAGTACATATAACTTGAGGATCTCTGGGCCTTGCCATCTGTCCCACTGAAGGACCCATGAGAGTTCTGGGCCTTTACATCCATCCCTCACTCACCTTTCCAAGCATTTTCACTGACAGTCCCCCACGGCTGGAGCTTTTTTTCCTCCTCACTTCCTCCTCCTGGCTTCCTTCAAGTCTTGGCAAAAATTCCACCTTCTGTAAGAAGCTTTTCCTGGTTCTTCTCAATTTTAGTGCCTTCTCTCTGAGATCATCCTCAATTCATCTTTTAGAAGTCTTGTTTGTACATGGCTGTTTGCATATTGTCCACCCCATTAGACTGTGACCTCCTTTAAAAAAGGGATTACCTTTGCCTTGCTTTGTTTTTGCATCTCCAACACTTAGGATAGTACCTAGCCAATAGTAGGTATTTTATAATTGCTTCTTGACTGGCTCACTTAGAGCCGAACTTTAAGTTTTGTGTTGTCTCCCTCAATAAGAATATAAGCTACCTGAGAGCAGGAACTGACTAGCTTTTAAAAATTATATAGCTAGCATTTGTTACATAGTAAGCACTAAATAAATTGTTTTTCATTCATTTATTCATTCCCCAAGGAGAGGAGCAGCTCCTGGGCAGTCTGGATACAAGCAGGGAAGTGGTGGTAGGAATTGATCAGAGACCCTTAAGTAACTGATTTCCTCCTGATTCAGATGATAAAATTAAGAAGGTCCCAGAGAGACCAAAGCGTGAAAGTCTTTAAGGGGAGGGGAAAAAATGGTGTCTACCTCTGTTACCCTTTGACTAAAAATGAAGAGGGTCTTCCATCAACTTTGATGCAATCAGAGGGTGGCTAACCATTGTTTGTCTGATGAATCAGTCAAACCCTTGGTGACCTTTTTTAAAACCAAACAGACCCTCTGAAGTTCATCTAATTCATATTTATCACCCAATCAAGATTCTAAGTAGCTGCTATCTACCAACTCCCAGAACACTCCTTTCCTCACTGATTTCAGCACCTGGCTACCAGTTTTTCCACCTCAATATTTGTCTTCATATTAGGGCATTTCAACATATATACTGATACTCCCTCAAATGTCCTAATTTCCCAGTTAGCTTACACACTTCCCAAGATCCACTGCCACTATTCTATCTCAGCTCCTAGATTTTTCCGTCACTGGCAAGTTTTCCATCTACCTTTGTCTTTGCCTCACAACCCCTAACCCCGTTCTTCCTCCTCATCTTGACCTCAGATCTCTTCACTCCACAATGCTCCCCAATCACCCTGGGACTGGCTACATTTTCCTCTGTTCCCTATCTCAACCCTTTGACAAGCTAGTTGTACCCTTCACCCTCCTCTTTTCTCAAGTCCCTGGCCTCCTTATTCTATTGCCAATTACTCCTTGCAAACTTCTACCTTAAATTGTGCCCACCACCCATTGTCTTGGACTCGTATTCATGTGCTGCTGAATGCAGCTGGAGAAAATCTTGTAGGCAAATTGCCTAGATCTACTAAAAACTCATGCTGCAAAAATCTCAACTGGGCCTTTCCTACAGAAATACTTTTACATGTCCTAATTGATTCAGTATCCCATTCACCACAGTAGCATTTCCATACCTTTTCAACCCTCCTTAAGCCTCCCATAGCATGTCTTTCCCTCAGCCTCTCAGCTGAAAACCTTGCCTCATATTGTACTGGAAAAAAACAGCTGAATCAGCACAACTGCTGGATACATCAAAAAGTCTGAAAGTATGTACAATGTGTAACACTTACGGAGCTCCCCTACCCCCCACAAAGAGTTTTTCTAGGTAATTTATGTTTTCTACTTTATCAAACATTGAGTTATTGAGTCTCACTGTCTATGATTCTCTCTTGTCTATCCTGTTTCATTAACCTTTCTATATATAGATTGTAGGGTTTTGTTTTCTTAGCCAATCTGTCACTCTTTTCCATTTTATTGGTTATTTTAATCCACTCACATTTGAAGTTTTGAGTTAGGTTTATATTTTTCTCCATTTATCCCTAATATCATTTTTTTCCAAGTTATGATTTTTACCTCTTCTCTAGCTTAATCTTTTTTTAATGTGGTTTTATTCCCACCGGCTCACTTTCCCTTACTCCAATATCTCCTTCCCATTTGTTACCCCTTTCCCTTAAAGTTTTGCTTATTAGTTCCTTTTTCTCTCCTGTTTTTGTCTGGTTATTTACTTCTTTCCCTTTTTTCCTTCTCAGTGAAATAAATGCCCCCTTCTTCCCCTCCCCTTCAACAAGTCCTACTTTTGTACTCTTTTCCAGAGAGTATTTTTTTACTCTCTTCATCGTCCATCCTCTCTGTCTGTTCTAGACCCTTATTCTCCATTTCATGACTCCTAGAATTATTTAAGTCCTGCTCTATCCTCTGTATTCCTCATGGAATCAAAACCTCCAAAGTCTCCATTCTGGACTCTCCCTTCTATGCAGTTTGTGCTGCTGTCCTGTAGAGCTTATGCCATAGATACCACTTTTTCATTACGCCTCACTCCAAGAACAGTGCCTATTCCTGCAAGTGACTGGGAGGACACTTCTCCCATGGCTGAACCCCTATCACTGACGCCTCTGATTATGCTGCCCACCACTTGTCTATTCCCTCTCCCTGGTTACCTTCTTGGCCTGGGTTTATGCTCTCCCATTCTTCCAGATGCCAGTTGCCTCTAAGAGTTACAACTCCCCACTTCTGAGATAGGATGAGTGGTTTTTTCAAGCATTAAATCCCCTAGACAGCTCGTAGTGCAAGGTCCCCATCTCCCTTCACAGAACTTGTCTCTTCAACCATAGGAGCAATTACAGGTGAAATCCCTCTTACCACCAAAATAAGACCATCCTCTTTTTTCCCCTTTTCAATTATCTCCCCCTCCTCCTCACCACTCCCCTGTAGGCTCTTCTCTTCCTGAGAGACTATAGGATTCACCTTCTCCTCATTACTAGCCTTCGCTTTGACCCTGGCACAACATACACTCCCCTCTATCCCTTTTATTTCCTCACTCTTTTCATGCACACTCCCACAAAAAACATTGCAGATAGGGTGTGACAAGGCTCTGTCCGTAATGCTCCAAGGCCTGCCTCTCCACTACTACCTCCAGATGGTTTCCACCCACTTTCACCCCATCTTCTTGTGTACATTTAGAATGAAGTCTCTTCTTAGCCATTCTGCTGTCATTCCGCCGCTGTTGCTGTCCTTGGCTGCATTTGTTCACCCCTCCTGCATTTCTATTATCAAGAAGCAAATAATCTCTTTGGGTCTGATTTTCTTTCTAAAAATGTTTCAAATGTCTCTTTATTATTGAACATCCATCTTTTTTCATTTATGGTTAAGCTTAAATTTGCAGGGTAGGTCACTCTGGGCTGCATCCTAAGCTCCACTGCTCTTCAGAATACATTATTTCATTCCCTCTTGGGTTTTCTGATGGGTGCAGAATAGTCTTAAGTTATTCAAATTTCCTTTCCTTTGTATTTGAAGGTCTTTCTCCTAGTCACTTGCAGAACTTGTTGCTGAATCAAATTGTTAAATTTAACCACTGTGTGTCCTGTAGTGTGTACCCTTGGGTTTTTTTTTCTGGAGGTGATCTATGAAATTCTTTCAATTGATTTTCCAATATTTGTGTTCAGAAGTTCTGTGCAGTTGTCTCGTGTTATTTCTTGCATTATGGTAACCAGGTTTTTCTTTACTTGTGCTCTTCTGGGAAACCTATAATCCTTAGATTGTCTCTCCATGTCCTGTCTTTGAGATCAATATATTTTCTTTTAATGTTTTTGATTTTTGCTTCTCTTTTTCTAAATATCAAGTTATTGCACTGGTAAGAACTCATGAGCTACAATTCTAAGAGTGCTGACTCACAGGGTACATTGAGGTAGTCATCTGTCCAGGGCCCAAATCTTAAGCACAAGTGGCTCCAGGAGGGGACACAACATTTGTATTTACTTGTAGGTGTTCACGCTATCTCCCTTAGGAGAATACAGTCTTTTTGAGGATAGAGACAGCTTGTGTCTTTGTATCCCTAGTGCTTCTCAAAATGTCTGGCACACAACAGGTGCTTAATAATGCTTTGTGGTCAATTGATGCTTTGCTAAGTGCGGTGCTGTATGCTTACTGCCAAGAGAATAGAATAGGCTTTCACTTCCATGCCTGGGCTTAGAGGACTTGAGGCGACAGCAAAGAAGCAACTACACTGGTTTCCCCCTTAGCCCTAACCACCACCACTCCACAAAACCCTTGCCCATGCTTTAGTATAGAGGGGAAGAGGAATACTGAGGCAGAGAGGGAAGAGGAAAAGGAGAGAGAGACAGAGAGAGAGAAAGAGACAGAAAGACAGAGAAAGACAGAGAGAGACAAACATAGGGAGACAGAGAGACAGAGAATGGGAAATGGAGTGTAAGGAGAAAAGGAAAAGCAGAGACAGGAAAAAGAGGAAGAGAAAGAATGAGAAAGACTGCAGATAATGAACTATCTTCAGCGTCAGGAAGACCTGTGTTCAGGCCCCGTCTCCCATCTCCCCCACATACTGGCTGGGTGACCCTGAGCAAGTCAGGGGCCTTTGAGTGTCCCATGCAACTTTATAAGCCTAGAAGATAATAGTTTGCTTTGGAAGAGGAATTTGGTGAAAGACACACAGCAGGGAGGGGGACAGGGAGGGACAGATGATGAGGGGAGAAGGCGGGGGCAGGGGGTGGGGAGGAGGGGAGAAACAGAGTCAATGTTGCTGGCATTATTAGGGAGTTCTGGTCACTTCCTTCATGTTAAGTCTCTATGTCAATACTGCCAGAAACTGAAATAAGGGTTACAAATGTCAGAAATGAGGATACTGTTTGCTTCTTTTTCTAGCCTATGTCCATATTGAAGGGAGAGGGAGGCAAAAGAGGGGTCCAGGATGTTGTGTAGCTGGGGAGGCCACATTCACCTTGGAAGTAGAGGAGGCCGCTAAGACTGGGCCAACCCTTCCCTCTCATATCTACCCACTTTTTTTAAATTCCTTCCTACCCTACCAACCTCAGGCAAAAGTCCCTGCAAATTCATCTTGCCAGAAGCTGAAAGTTGTGGCCAGCCGCACAAGTGGGGAAGGGAGTTGATGACATCAGTCAGATGATGCTCTGTCATCCTTTCTCTACCATGAAATCCCCACATGTGCCAAGACTAAGGAACAAGATACCCTGTACCCTTGCAAACAGTGTATGCTAAAATAATACTCCACACCGTGCCAGTCACTGTTACCTGGTTGCATTCAGCGTGTGTGTGTGTGTGTGTGTGTGTGTGTGTGTGTGTGTGTGTGTGTGAAGAAAGTGTGTTTTAAAAGTCTATTTTAAAGTCTATTTTAAAAGATTACTTTTCTATCTGTATCACCCAGTAGAAGAAAAGGAGGCTTTGGAGATAATACATTTGTCTCCATATGTGATAGTAAACCCTTTTTAACTTTTAAAATGTCATGTCTTCAAAAGTTGGGATAAACTGGCATGTCACAGTATAAAACTGCGTGTTATTACACCATCTCCTCTTGGCACATACATTTTGATTCAGCTGAAAAGTGAGGTGAACAGACTTTTGGAAGTTGTGTTAGTAGTCACCTTGGGCACTCAGCTATACAGCCCCAAGGTGTCTCTGCCTCTGCTCATGAATGGTCATAAACTCATGCCCTGGAGTCCCCAAGGGAAAGTGAGGGCAAAGCAATGGCCTCCATCTCGGTAGAGTGCCAATTTGCAGAGTAGAATGCTCACGGAGTTGGGTGAGGTAAAAGGGCAGTTCATTTTCTCCTTGCTCCTGGGGTGGCACAAACATCTCAGTCCCCTGGCCCAGGTCTCAGAGAAGAAAACAAAACTAAACACATTTCTCTTCTCTTTCACCATCATACATAAAGATAAGGAGGGAAATGGGATGAAAATACAGGAAAGAGCAAGATATCCTCTTTATCCCAGGAGGAAAAAGACTGTTACATTTCAAATTATTAAAGATTCAACCTCATGCTTGGAATAAATGTATCTCATTTAAGCCTAGAAGTTTTCTGCCTTTATTCTTATTTAATTAGACCATTCTCTATGTAAAGACCTCATATTTTTGTGAGAGGCCTCATCAGCAGCTTAACTCCAGAGGAACAGGGAATTAATTTTAGGAATGGAGGCTGTCAGTCAGTTAAATGCCAGTATATAATGCACCACTGGCTTGGTAGTATCCCTTGGAGTGAGATGTGTATCACTCCCTCCTTGGTTACCATGTTGAGTGGGAAGAGTGGAAACATGGAAGACCTTACCCAAGCCGGTTCAAATGCCAGCGGTTATTTTCCTAGATCGCTTTGGATGGAAATGACAGCATCACTTTTTCTGAGCAACTGATGATTTGCATAAACGAGTCATTTTACTTCGTAGCCTGAAGCCTTAGAACTTTAAGTATTTCCTGAAATAATGCCAGTCGAGAATGGTTATGAAAAATATTAGTATGAATTATGGTCTTTAATATAATAGAGCCCTTCCATGGAAAAAGGCCCATCTTTTTAATAATATTCTCCTGGTGATGCTGAATGATATGACAAGGCAATATGCATCTATTCAATACTTAGTATGTACCAGGCACTGTGGTAAGCACTGTGGCAGTACTTTGGATACAAATGCAAGCAAAAAGAAACATCATCTCTGCCCTCAAGGAGCTTACATTCTGATGGGGGAAGATAACATAAAAGTGAGCTGAAAGAAAAAGGATGGAGGTGTACATATTCTGGGGAATGGTAGAGAAAATTCAGAGAATCAAGAGTGAGACCCTTATAGCAAGGAAGACCTGACTGGGCTGAGCTCCTTCCTTAAAATGGAAGCTCTGAGAGGAGTACAAAACACCATTTATCCACAGCCTCTCGTCCCATGTTCTTCCATAAATCCTCTACCAGGTGTCCAACCAATATGTTCAAGACCTTTCTTTAGCTTTCTTACGAGAGATAGCACAGTACAGTGGAAAGAAAACTGTTTTTAAAGTTAGAGATCGTTGTTTAGAATCTGAGCACTGTTTTTGTTAATCTGCGTAATTGTCAGTCAATAAACATTTATTGAGTGCCTACTATGTGCCAGGCATTGTGCTAAGCACTAGAGATACAAATGTAATTCAGGGTTCCCGCTCTCAAAAAGCTTACAATCTAACAGAAAAAGACCGTGCAGAAAAGGAGGCTGAAAAGTCAGGGAGAAAGGGTTGGGACAGGGAAGAGGAAAAGAACCTACTGCAGGAGCTTGATGAAGTCCAATGAAGTACGAAAGACGATAGCTAGCCTCAGCCTCCTCCTTAAAAAGAAGTTTTGAACTGCAGGTAAATCACTTAAGCTGCAAGGGCCTATCCTATGATAATTCTATTGACGCTAATAAAAGCATGGGAGCTACTCGTTGGTTCTCTCTCAGTCTGGCTTCATGACCAACCCACTCTCTTTCTGGTAGTACATTTCTCTAATGACATTCTTTTTTTTAATTATAAGTTTATTTTTTATTTTTAGTTTACAACACCCAGTTCCACAGATTTGGGGGTTCCAAATTTTTTCTCCCTCTCTCTCCTCCCCTTTTCTCCCCAAGATAGCATGTAATCCAATGTAGGTTCTACATATACCTTCACATTGAACTTATTCACATAATAGTCCGGTTGTAAAGAAGAATTATAACCAGTGGAAAGAATCATGAGAAAGAAGAAACGAGAAAAGGAGGGGGAAAAAAGAGAGCAAATAGTTTGCCGCAATCTGCATTCAGACTCCATAATTCTTTCTCTGGATGTGCATAGCTTTTTCCGTCATGAGTCTTTTGTGGCTGTCTTTGCATTGATGAGAGGAGCCAAATCTATCAAAGTTAGTCCTTACAGATATCGTGTGTCTATAATTGTGTACGATGTTCTTCTGGTTCTGCTCCCCTCAGCATCAGTTCATATAAACCTTTCCAGGTTATTATGAAGTCCCTATCTTCCCCATTTCTTATAACACAACAGTATTCCATTAAATTCATGTACCACAATTTGTTTAACCATTCCGCAATTGATGAGCATCCCCTTGATTTCCAATTCTTTGCCACCACAAAAGGAGCTGCTATAAATATTTTTGTACATATTGGTCCATTTTCCCATTATGTGATCTCTTTAGGATATAGCCCTAGAAGTCGTATTGCTGGGTCAAAGGGTATGCACATTTTTATAGCCCTTTGGGCGTAGTTCCAAATTATTCTCCAGAATGGCTGGATCAGTACACAACTCCACCAACAATGTAACAATGTTCCAATTTTCCCACATCCTCTCCAGCTTTTATCATTTTCCTATTTTGTCATGTTAGCCAATCTGACAGGAGAGATGTGGTACTTAAGAGTTGTTTTGATTTGCATTTCTCTAATCAATAGTGATTTAGAGCATTTTTCATATGACTATAGATAGCTTTAATTTCTTCTTCTGAAAACTGCCTGTTCATAACCTTTGACCATTTCTCAATTGGGGAATGACTTGTATTCCTATAAATTTGACTCAGTTCCCTGTATATTTGAGATATGAGGCCTTTATCAGAGATACTTGTTGGAAAGATTCTTTCCCAGTTTTCTGCCTCCCTCCTAATCTTTGTTGCATTGGCTTTGTTTGTGCAAAAACTTTTCAATTTACTACAATCAAATTTCTCCATTTTGCACTTTGTAATGCTCACTATCTCTTGTCGGATCATGAATTCTTCCCTTTCCCATAACTATGACAGGTAAACTATTCCCTGCTCTCCCAAATTCTAATGATATTCTTGATGCTATCTCTCTTGTGCATTTCTTGGCTGGTAAGGCATTACAGTATACCCATACCCACCATGCACGTCCTCATTGACATTTGGGTGACTCACAACTTTAATTTTTCAGACACTGTTATTCCATGGCTCAGAGCCTGGGGCCTTCTCAATCTGGAACATCCCTCCAGTGGCTCCCTTCTCCCATTGGTGACTTCCTTCCAGGGCCTACATTTTGGAGACAGACCCAGGATAGCCGTGCTTCAATCTCCTTCTGGTTCTGCTTCTGACTCTGTGGATTTTGGCACCATGACTCAGCTGCCTTCTCACCTAGGAACTTCCCTCAGAGCCTGGAGTCTTCTCTTCCTAGACCAGGGGTGGGGAGCCTGTGACTTCCAGGCCACATGTGGCCTCCTGGGTCCTTGGGTGTGGCCTTTTGACTGAGTCCAAGTTTTACAGAACAAATCCTTTGAAGGGGATTTGTTCTGTGAAGTTTGGATTCAGTCAAAGGGCTGCACTTGAGGACCTAGAGGGTCACGTGTGACTTCAAGGCCACAGGTTCCCCACCCCTGTCCTAGACCATCTTTCTACCTTCTAGGCTGACCATACTTTATTACCCTCCTGGCTGTGCTTCTGATTCTTCTGACTTCACCCAAGTACCCCCAAACAGCAGTCAAATCCTCATTTATTCATTCTAAATTACAAGTTCCTTCACCAGGAACATATTAACATTAATTTAGTGAGTCTTTTACTTTATGTAGCTAATTATTATTATATGTAACATCAACAACAATTTTAAATGTGTAAAAATTTCATTTAAAATGGAATTAAAATACGTGTCTTACCAGTTTAGCATAGTTCTTGCTTTGTGCTCCCTTGACAAGGTTTCCAAAGAGGCTGAGGTGCTGAAGGGCAGGTGTGTACAGGCTGTCCGCCTGGGCTATGTTGTGTGACCTTGTTTTTAAAATTTGCATATAGATGTTTGTACTTCGTGTTTAGAGACGATGCAGTAAACTGATTGTGTTATTCCTGAAGTGGCAGTTAAAAAGATTAACATAACTTACAATCCTGTCCAAACCCAAGAATATGCAGCTGTACTTTGTCCTGGTTTCATTCGTGTGATGAAATCCACCAGAAGTTAACTGTGAACTAACTGGAAGACCAGGGAGATGTGAGTGTAAAATGCCCTCGTTCAGAGTGTGGAGGTAGAGGGCAGGAGTAGGAAATAGCTTTGGAGGTCTTTTCTCACCTACACGATGAGCAGGCTGGGCTAAAAACCTCTCCTAGGGTCCTCCAGTCCTAAATCCTACGGCAGTCCATCTCCTACACTGATGTCTCAGCACTGCCTGTTCCACATGTCTAAAATGCTCTTCCTTCTCATTATCGTTAGTTAATATATTTAACTCCAAATTGTTTTTCCCCTCCTCCACCTTAAAATTTATGTGATGTAAATTTGTCAAAAAGACTGTAGAAAATGGGTAAATTAGCATAGAGATAGTTCGCATGGTGGTAAATGTGTTTTTCACACACAAACAAGCTGTTTTGGCAGATATGGGTATGCTACTCATGCTTTTCAACAAAAGTACAACCCAGGCTCAGCTCAAATGCCTCCTCCTATGAAAGACCCAACCTGTTTCATCTAATAGCTATTTGCCCCACATGCCTGAAATCACCTTGTATGCATTTTACAAATGCATACCTTAGATACCCTTATCTGTGCGCATGGTCTAGTCCCCTGGCAGAGCACCAACTGTCTTAAGGATAGTTTTTGTCATTGTTTCTGTCTCTGGTACCCAAGACGGTGCCTGGTATACAAGAGGTGCTTAATAAATGTTTGTTGAATTGAACTGAACTGAACGGAATGATCCTGTGTTATGATCAACTTGCCCCTCTGTCCATTGTTCTGCTGTAAGAAATTGAGGCAGTGTGAACCTGAGAACAATCACATGGCCATGGGATAAGGGATGAGATGGGTTGTAGTAAACAAGTGGCACTGTTCCATACATATATTAGTGCTCCAGAAAGACCTCTGGATTTGGACTTAAGAGATTCTTGGGTATAGTCTCAGGTCTGCTGCTTACTAGCTGTAAGACCTTGGGTACAATACTTTGTTTCTTTGGGCTTCAGTTTCCCCTTATGTAAAATGAAGAATTGGACTATATGACTTCAAAGACATTTTTATGCCTTTAATATTCTGTGACTCTGTGTGTGTGTGAGAGAGAGAGAGAGAGATTGAGAGAGATAGAGAGATATAGAGAGAGAGAGAGAGAGAGAGAGAGAGAGAGAGAGAGAGAAGAGAGAGAAGAGAGAAGGAGAGAGATCATATATAGGTAGTAGTTATGCTAAATTCTGTCTGGAGAAGATAATAAGACCTGGAAATTTGGTTTTGTTGCCTTGGTCACATAATAACGTGAGGAGAAAGAGGATGGGAAGCAGAGTTATACAAATCCTTGGAGGGTTGAGACAACAACCTATGAGTTTGAGGCTGGGGAAAAGAATGAAGAAACCCTAAATGCAAGAGCTATTCAAGGGAGTTTTACCAAGGCACTAGATCCCTGTGAAAAGAAAAAAAGCTCTGCTTCTCCTTTTTTCCTTACTCCTGTAGGGCAAAGCCCTCTGTCCTTAGGCTAGAATTCAGACCTTTGCTCTCTCCTTGCCAGACTCCAGGGAAAGTTCCCTCCAAAAATGTAACTAACAATATTCTTAGTCTATAGGAATATGGTGAAATAAAATTATTACTGAGCTTAAAGTCAAAAGACCTGAATTGATGCCCAGTTCAACTTTGGGAAAATCATTTAGCTCCTCTGAATCACAATTTCTTTGTCTATAAAATGGGGATAACACCTTTCAAGGTCATTGTGAGGAAAATGTTTTGTAAACTGTTAAGCACCACAGTCACACAAGCTTTTGTTGTTGCTTATGACTTATGTCAAAACTTATAAAGATTTGAGATTTCATCAGTGTGGGTTCTCTTTCACATCTTAGGAAATGAATTTCATAATTCGTCAAGGCCAAAAATACTTCATCATTTAAGGATCCATTCTAGGAGTGGTGGTTCTGACTGTACTTGGTGGGGCTGATGGACTCATTCCTGAAGCCTCTCCAACTTGGCAAGGCAACTTTCCAGAGCTCATATTCCACAATTATAGATCTCAAAAACCAAGTCACCTCCACACCTAGATTAGCCGTCTGAGTAGGGCATTAGTAAAAACAACATGGTGCAACAGGTAGAAAGGGCACTGTATCTGAGGTCAAAGAACCCAGGTTCAAATCGAATCTACCACTTATGACTTGTGTGACCTTGGAAAAGTCATTTCTCTGGAATTTGTTTTCCTGAATTTAAAATGAGACGATTAAGCAAGTACAGTTACAGTTTGGGCTCTAATATTCAATAATTCTAAGTATTGTGGCTGTCATGAAGAGGTATCATGGTATGTTGACATGAGCACTGGTTTTAATGGCAGAGAGCCTTGGTTCCAACCCTGATTCTAACACTTACTATGTGACCTAGGACAAGTCACTTAAAATACTTGTTTTATCAATTCTAAAGTGAAGCATTTGAACTAGACGACCTCTAAGATACCTTCTAGCTCTCCATTTATGATCATTACTTGGTTTTCAACATTGTATAATTATTCCTCTGCCTTCCTACCTCTGAACAACTTGGGACTATCTTTGTTCCCATGGGCAGGGAATTTCACAGTTCTCCCCTGGGTCATCCTTTTGTTTAAAACCATGAATAAAACACACACGCATGCACGCGCGCGCGCGCACACACACACACACACATATCTTCTAAAACAACTGGTATATGTGTGAAAAACAGTTTTCCCCCTCCCCCCACAAGAAACTCTAGGCTAATTTACCCATTTCCCAGTCTTTTGGTTATTTTTATATTACATAAACTTTAATGTAGAGAAGGGGAAAAGCAATTTGGATTTAAATATATTAAACAAAATGCATCAGAACTGCTTTCTTGGCAAAACTGAACATTAATAAACCAATAGAGATTCAGCTAAAAACACATGTTCTTGGCTGCAGGCTGGCCTTCTAATTAGGATGCCAGGAGACAGAGAAAAGTAGATTTTCCCAAAATCAACTCCTGCCTTGACTTCACCGGAAAACAATGGTAAAAAAATAAAAATAAAAAAAACTGCCAGTGATCCAGTGTTAGAAGAGACATCTGAATGGACAGAAGAGGACATCTCCTGTAGCATGGAGAAGTGATTGTTCCCCACTACGGAAAACCTAATAATGAACAAGACATACATACATGCATACACACATGTGTATGTATGTATAAATAAAAGTCTGCTAAATTCAGAAAGAAATAAAAGACTAAGAAGATAAGGAGGGGGCAAAGGATAACAGAGGGATTTTTAGAGGGGGGGGTGAAAGCATAGGGTAATGGGAGGGTATAGAAGGGTGTTTAGATAATGGGCATGGGAGTACAAGGGAGAGCTCCTTGGCAGGGGAAGTAGGTTAAGTAATAAGAAGGCAAGGTAG
Organism: Trichosurus vulpecula; assembly: GCF_011100635.1. Classification (NCBI taxonomy): domain Eukaryota; kingdom Metazoa; phylum Chordata; class Mammalia; order Diprotodontia; family Phalangeridae; genus Trichosurus; species Trichosurus vulpecula. Next base: position 32,855,855 of record NC_050575.1, read on the forward strand.
CGGGTAGAAGTAAAGTAGAGGAGTAAGGACGGATAGGAAATAAGACATACTCGCAATACATGAAATAAAGATCTATCATTAGGGAAAAAGAGCAGGGGTGGTAATCATAATGAGATTATTCTCAGACAAAGTTAAAGCTAAACCAGATTAAATCAAAAGGGAAAAACAAGGAAACTACACTAGGTGTCAGCCATACTCATCCATTAGACAGGATGAAGTTGGAATATTGCTGTGGTATAGGAAATGATGAGTTGGTGGGCTTGGAAGAATATGGAAAGATTCAGACTTATGAAAGAAGAGCTTATCGACCCTCAGAGAAACAGAAGACAAACAAGAATAGTACAGTCTTACACCGAAGCACATAAATGTATATGTCTATATATGAGTATGATTATAGATATCTAAGTGTATCTATTTGTCTGTAAGTGTATGTAGGTGTATATGTATGTGTACATATATCTTTGTGTGTATATATGTATGTATGTATGTGTGTATATATCTGTGCATGTGTGTATATATGTACATATAAATATATCTGCACTTAATTGTAGCCTTCTTTGGGAACAGGGGTAGGAGGAGGGAAAAAAAAGTGAAAAGTCAAAAGTGCACAGCAGAGAACAAAAGAAAACTTACCAGGATTCTGAACATAATGTGTAGTATGTATCATATAGGCTTTCTTGAAATGGAAATTTATTGCTGTGTATTTTGAATCCTCTCTTACCGTGTACATAACAATGTTTTTTTTTCTTTTCTTGTTTTAATATTTAAGTTTACAACATGTTTGTTTTTTTCTTATTTATGGTGTATTTAAGTCTAAAATTTTTAAAAAATTTTAAGAAAAGAAAAAGATAATAATACTTCCTGTCCCTGCCACCCCAAGGCCACCAATTCTGCTAGAAAATCAAGATAATAGTTTTTACCCATCTGTGATTCTTGAAGTAAAATTCAGGTTTCCAGCTAGATGTAGAGTCCTGTCAATGGCATTTTCACAATTCTCCATTCACACAGCCAACATGATAGTTCAAGCTTTCATTACTTCTCACCTGGACTATTGCAACAGCCTCCAAACTGACCTCTCTGTTTCCTGTCTCCTCCGTCACCAACCTATCTTTCACGTTGTTGACAAAATAATCTAAAAAAACAGTATAATGATGTCAAAAAACTTTAATGGCTCCCCATTATCTACATTAAAATATAAAATCTTCAGCTTAGCCTTTAAAATCCTTCACAGTCTGGCTGTACCTATCTTTCTAAGCTTATCTGCACATTATGCTTCTTCACACACTCTACATTCTGTGAAAATGGGCCTACTTGCTCCTGCAGGTCTTTGCACAGAATGGGCACTATGCTTGGAATGCACTCCATCCTTATATCTTCCTCCTAGAATATCTGGCTTCCTTTAAGGCCCAGCTCATGGGCCTCTCATGGGAAGTGTTTCTTAATCCTCGTAGTTGTTGGTACATACTTACTCTTCAAATTAATGTGTGTGTGCATACATGACAGATACATATACATTCATATATGTGTGTGCTGTGTGTATATATGTGTATATATACACATACATAATTGTTGTATATCATATAATTAGTAGATATTATAAATATTATAAAATATGTTGGTAGATATTCCTACTATAATATATACATTAAGCTTTAATATCTTTAAATTGCACTAATATTTTTGAATCACCTTGTAAAACTATCTGTTACTATTGTTGTCTGTGTGTGTATAATATCTATGTTTTATATGTATATATGTATGTGTGTATACATATGTATTTGTTGTCATTCGATCATGTCTGATTCTTTGTGACTCCATTTGGGGTTTTCTTGGCAAAGATACTGGAATGGTTTGCCATTTCCTCCTCCGACTCATTTTACAGATGAGGAAACTTAGGAAAACATGGTTAAGTGACTTGCCCAGGGTCACAGAGTTAGTAAGTGTCTACGGCCAGATTTGAACTCACAAAGGTGAATCTTCCTAACTTCAGGCCTGGTACTCTATCCACTGCATTACCTAGCTACATATAAACACACACATACATAAACATATATACGTTTATATGTATAAAAACTATATATTGATGTAGGTATGACAACATAGATTTATATAATTATCTGTTTACATGTTGTATCTCCCCAGAAGGAATTAAGTTCCTTGAGGGCAGGGACTGTTCTTACTTTTTTTGGTTTCCCCAGTGCACAGCACAGTTCCTGATGCATAATAAATGCTCGTTGGGTTAGATTAGATGAGATAGCGATGGACTGCAATAAGAGCATGGTGAGGTATGGTTCCCTAATGGCAGAATTAAGCCTTGGAAATAGACCCAGTCTTTGAATATAGTGATAAACTATTTAAGGGCCTGATCCCACACAGACAGTGAGTATGATGGAAAGAGCATGCCATCATGAGTTAGAGGCCTGCTGAAAATCCTGGTTCTACTATTGGCTCATTGCGTAACTTTGAACAAGCTATTTAAACTCTATATACTTCTGTCTGCAAAATGAGGCTACTGGACTTCCTAAACTGTGAATTGGGACAGCTAGGTGACTCAGGGGATAAAGTGCCAAGTCTGGAATCAAGAAGACTCATCTTCATGAGCTCAAATCTGGCCTCAGACATTTACTAGCTGTGTGACCCTAAGCAAGTCATTTAAACCTGCTTGCCTCAGTTTCCTCATCTGTAAAATGAGCTGGAGAAGGAAATGGCAAATCACTCCAATACCTTTGCCAAGAAAATCCCAAATGGGGTCATGGAGAGTTGGACATGATTGAACAACAACAACAATCTCTCTCTCTCTCTCTCTCTCTCTCTCTTTCTCTCTCTCTCTCTCTAAATAGTATTTCATTTTTTCAAATTACATGTAAAGGTAGTTTTTAACATTCATTTTTTATAAGATTTTGATTTTCAATTTTTTTCTTATTTCATTTCTCCCACCACCCCCTCCCCAAGACAGCAATCTGATATAAGTTATACATGTGCAATCATATAAACATATTTCCACATTAGTCATGTTGTGAAAGAAGAAACAGAACAAAAGGAAAAAGCCATAACAACAAAACAAAACAAAACAAAAATTAAAAGAATATATTTGAATCTGCATTCAGCCTCCATAGTTCTTTCTCTGGATTTTTCTTCATTTTCCATCAAGAGTCTTTTGGAATTGTCTTGAATCGTCGTATTGCTGAGAAGAACTAAGTCAATCATAGTTGATCATAGTACAATGTTTCTGTTATTATGTACAATGTTCTCCTGGTTCTGCCCACTTTGCTCAGCATCAGTTCATATAAATCTTTCCAGGTTTTTCTGAACTCCACCTGCTCATCATTTATTTTACCACAATAGTTATTCCATTACATTCATATACCACAACTTGTTCATCCATTCCCCAATTGATGGGCATCCCCTCAGTTTCCAATTCTTTGCCACCAGAAAAAGAGCTGCTATAAATATTTTTTGTACATGTAGGTCCTTTTCCCTTTTTTATAATCTCTGTGGGATGTAGACCTAGTAGTGGTATTGTTGGATCAAAGGGTATGCACACTTTGATTGCACTTTGGGCATAGTTTCAAAATTGCCCTCCAGAATGATTGGATCATTTCGCAACTCCTCCAACGATGCATTAGTGTCCCAATTTTCCCACATCTTCTGCAACATTTATAATTTTCCTTTTCTAATGGGTGTGAGGTGATGCCTCAGAGGTGTTTTAATTTGCATTTCTCTAATCAATAATGATTTGGAGCATTTTTTCATATGACTATAGATAACTTTATTTCTTCATCTGAAAACTGCCTGTTCATATCTTTTGACCATTTATCAATTGAGGAATGATGTGTATTCTAATAAATTAGAATCATTTCTCTCTATATTTGAGAAATGAGTCCATTATCAGAAATACTTGAAGTAAAAATAGTTTCCCATCTTTCTGCTTTCCTTCTAATCTTGATTGTGTTGGTTTTGTTTGTGCAAAAGCTTTTTAATTTATTATAATAAAATTATCCATTTTGCATTTTATAATGTTTGCTATCTTTTGTTTGTTCATAAATTCTTCCCTTCTCCATAGATCTGACAGGTAAACTAATCCTTACTCTCCTAATTTGCTTTACCCTTTGTGTCTGAAGCATGTACCCATTTTGACCTTATGTTGGTATACAGTATGAAGTGCTGATTTATGTCTAGTTTCTGCCATACCATTTTCCAGTTTTCTCAGCAGTTTTTGCCAAATAGTGAGTTCTCATTCCAGAAATTCTTATACCAGAAGCTGGAGTCTTTGGGTTTAACAAACAGTAAATTGCTATAGTCATTGACTACTATGTCTTCTGTACCTAACCTATTCCACTGATCCACCACTCTATTTCTTAGCCAGCACCAGACAGTTTTCATGATTGCTGCTTTATAATATAGTTTTAGATTAGGTGCATCTAGGCCACCTTCTTTTGCATTTTTTTCATTAAATCCTTTGATATTCTTGACCTTTTCTTCTTCCGGATGAATTTTGTTATTATTTTTTCTATCTCTATAAAACAATTTTTGGTAGTTTTATTGGTATGGCAATGGACAAGTAAATTAATTTAGATAGAATTGTCATTTTTATTACATTAGCTTGACCTGCCCATGAGCGATTGACATTTTTCCAATTGTTTAGATAATACTTTATTTCTGTGAAAAGTGTTTTGTAATTGTGTTCATATAGTTCCTGGGTTTGTCTTGATAAGTAGACTCCCAAATATGTTATATTGTCTATAGTTATTTTATTTTTTTGCAGGGGGGGGGAAGGCAGGGCCATTGGGGTTAAGCGACTTGCCCAAGGTCACACAGCTAGTAAGTGTGTGTCAAGTGTCTGAGGCCGGATTTGAACTCAGGTCCTCCTGACTTCAGGGCCAGTGCTCTACTCACTATGCCACCTAGCTGCCCCTGTCTATAGTTATTTTAAATGGAATTTCTCTTTCTCTCTCTTGCTGCTGAGCTTTATTGGTAATATATAGAAATATTGGTGATTTAAGTGAGTTTATTTTATATACTGCAACTTTAGTAACATTGTTTCAAGTAGTTTTTTGGTTGATTCTCTAGGATTCTCTATCATCATATCATCTGCAAAGAGTAATAGTTTTGTTTCCTCATTTCCTATTCTAACTCCTTTTATTTCTTTTTCTTCTCTTATTGCTAAAGTTAGCATTTCTAGTACAATATTGAATAATAGTGGTGATAACGGGCATCCTTGTCTCACCCCTGGTCTTATTGAGAATGCTTCTAGCTTATCTCCATTACAAATAATGCTTGCTGATGGTTTCGGATAGATACTGCTCATCATTTTAAGGAAAACTTCATAGTTTATATAGTATTGGAATTAATAATTCTTTAAATGTTTGGTAGAATTCACTTATAAATTCATCTGATCCTGGAGAGCTTTTCTTGGGGAGTCCATTGATGGCATCTTCAATTTCTTTTTCTAAACTGGAGTTGTTTAAATATTTTATTTCCTCTTCTATTAATCTGGGAAATTTATATTTTTGTTACTACTCATCCATTTCACTTAGGTTGTCAGATTTATTGGCATAAGTTGGGCAAAATAGCTCATAATTATGGCTTTAATTTTCTCTTCATTGGTGGCAAATTCACCCTTTTCATTTTTGATTCCAGTAACTTGGTTTTCTTCTTTTTTTAGTCAAATTAACCAAAGATTTATCTATTTTATTGTTTTTCCCATAAAACCAGCTATTAGTTTTATTTATTAGCTCAATAGTTTTCTTACTTTCAATTTTATTAATCTGTCCTTTGATTTTCAGAATTTCTAATTTGGCATTTAGTTAGGGATTTTTAATTTGTTCTTTTTCCAGCTTCTTTAGTTGCACTCCCAATGCCATTGATCTCCTCTTTCTCTCTTTTATTCATGTAAGCATTTAGAGATATAAAATTTCTCCTAAGTACCATTTTGACTGCATCCCATAAATTTTGTTGTCTCATTATCATCATTCTCTTTGATGAAATTATTGAATGTTTCTATGATTTGATATTTGACCCACTTATTCTTTAGGAGTCAATTATTTAGTTTCCAATTAATTTTTAATCTACCTTTCCATGGAGCTTTATTACATATAATTTTAATTGCATCATGATCTGAAAAGGATGAATTTACTATAGATATAAATATATAGATATAAATGCCTTTCTGCATTTGATTGTGAGGTTTTTATGCCCTAATACATGGTCAGTTTCTGTGTAGGTGCCATGTACTGCTAAGAAAAAGGTATATTCCTTTCTATCCCCATTCAATTTTCTACAGAGGTCTATCCCCTCTTACTTCCCTATAGGGTAAGATAGATTTCTCTACCCAACTGAGTGTTTATGTTGTTCCCTCTTTGAGCTAAATCCAATGAGAATAAGGTTCAAACAATGCTTACGCCCTCCCTTCTTTCCCTCTATGGTAAAAGGTCTTTCATGTGATATCATTTACCCCATTCTTCCTCCCCCTTTCCTCTTCTCCCAGTACAATCCTTTTTTCGCCCCTTAATTAATTTTTTATTATAATATCACAGTCAACTTATACCCACACCCTCTAAGTATACTCCTTCTAACTGCCCTAATAGAGATATAGTTCTTAGGAGTTACAAGTATCATCTTCCCATGTAGGGATGTAAACAGTTTAACTTTATTGAATAGCATGATTTTCCCCCTTTCCTGTTAATCTTTTTATGTTTTTCTTAAGTCTTCAAATTTTCTATTTAGCTCTGGTCTTTTCACATGGAAAAATTTGAAAGTCCTCTATTGCACTGAATATCCAATTTTTCCCCTGAAAGATTATGCTCAGTTTTGTAAGGTAGTTGATTCCTGGTTGTAAGTCTAGCTCGTTTACCTTCTGGAATATCATACTCCAAGCCCTCCAAGCCCTTAATGTAGAAGCTGCTAAATCCTATGTAATTCTAACTGTGGCTCCTTAAAATTTTAATTGTTTCTTTCTGGCTGCTTGCAGTATTTTCTCCTTGACCTGATAGTTTGGGAATTTGACAATAATATTCTTTGGAGTTTTCATTTTGGGATCTCTTTCAGGAGGTGTTCTGTGGATTCTTTCAATGACTATTTTACCCTCTGGTTCTAGGACATCAGGGCAGTTTTCCTTGATAATTTCTTGAAGGATGCTATCCAGGCTCTTTTTTTTGTCATGGCTTCCAGGTAGTCCAGTAATTCTTAAATTATTTCTCCTGGATCTATTTTGGAGGTCAATTGTATTTCCAATGAGGTATTTCATATTTTCTTCTATTTTTCATTCTTTTGATTTTGTTGGACTGATTTTTGATGTCTCATAGAGTCATTAGCTTCCACTTGCCCAATTTTAATTTTTAAGGAATTATTTTCTTCACTTATCTTTTGTACTTCCTTTTCCATTTGGCCAATTCTACTTTTAAAGAAGTTATTTTCTTCAGTAGATTTTGTTTGCATTTAGCCAATTCCATTTTTTAAGGAGTTGTTTTCTTCAGTCATATTTGTGCTTACTTTTCCAAGCTGTTGACTCTTTTTATAATAATTCTCTCATATAACTCTCATTTCTTTTCCTATTGTTTCTTCTACTTCACTTACTTGATTTTTAAAAATCCTTTTTGAGATGGATGGAGCCGAGATGGAAGAGTAAAAGAAGGCACTTATTTGAGGTCTCCCCCAAACCCCTCTAAATACCTGTAAAAATTGCTCTAGACAAATTCTAGAGCAGCAGAACCCACAAAATGACAGAGTGAAACAAATTTCCAGCCCAAGACAACCTAGAAGGTTGACAAGAAAGGTCTGTTGCACCAGTCTGAGAAAGGACCGCAGTCCAGCACAAAACATGCCAGCACTGACTGGGCCCCAGCAAACCTGGAGCCTGCCTCAGGACACTGAATAGCTGGCAGCTGTGGTGGTTTCCAGATTTCTCAATGCACAAATGCCAAAGTCAGTAAGAAAAGTCTGTCAGATCTGGTAAAAGAGGAGCATGGTCTGACCCCAGTCCCGGTGATGGCAGTGGTGGCAGTGGTGGCAACTACTGCTTCCAGAGCTTTTGGCCCACAGATGATGGGAGGGTCAAACAGCTGATCAGAGGAGAATTGCAGAGATCTCATTGCTGACACTGAGGCAGGATCCTCTTGCTTTGCCTGGGCTTGGACCTGGGTGACAGTCCTGGGTGGCAGTCCTAGGGTGAGGAAGTGCTGGTATGGCAGAGCTTGTGACAGTAGCGGAGAAGGAATCCTCCTCACAGTTCCAAGGCAGAGAAGAGTGCTCATGGTCACTTACAGACTAGAGCACAGGTCAGGAAAGAAGTAAACACCACTTCTTTGATCATACCACCTTGGAAGAACTGAAAATATAGAGGTCCCTAGAAGTATCTCTGAAAACAGCTGCACAAAACCCCTGAAGCTTGGACTAGTAAACCCTCCACACTAGAAGCAGAGTCCTACCTTAACAAAGACATAAAAAGTCAAGTAATTGTCTGGGGAAATGAGCAAACAGCAGGGGGGAAAATTCAAGACTATAGAATCTTACTTTGGTAACAAAAAAGATCAAAACATACAATCAGAAGAAGAAAACAAAGTCAAAGCTCCTACATCAAAAGCCTCCAAGAAAAATATGAATTGGACTCAAGCCATGGAAGAGCTCAGAAAGGATTTTGAAAATCAAGTAAGAAAGTAGAGGAAAAATTGGGAAGAGAAATGAAAGTGATGCAAGAAAATCACGAGAAACAAGTCAGCAGCTTGCTAAAGGAGACCCCCCAAAAAATACTGAAGAAAATAACATGTTAAAAAATAGACTAACCCAAATGGCAAAAGAAGTCCAAAAAGCCAATGAGGAGAAGAATGGCTTAAAAGGCAGAATTAGCCAAATGGAAAAGGAGGTCCAAAAGCTCACTGAAGAAAATACTTCATTAAAAACTAGAATGGAGTAAATGGAAGCTATTGACTTTATGAAAAGTCAAGTTATTTTAAAACAAAAGAATGAGAAAATAGAAGACAATGTGAAATATCTAATTGGAAAAACAACTGACCTGGAAAATAGATCCAGGAGAGAGAATTTTAAAATTATTGGACTACCTGAAATCCATGATCAAAAAAATAGCCTAAATATCATCTTTCAAGAAATTATCAGGGACAGCTAAGTGGCGCAGTGCACCAGCCCTGCAGTCAGGAGGACCTGAGTTCAAATCCAACCTCAGATACTTGACACTTACTAGCTGTGTGACCTTGGGCAAGTCACTTAACTCAAACTGCCTTGCCTTCCCCCCTCCAAATAAAATCTTTAAAAAAAGAAATTATCAAGGAAAACAGCCCTGATATTCTAGAACCAGAGGGTAGAATAGAAATTGAAAGAATCCACTGATTGCCTCCTGAAAGAGATCCCCAAAGGAAAACTCCTAGGAATATTATAGCCAAATTTCAGAGTTCCCAGGTCAAGGAGAAAATATTGCAAGAAGCTGGAAGGAAACAATTCAAGTATTGTAGAAACACAATCAGGATAACACAAGATTTAGAAGCTCCTACATTAAGGGATTAGAGGGCTTGGAATATGATATTCCAGAGGTCAAAGGAGCTAGGCTTAAAACTAAGAATCACCTACCCAGAAAAAAAATGAAGCATAATCCTTCAGGGGGGAAAATGGCTATTCAATGAAATAAAAGACTTTCAAGCATTCTTGATGAAAGACCAGAGCTGAATAGAAAATTTGACCTTCAAATACAAGACCGAAGAGAAGCGTGAAAAGGTAAACAGGAAAGAGAAATCACAAGGGTCTTATTAAAGTTGAATTGTTTACATTCCTACGTGGAAAGATGATATTTATAACTCATGAGACCTTTCTCAGTATTAGGGTAGTTGGAGGGAATAGTCATATATATAGACAGAGGGCACAGGGTGAGTTGAATATAAGAGGATGATATTTAAAAAATAAAATTAAGGGGTGAGAGAGGAATGTATTGGGAGAAGGAGAAAGAGAGAGGTAGAATGGGGTGAATAGAATAAATGGGGGAGAGATAGAATGGAGAGAAATATAGTTAGTCTTTCACAATGTGACTATTATGGAAGTGTTTTGCATGACTACATACATATAACTTTATTGAATTGTTTGCTTTCTCAATTAGGGTAGGTGGGGAGGGAGGAAGGGAGAGAATCTGGAACTCAAAGTTTTTAAAATAAATGTTAAAATGTTAAAAACTGTTTTACATGCAATTGGGAAATAAGACATACATGCAATAGGGTACAGAAATCTATCTTGCCCTACAGGAAAATAGAAGGGAAGGCAATAAGAGAAAGGGGGGCGGTGATAGAAAGGAAGGCAGTTTGGGGGAAGGGGTAATCAGAATGCACACTGTCTTGAGGTGGGGGGAGGGGAGAGATAAGGAGAAAATTTGGATCTCAAAATCTTGTGAAAGTGAATGTTGAAACTAAAAATAAATTAATTAATAAAAAAAATCCTTTTTGAGCTTTTCCAAGAGGACTTTTTGGCTTGAGACCAATTTATATTCCCCTTTGAGGCTTTGCATGTAGACATTTAACACTGTTGTCCTCTTCTGAGTTTATGTTTGGATCTTAGCTGTCACCATACTAGCTTTCTATGATCAGGACTCTTTTTTGGCTTTCTTGCTCATTTTGGAAAGTTGAGCTCTGATCCTGGGATATAACAGGCACTGTCCCAAGCTTCCTGCACTGGGGGCCAGGGACCTGGTCACTGGCTTTCTGCTAGGGCCTTGGGCTAGTGGTTTGCCCACCGCACTAGGGTGGCCTAGCCTAGTCATACCTGTTGTGTCCTGGGTCCCAGGGCTAGCAGTTTGCTGACTGCACTGGGGCTGAAGGCCTCACACCTGGCCTGCTGTACCATTGGCCTGCTGAGCCAGACCTGTATTGCTTTTGTTGCTGATATGTGCTGTGGCTAAGAGCCTCCCGCTTCCTTGCCCAGACACTGCTTGCACTGGGCTACCCTTTTACCTAAGTGAGACAGACTTTTTCTGAAGTATTTCCAAGTTATCTTGGACTGGAAAATTGTTTCAGTCCATCTTTTTGTGGATTCTGTTGCTCCATAATTCTTTTAAAGGCTTGATTTAACATTGCTTCCAAGGAAAACTGGGGAGAGCTCAGGCAACTTCCTGGCTTCTCTTCGCCATCTTGGCTCTGCCCCCAAATGATCAGCGACAATCTCTTAAGTCCTTTCTGACTCTAAACTCTATAAGCTAGGAAAAAGGGATATGCATTTGGGAATTATAGATTGTTAGTTATAATTAAACTTCATGACACTCATAAAGATTTTTTGTTTGTTTAAGATCTATGTTTTCATTGGTATGAACTTTCAACTCCCACTGAAGAAACTCCCTCCACCAGCTCTTTACCAATGCAGAGCTTTACCAGCTCTGGAATTTATAGTCTCAGAGAGCTTGCCCAAAGGCCCTGGGAGTTCAAGTGTCTTATGCAGAGTTATACAATCAGTATGTGTCAGAAATAAGACTTAAAAATAGATCTTCTTGACTCCACCAGTCACTCTCCATCCACTACCCCCACGTTGTTCTACAAAGATAGAAGGATCCATTTTAGGAACAAGAAAGTAAGAATTTTATTTAGAAAGTCTTCAGACAGAGACAAAGCATCTGTCTCAATTATCTCATTACTCAGTTTTCCATTCTCTCCTCCATTAGCGGGAATTCTGAGTATGAGGTTAACTAAGAGACAACCTGAGGCAATCACCACCCCTGAATCCAGGGCAAGGGGCCTCCCTTGAGGAGGTCTCATGAGACACCACTACGCAGAAAGGGAAGCCAGAGACCCCACAACGTTGGAGTGAGTGAAGCTGATCCTACTAGGGCCGCCATGTTGGAATGGGGAGCTGCATGGGAGAAAGGAAGGCATTCGCTCAATCCTACTATCTTTAACCAATTTTTTGTAGACTAAGTTTGAGGTTCTGTTGTCTCTGTATCGCTGAAGCCTGCCTGTGGCTTTACCTTAAAGACTTTTGCTTTTAGGTTACCTTGCCTTATTTATGGCGCCTGCTTAAGGAATTTTATGGTATCCCCAGACTCAATCAACATGCAAAGGGAAGGACGTTATCACAGCACTATGAAGGTTAGGGCCCTAATCAACTGTTAAGTTCTCATTCTACGGCTAGCAAATTTAGTCATTTTGTTCCTCTTGTCTCTGTGATTTGGGATACTACACTAGGGATACAAAGAAAGACAAAAGCATAATCCCTGCCATCAAGGAGCTCGACAACAAGGAAAAAAATTGTATATACAAAATAGATACAGGATAAAAAATAGAGATAATCTGGAGGGAAAACATTAGTATTCAAAGGGATCTGAAAAGGCTTCTTGTAGAATTTTTATTAGATTTGAGCTGACTCACAGGAAACCAGGAAAGCCAGGAAGCACCACTGAGAGTAAGAGCAGCTAGATGGTACAGTGGATACAATGCCAGGCCTGGAGTCAGGAAGACCTGAGTTCAAATCCAGCCTGTGTGTGACTCTGGGCAAGTTTTTTAAACCTTGTTTGCCTCAGTTTCCTCATCTGTAAAATGAACTGGAGAAGGAAATGGCAAGCTACTCCAGCATCTTTGCCAAGAAAACCCCAAATTTGTTCACAGAGTCAGACACAATCGAAACAACTGAACACCAACAAATGGTGAGAAAAAAGAACATTATAGGCAAGAAGGACTCTAGTGAACATGCAGAGGCCGGAAATAGAGTGTTATGTTTGAGGAACAATAAGTAGGTCAGTATTACCGGATCTTAAAGTATAAGACACCTGGAAGGGGAGGAAGGGGATGGACTGTGAAAGGCCTCAGAATCTAAAGAGAGGATTTAATCCTGGAGGTAATAGGGAGCTAATGAAATTGAGTAGCATTACGTGGTCAGATTTTAGACTTAGGAAGATAACTTGGACAGCTGAATTGTGGATTGACTAGAGTGGGGCAAGACATAAGGCAGGGAGACCAACCTAAAGACTATTTCCATAGTCCAGGTGTGAGGTTACTGGGAGTGGTCAAGGTTACTTACAATGTCAAAGGATAAAACAGGGTATATTCAAGGTAGAACTTGAACTCTTGTCTTCCTGGCTTTGATGCAAGGTCTCTAACCATTATACCATGTTGTCTTTCTCAGTGGTGGACATTTAGGTGAAAACCAAAAGTGACGGAAAAGAAGTGGCATTGTCAATCAATCGTTCAATAAGCATTTATTAAATACCTCCTATATGCCAGCCACTGTGCTAGGCACTGGTAATACAGAGATAAAAATTAAACAGTTCCTGTTCTCAGTAAGCTTATACTATATCAACATGTATACATATAAGCATATGTACAGAATAAATATATATGGAAAAATGCAAAACAAATACAAGGTGCTTAAATACAATATATTTAGGGAGACAGGAGCCCAGCAGGTGAAGAGGGATTGTGACAGGCATGATTGTGTTTGGTGGGTTTTGAGCTCCATGTTGAAAGAAGTGATTTTATAGGACAGGGAAGAGGAGGGAGTACGTTTTTGTCATGGGTGTGAGGCAGTACAAAAGCACAGGATCAAGAGACAGAGCGCTGCGTATGAGGAACAGAGACAAGTCCAGTTTAGTGCGACTATGGAGTATAAGAAGATGGAAGTAACGTATAATGAGGCTGGAAAGATAAAAAGTTGGAAAGCTAACTTGTAAAGGACTTTAAGAACCAAACAGAGGAGTTTACTTTTGCACTAGAGGCAACAGGGAACCACTTGAGTTTATTGAGTAGGGGAGTGCTATGATAAGCTCTACGTTTAGGGGAAATTATTTTGATAGCTCTTCAGAGGATGGATTGGGTTGAGGGAGATGATTGAGGCAGGAAGACCAATTAGGAGGCTGTTACAATAGTCTAGGTTAAGATGATGAAGGCTTGAACTACGGTGGTGATTGTGAGAGTAGAATTAAAAATCAGATCTAAGAGGTATTTCAGAGGTAAAAAAAAAGATTTGGCAACTAATTGGATCTATGAGGTAAGGGAGAATGAGGAGTAGAAGGTGATGCCAAGGTTAGGTGCCTAGAAGCCTAGATAGTGGGCCACAACCCCAGGAACTCTCAGGCCCTCCACCCATCATTCCATCTGTCAGTCCACCCATCAGCTTCTCTGGCCACCATTGCTGACAAAGAAGCAGTTTTCGATGATGCTGTACAAGAATGAGTAATCAGTGAGGAATGTAAAATATGGAAAAAATACCCCTTTTCTCTATGATTTAGTGATGACCCATCCCCAGAGTAGCCCAGCCTGACTGCACAGTGGCTTCCAGATGTAATCAGACCTGAAGGGAAAGATTTCAGCCTTCATTGACTTGTCGTGGGTGCACACACTTCAGATGAACAGAACCATCTTGCGATGGGCAGTGAGCAACTCTCCAGTAATGATGCTCGGTTTAATGCCTCTTGCTATGACAGTGAGAAAGGAGAATTTGTGGGCTTGGCTCAGTTAGTGGGAAAATTGAAACTGAAATCAAAATTAATCATGGAGGAGAAGCAATCAGTTCCCATCGTACGCTCAAGAATCCTTGCATTATCGCAGCAAGGACTCTTTTCACTGGCGTACTTGTTTTCAACTACGGCAAGCTCCCTTCAAAACCAGACCCTTCTGGGAAGTATAACCCAGACATGTGTCTCTATGGGCATCAAAAGGAGGGCTATGAGCTATCATGGAGCCCAAATTTCCGTGGGCATTTGCTTAGTGCATCAGATGATCATACCATCTGCTTGTAGGACATCAGTGCAGTTCCAAAGGAAGGGAAAATGGTGTATGCAAAGACCATATTCACAGGACACACAGCAGTAGTCAAAGAGGTTTCTTGGCACATGCTCCATAAATCTCTCTTCGGATCAGTTGCTGATGATCAGAAGCTTAAGATCTGGAACACATGGTCAAACAATACTTCTAAACCAAGCTACTCAGTGGATGTCCACACTGCCAAAGTAAATTTTCTCTCTTTCGATCCTTATGGTGAGTTCATTTTTACCAAGCGGAATCAGCTGATACAACAATTGCTTGTAGGATCTTAGAATTCTAAAATTGAATTTATATTCCTTTCAGTCACATAAGGATGAAATATCCCAGGTTCAATGGTTTCCTCACAATGAAACTATCTTGGCTTCCAGTGGCACTGACCACAGGCTAAATGTCTGGGACTTGAGTAAAATTGGAGAGAAGCAGTCCCCTGAAGACACAGAAGATGGCCACCAGAATTGTTCTTTATTCATAGTGGTCACATTGCCAAGGTATCTGATTTCTCCTGGAATCCCAATGAATCTTGGGTTATTTCTCTGTATCGGAAGACATTATCAGGCAAGTCTGGCAAATGGCTCTTCCAATCACAGACTTTGTGGTCTTGGCCAGAGTTTTTAATGCCTCAGGCCAGATAATTCTGCTTCTGCATAGACTAATGAAAGTATTGCTTAAAAACCTTGGAAAATATTGTCATAGCTGAGAACATATACAATGACGAAGACCCTGAAGAAAATGTGGATCCAGAGAGACAGGAATCCTAGACATGTGTACACTGGTGCTCATTTTTAGATTTCCCTTTCTTCCCAACCTGAGACTGATTTAACACTGGTTTTGAGACACTTTTTTGTCCAGACATTGTTCTATAGGCATCTGTTAACCCAGAGAGTGAATGATTTCTGACTATTTATTGTGGGGGGGGCGGGGCTTGACTCAGCAGAGTCACAGACCCATATTTAATTTATTTCCAAGGACTTTTTCTGAGCAAATACAGCTCTAAAATCTGATTTAGCCACAGGAAATGGACCATGAGTGTTTTATTTTTCTTCCTATGCCATAACTGCAAGTTTTTCAGGCTAATTTAAGTAAAATTAGGATGGGTTGGGATTTATATCCAAATGAGGAGTCTGAGCCACTGAGGTGTTAGCATAGCAAGATGTCTGAACTGTTTCCCTCCTTTATAGAGACTCAAAGACTAAAACTGGCATGGCTAACCTTCTAGGATACAGATCATCCCTGCTGTAGATTGGCCTATGCCTGCTGTTTCTTCTATAACCAGTCAGAACTTCTTTCTAAATTTTTTTTTGTTTCATTTAACTTTTTTTTTCTTCCCTAGTGACTCTCTCCTTCCATTTCTCATTTGGTGGGGAACATACAATCATGTGATATGTTGTACCTGTACCTCTAAAATATCTTTGTTCACTTTGTCATATAGTTTTGCTCTCTAATAAATTTCTTTAACATGTTTTCATATTATTTCTTTCCTTTCTGTAATTTTTTTTAACTTGGGACCACCAGGTTATAAAGAAAGTATATGTTTTTACCTGACAGATGTGCCACTGGGAGACTGCCCAGTAATCTGAAAACAGCAATTGGTAGCTGACATATGCTTTTAAAATTAATTCTTTTAAATTAACTATAAAGGGCTTATGAAGAAAGATATTTTCTGCATCCAGAGAAAGAACTGAAAGAACTGATAAATAGAAGTATGTATAGAATGAAATATATACATATATATATGTATGTGAATATATATATATATAACTATTTAGGTCTCTAGGATGGGGGAAAAGGGGAGGGAAGAAAAAAGACATTTACATGATAATTCGATAATTTTGTTGTATATTTGAAAGGAACAGTAAATTGTTCATAGTAGATTTGCAGTTTCACGTGCGATCATCTTTTTATTGTACCATGTTACAGTAATGCTTGTTTTATTCCATAAATTAAAAATAAAATTAAAAAAATTAAATCTGGATGGCTTCTTTTCTTCCTTTGTCCTTTCTTTAAAAATATTTTTTTTCAACAAACCCTACACAAATGGAATTGGTCCTTGACTACTCATTTTATACAATGTCATTTGGAGTAACTTGTTTAACCAGCAGTCTGTTACTGTCCATGACTAACTGTAAATGCTTATGATGAAATAAATTGTTTTTCAATATTAAAAAAAAGATTAGATAGGGGTGTTCTACAGAAACAAGATATTTGGAAGAAGGGTGGATTGAGAGTCTGGGGAGGAGATGATGACTTTTTTAAAAATAGATGTTAAATCTGAGATGTCTCTGGGACATACAGGTTGAGATGTCTAATAGGCAGTTAGTGATGCCAGGTTGAACCCCAGAAAAGAGGTTAGTACTAGATATATAGTTCTCCACATAAGCATGTTAATAAAGACTTTGGGAGCTAATGAGACAACCAAGAAAAAAGAAAGTGTAGATAGAGTATATATAGGAGAGGCCATAGGACAGATTTTAGGGCAAACAAAATTAGGAGGTATAATATAGACAATTATCCAGCAACAGAGACTGAGAAAAAACATAAAGGTAGGCAGTGTCACTAAAACCCAAAGAGGACAGCGAATCTACTAAGACCATGCTATAGACTACATTTACAAAAAGAGGAAAGAAAAGACAAAATTTGAGGAGATCACAAGGTTGGAATGGAAGAATAACAAAGCAAAAATGCAGAACTTCACTTATCTGGACATCTTTTGGAATTCTTTGTGTGTGTGTGTGTGTGTGTGTGTGTGTGTGTGTGTGTGTGTGTGTTCTCTCACTTTCTTTCTCTGTGTCTTGGTGTCTTTCTGTTTCTGTCTATCTCTTCTCAAATCAGAGCAGGTAATAACTTCTTAATATGCATTAATGATAATTTCATTTTTCAAAAGAGACAGTAATGGAATCTGGAAAGCCCTTAAGGTGACTAAGAAGCTATGTTAAGGGAGCCTGGTACCAAACAGGTGCCAGGAACAGATTTATATTATTTTAGGGAAAACTAATTCCTGGGAAGTAAGGGGACAGGTATGGGCCAAATGTATGTGGGGGAGGAAGAAAAGAAAGCCATGCTGTAGATATTAGTCCTATCACACACCACCCCATAGTGGCAAGGTCCTAACGATTTTCCAAAAGGTCTTCCATCATTTAAATTCTTTTAGGATATTTCCTAGACAGTCATCATTTTGTTTGTCGTTCATTCTCGAAGAAGATCATGACATCAGGAAAGAGATGTAAGACGTGCAAGCAAATTGGATTTAAGTGAGGGAAGGTTGTACAGAGTTACTAGCCTCACCTTCTCCTCTGGAGCCATCTGGATCCAGTGGCAAGATATAGATCCAGATGGCTGGATATGGCCCTGGATGCAGTAGAAGGCCTTGGCCTTTTCGAGCTAAGGTTTTTCCCAGGTCTCAGCTTTTCTGAGGTAATGCCTGTTCAGTGATTTAAGGCTGGGAAAAAAGGAGGCAACAAGTGGCCTCATTTACCTAGTCAAAAAAATAAAATCAATCTGGGAGAGGAAGACCCTCAGGGTTTCTGGCCAAAACAGAAACAGTTGCTATTTATGCTCACTCTAAGCCTTCAGAATCCAAACAATGACCAAGTGAGGCTTGGACTGGCACCTATTGTTGGCCAATCAATGAGAGCCAGAGTGATTTGGGTTTAAGGCATGGTCCATAAAAAAGAAATCTAGCCCATAAACCCCAAGATGTCTTGCTAGGTTTCAGCTATCACAATTTATATTCCTTTGGGCAGAGCACCTACAGATAAGGGTATGATTCCCTTTGTGGACAAAGGGAAAGCAGACAGTCATCATAGTCCTCTTAAGAAGTACTAAAGAGAAAAAGAACAAAATAAAAAAATTATACCTCCCTCTCAAGACATCACCATGAGAGAGGAAAAAAAATACAGAAAACAAAAGCCAGAGATCCTAAGCTTTTCCTCCTCACTTTCGAAGAACCAGCCTCAGGTTTCAATAGTCTGGTTCATACTGTGAGTGATGCCAAATCTTTGCAGGTCACAGCGGGTCTCCTAATGCAGGGTGGCGAGACAAGCTGGAGCAGCACCAGGAACATCAAGGCCAGAACACAGAGTCACAGACTTCTCCTCTAGCTTTAAGGTGGTAATAATGAACAGGAACAATTCCAGGAACATCAGGATCACTTCTAGCACAGTTATAATTCTTCTCACACTAGGGTCATCTGTAATAGTAGCGACTTATTAGTCACTTTAGCCATAAGCCTCTGGTATGCAACCTATGTCAGGATCTAAGTTCATACTGAGGTTCTTCTTGTACCATCACCCACTCAGTATTTCCAAACCACACCTGCCTTCTTCCTGAGGGTTCCATCATGATACCGAATCTTTGTCCCTTTAGAGACCTCTGCTGAAGTACTGTTCCCTCCTTCTGTAGGGGCTGAGTGATGACTATCCCTCACCTTGATCCAGGGACTCAGTATTGCCACAAAATGGGCTAAGATCTCTTTTCTTCCATGTAAATTTACAACTATCATAATTATGCGGAAATAGTTTCATCTTCCCCATGTCATTGAAAAGCAGGACACCTTCCAACAGTTCTACCCCATGATCTTCTAAGCCCTGTATGGGAAGGAGCTGTCTGAGTCATCCTGGGGGAAGAGATTTGCCAATTGAGGAGAATCCAAGCACCCTCCCCAGGGTATATGGAGCCCCCTGAGGGAATAGGGACCTTGAGGTTCAGATGACTCCTAGCATGGAGAGAACAAAGAAGGACTTGAGAGATCAATCATAATCATTTCCAATATCAGGTAGATCTTCCTGGAGGCTAGAACCAAGAAACTACTGGATAGAGAGTCTTCTTCCATTCTAGGAAGAGTTGTGTTGAATTAAGAACATGCACCTTTGGGAGGTGAAACACCACAACCATGTCAGGGTCACAGAGACAAACCACTTGTTTCAAGATCCCATTCAACAGTATCAGCTGCCTGAGGATTGTATGGTAAGAGAACCAACACAGAAGAATTAGATAGGGGAAGAGGGCTGATAGTTCCAGAAACCTACTTTCATCAGGAATGGTTGAACCCAGGGAGCAATACATATACATCTAGAAGGATATAAAAGTCTTCTAAATTCAGAAAGAAATAAAGTGCTAATGAGATAGGGAGGGAAGAGAGGATAAGGGAGGGATCTCTAGAGGGGAGAGTGAGGGAATAGGTTAAAAGGGGGATTTAGAAGGGTGTTTAGATTAACAGGAACAAGAGGATAAGGGGGACGGTGGCAAGTTAAGTAATAGGAGGGCAAGGTAGCCTGTAGAAGTGAAGTAGAGGAGTCAGGAGGGGTAGGAAATAAGAGATACACACAAACATAAAACAAAGATCAGGGGTAGAATTTGTTAGGGAAAGTATATGTTGATATATGTATGTACATATCTATGTATGTATATATGTGTGTATATATATATATATGCATGTGTGTATGTATATATCTATATATAAATATATCCACACTTAATTGTAGCCTTCTTTGGGGGGCCAGAAGGGGGAAAAAGAACAAAGTAAAAAGGGCACAGCAAAGAACAAAAGAAAACTTACAAGGAAGCAAAGAAAAGATGGATAGATCTCAACACAACACATAGTATTTATTACATACACTTTCTTGAAAGGGAAATTTATTGCTATACATTTTGAATTTTTACTTGGGTTCTGCAGTACACAAGACATGATTTTTTTTTCTATTTTGTATTTAAGTTTTTAATATCTTTCTCGTTTCTTATTGCGTATTTAAGTTTTAGAAAAAATAGAAGAAAAATAAAAGATTATATGGTAAGTGGAAAGCTCAGTGTATATTATGGCAGTGGGCCAAATTTGACCTCCTTTGGGGTAAAGTTGGTCTCCTGATCAGAGGTGCAGGGGGATAAGGAAGGAGGATATGTTCTGTGAGAGTTTCGATAGTTGCTGTTGTGGTAGAATTGACTGACACCAAATGTGATGACCTGAATAAGTATCAACTACAGTAAGGGAGAGGGGGGAGTTGAATAAGCATTTATATATCGCCTGTTATGTGCTAGGCACTGGGCTAAGCACTTTTTTTAAACAAATTTTATCTCCTTTCAGACTCATAACAACCTTGGGAGGTAGATGCTATTATCAGCCCCATTTTACAGTTGAAGAAACTGAGACAAATAAAAGTTAAATGACTTGCTCTGGGTCATTTAGCTAGTATCTGATATTGTATTTGAACTCAGGTCTTCCTGACTACAGGCCCCCAAAATCTATCCACTGTGTCACCAGCTGGCAAACTTCTTGCCCTGAAATGGAAGAAGGGTGCAATATAATCATTTTTCTAATTGGAGAAGGGTGAGGAATGATGTGGGATCATGAAATACCGGTTGTTCAAATAGAGGTGTCGCTGATTGGCATGAGGAGTACAGGCTAGCAGAAGTAACTGCCTCTGCCTCTGAGATCATATGGTCTTTTGCCCATGGCAACATAGCATCACAGCTGCCATGTCCAGATTGGCAATGGATCCACTTCCTAAACTCTGCTGTTTTCATAAAGGCATCCTGAATATTCAGTTCAGCCAAAGGCAGATAGACCCACGTCAAGGAGCCAGCTGCAATGGGAATTCATCATTAAAGGGTCAAGTATGATCGATTAACTCTCCATCTCAGCCTCCTAAAAAGGGACAAAGTATATGTCCTTCCAAAACTGCTAATTGATTTTAGCTGACTGTGTAGAAGGAAGTCCTTAGAGAGCTCCCCAAGACAACTTTGCTTCAAAGGGTACTCAAATTGGCTTCATTAGACCATGCCCTCAGAAGCAATTGCTCTGGTGACTCATCAGGTGTTGTTTGAACAAGGAACACCAAGTTCATTGGTGGCAAAAGCTGACCAGCCCCTGCTCCCTCAGCGGAGAAAAGCATACTCTGGGATATAATAATAGGGTAGGCTCAGTATTGTCTCGCCACCAATGTGAGTTCCTAAGTGTCTTCCTCAGAATAATGTTTTTAAGTGCATAAAATAAAATCCAAAGAATTACAAAGGAAGCCAGTTACATTAAAATACGGTTCTCAGAATACTAATAAACAAATTTGTGATATATTAATATCTCACATGTGAGTGAGCATGTGCCAAGTGGTGGCTGAACAACTATTTGGCACAGAATTGCTCTCTAATTGGCAAGTTATGTTGAACAAGCATCCATAAAACAGGAAGACTGTAGTGTGTGATCTAGCAGCCAGCAGAATAACTACGATAATTTTGAAGTAGAGATGAGTATAAACAATAGTTTAAGATATCTGCAACAACCCTAATGTGATATGAAAATATCTGTGATTTCAGTTGGTGACAAGATAGAAGGCAAAACTGCTCGTTTGTCGCATTTATTTTCTCTGCCAAAGAAAATCATCTTTGGACCAGGAAAAAAATGGCTAATAGGAAGGTGAAACCCAAGAAAAGTCAGGAGACACCAAATTCAAATTATCAGGTCCAGATGAAACACGTCTTAGGGTATTAAAAGAGCGATAAGATGCCAGTAATCTTTGAAAGATTATCGATGGTCTCCAATCCACAAGACTTGGGAAAGGTAAGAGTGTCAAGGTTTTCAAAAGGAAAGGAAGTAGAAAATGAAAACAATAGGCCTGGCAAAGTCAAAGCAAATATTATTAAAAAGTTGGGTAGCAAACATTTAGAAAAGGGAGCAGTAAGCACTGATAGCCAGTATGGCTTCATCAGGAAGAATGGTTTGTTAGCATTTAGAAAGAGAAGAGGGATTCTGGGCAAGAAGAGGCCATGCCAAACTCAATTCATTTCCCTTTCTGACAGGATTGTTAAGCTGGTAGGTCAAAGGAATGTTGTTATTTTTTACCTAGATTTCAATAAAACACTTAACAAAATCTCTCAAGCTGTTACTATGAAAACAATAGAATGCTGAGGGCTAGACAACAATACAGTCAGATGGATATGGAACTGATAGAAAGAGCAGTCAGTCAGTCATAGTTCAGTGTTGACTCTGAAGGAGCTATCTAGTAGATCAGGCAAGCTGGGTGACATAGTGGATAGAGCACTGGGGCTGCAGTTCAAAGCTTAGTTCAAAGCTTATTGAGTTCAAATCTTTCTAGCTGTGTGATCCTGGGCAAGTCACTTAAATCCATTTGCCTCAGTTTCCTCCAACATAAAATCTTTGCCAAGAAAACTGTATTGGTAATTAAGGGGTGCCTTTTTTTTACTGTTTTATCTTTTAGAATGCTAAAGTAATCAAGCACCTTTGATCAAGTCTTACTAGGTACCAAGTCCCAGGCCCACACCCTTTTGCTGATTAGATATGAAGCCTCCAGGCCCTAAGAAGGGTATATAAACTCAGGGGTTAGCATTTTGTTTGGGGCTCTCGCTCACTGGAAGAGTGTTGATGTGGAGACTCTGGGTAGCCACTGTAGCCCCCAGCTTTGAAGAAAACCCAGATGTTGGTGCTTCTCTTTTTAATAACTATATATGTGATGTCTTGATCAGACAAAGCCTGTCTGTTGAATTGTGTTATTTGATATGTTGGTATTTTCTGTTTGTATTTGCTCCGAAGTTCGGGGTGCTGGCTTTTCCCCCTGAACTAAGTGAATGATGTATGTATGTTTGATTAAAGTGAGATTGTTAACCCCTTATAGTTTCTTTCCTTAGAAAAGCAGATCAAAGAACCTGTGCTGGCAGCTCTTGTTGCTGGTCTTGTTGGGTCTTACTCCCCTACAGCAGCTACAAGCCACATTGTTGTTACAAAAACCCAAATTGGAGTCAGAGTTGGACACAACTAAAATGACTGATCAACAATCTAGTAGAGTTCCCAAGGGAACTGTATTTAACCCTGTGCTATTTAATATTTTTGCTAATGACTTGGATAAAGGCATAACTGGCAGCTTTATCAAATCCGCAGACAACCCAAAGGTGGGAGAGAGAGCTAACATAATGGATGATAGAATAAAGGTCCAAAAGGATGTTTAATAGGCTTGACAGATTTAGAGCCAAATCTGGTAAAATGAAATTTAACAAGAACAAACAAAAGTCTTATGTGTGGGTCCAAAAAAAAAGTCATTTTCAGGATTAGCATCCCTAGATAATACTTTGAAAAAGATCTGGAGGTTTTAGTACACTGCAAGCCAATATGAGACAACTCTGTGATATGAAAGACAAAAACCCTAATGAAGTCTTGGGCTACTTTCTTAAGAGAAAGTAAGAATACGGGCTAAGGAGATGATAGTCTCTCTAAATTTTACCCTGCTCAAATTGTATCTGTTTTATTCTGGGAATCACTGGGAATGTCACTGATAAGCTGAAGCAATTAGGATGGTTAAAGGAATGAAAATCATCCCAACATGAAGATCCTGGGTATGTTTAGCCTGAAGAAGAGAAGGTTATAGTAACTGTTTTCAAGTATTTCAAGGGTTATCACAGAGAAGAGGGTTCTGTCTTGTATTTCTTGGTCCGAAAAGACAGGAAAGGATAGATGTTACAAAGAGAAAAATTATAAAGAAAAAATTTCTAACAATGGTAGCTATCCAAAAATGGAATCAGCTGCCTCCAGAAATAGTGTGTTCCCCTTCCCTGGAATTCAAGAAGCAAATCCGGATGATCATTTCTTGGATACAGACTCTTATTCAGATATATATTGGCCTAGATAGTCTACAAACTGAAATTCTATGAATCCTCTTCCCCGCCAATACTTCTTCATCTAAGGGGAAGAATCAACCCTTTTTCCATGCCTTGGGCATTAATGTCTTCTAAGCCTCAAACCTGAGCTGTCTTCTCTTTGTTCTGTGGGTTCTCTCTTTGTGATCTTCCTGTGGGTTCTGTGGGTTCAATTATTGTTTCTACTCAAATGGCTTCCAAATCTATTTATCCAGCTCCAATCTTCCCTGAATTCTAATCACAAATCATCAACTCCTTGCTGGCCATCTCTTCCTGGATGTCTCACAGGCATCCCAAACTTGATCCCAAAACATAGCTGAGTAACTTCCCCCTTATCCCTACCAAAAACAAAAAAAAATTCACCCCTCCAAATTTTCTTATTTCTACTGAGGCACCAACCTCCCAATTACCCTGGCTTTATGTTCTCAAAATCATCTTTAACTGCTTGCTCTCCTTCACTCCCTGCATTGAAATAACTGCCAAGTCTCATTGGTTTTACTTCCGTATTTGTCAAATATGAACCCTTCTTTCCACTCCCATAGCCGCTTCTCTAGCTCAGGCCTTCATTACTTCTTTCCTGGACTATTGCAGTAGTCTCCTCATTTGCCTCCCTGCTTCCAATTCCTTCCTTCTTCAATCCATGTTCCATACAGTTGCCAAAATAACTTTGCTAAAACAAAGTCCTGATTGTGTTATTACTACCCTGCTCAAAAACCTTCAGTAGGTCTCCATTGCCTCTTAGGTGGTAAAATACAAACTCCTCGACCTAACATTTAAGGCCCTCTACAATCTGGCTCCAACCTATTTTTCCTAGCCTTATTATATGCTACTGCCCTTCAAAAACTATGCTCCAGTCAAACTAGATTAGTAACTGTTCTTGGAACTTGACAATTGATCTCTCACTTCTGTTCATTTGAAAAGGCCATCAACCATTCCTCCCCATCTGTGCCTTTACAAATTCTACCTTCCTTCAAGAATGATTTCAGGTACCACTTCTCACACCAAGCCTTTCCTGGTCTCCATAATCACTAGGTCACTCTCCCTCTCTAAATTTCCTTGTGTAACACTTATTTGTGGACATATTGTCTCCCACCATTAGAATGTTAGCTCCTTGTCAAGGGAGACTTTTTCCCTTGTATCTTTTTATCCCAAGCCCCAACACATAGCAGAACCTTAATAAATGTTTGTTAAATTGAATGTAACATAAACAAATTACTGTGAAACAAGGTAAACCCTGAGAGGATGAGCAAGGGAGGGAGCCCAGCAAAGTATAATTAGACATTTTGAGAGACAGAGACAGAGGGGGGCAGGAGGGAGGGGGAGGCAGGGAGGAAGAGAGAGAGAGAGAGAGAGAGAGAGAGAGAGAGAGAGAGAGAGAGAGAGAGAGGAAGAGAGAGAGACAGAGAGACAGAGAGAGAAACAGAGAGAGACAGAGAGGGACAGAGAGGGAAAGAGAGACAGAGAGACAGAGAGAGAGAAAAATAGAGAGAGAGAGAGAGATCACTTTCATTGGGGATAGTAAAGACAAAGAAGACTTCATGGAGGAAGAATGTTTGAATTGGACCCTGAAGGAAGTCAAGAACTTGAATAGCCTGAAATGGAGAATAATCATTTCCAAGCATGAGGGAGAGAGAATGCAGTTTGAGTAAAGATGTAGGGATGGAAGAAGACAGAAGAATAGAGAATAGGTTAATCAGACTCTTATATAGAATATGCAGAGGAGAGTTGTATGAGATGAAATTGAAAAAACAAGTTAATTCATTCAACAAAGTAAGTATTTGTTGTGTATCTGTTGCAATCTAGGGGTCTTGGGAACCCTGAAATGCAAGAAGAAAGGGTGCAGGTCTGCCTTGAAAGAATTCAACCACTCAAGCCTTCTTTCAGTCCAAGTAGCTTATTAAAACACCAGTTGGGGTGGGCAAGATTCTTAATGAGTCTGTGCCTTTGACAGGGACAAGGCTGATGTTTTTATAGGGAAAAAGATTGTGGGAAGATTTGGATGGGATTAAGGAGTGTTGAATAGCCTGGGGTGGTCTGGAGGTAACAGAGAATGAAGGGTTGGGCTAGGTTGAAGGCAATAGAACTGAAGGTTAGGCTGGGTCAATGAAAGGACATTTGAAAGGATCATTGAGTATCTAGGTGGGGATTTGTGGGAAAGTTCAGGAGCTGGATTGAATTTTGGGGGTCCAGGCCCCATGCTCAATCATGTCTATTATGTTGACACTAGGAATATGAAACAAAACCAAAAATGATCCCTGCCTACACAGGCCTTACATTGTACTGGGCTGGGACCAGATAGAGGGGATCTTTGAATCCATGGGTCAGGCAACAAGGAGCCACGGACTATTTTTGAGAAGCAGAGTAACCAGATCACAGCACTGCATTGTAAAGGTGTGAACCACACTAACTTCATCTTGTGACCCAATTCTGGATCTAGCTCAGTTCCCTTTCTATTCAATTATGAGTCTAGTCCAATTTCTGTCTTACAAGAAAACTTTATTCTATTATAGGAATCATGAGAAAATTTTATTGTATTATTTGAACTTAACTCTGTGTGTCTGGGAAGCTGAACCACCTCTACCTGTTGCCCTTAACTAAGGACCTAGATTATATTGGTTAAAAACCTGGTCAGATCTGAAGATTGATGCAAGGAGTTTTCTCACATGTATTCAGGGTCCATTGCCAAGCTGAGGAGGCCTGATCCCAACCGGTTATGTAATTGGCATGCATTGCTTAATAGATCGATATGCTCAAAAGCTCAAACTTTTATTTCCTCAGTTATTTCAGATTTCACCTGTCACACGTGGAAGGATAGATTAGAAAAGGAAGAGATGTGGTGGAAGCTGGCAAAATTCATGCCCTAGAAGTCTGGGTTCCACTGTGAATTGACCCATTTTTCATAAATCTTGAACTTATTTTCAGCCAGTGTATAGATACCCCTAGGTTAGGGAGAAGAACTGAGAGTGCAAACCTTAGACATCTGAAGTCGTTCTAGAATCTGGTGCCCTGGGTCACCAAGAGAAATATCTTTGATTTGAAAACTGGCCATGATCCCATTGGGAAAGAAAGGACATCTAGAGGCAATCTGGAAATCAAAAAAGCCTGACAAGATTTGATGTAAGACCTGGGGAAGAAAAATAGAATTCACACATTGCTTATGTTGCTGTCTGTTAAAGGTTTCTCAGAAAGGGGGCTGTAAAAGAGAGAAGTCACAACAAATCGTAACAGGACATGGCATTTCTTTGAAGGCTTATCTTTTATTGAGAAGAAATAGATATATTTTTTCTTTGTTTCATGGTGGGCGCAAGTGCAAGAAATCACATAAGGGGTGATGAGAAAAGGAGGTAGGAACCACGTAAAGAAAAACAACCCTGAAAGATTGGAGGAATCTGATTGATGCAAAGACTAATCAAGATTTCCAAAAACTAAAGGTGAAGGATACCTCCTGCTTCTAGCCGGAGAGGTGGTGAACTCTAGGTACAGAATGAGGCATACATAGTCATGCATTTGAGTTAATTTGCTTAACTGTACTCCTTTGTTCCATGGTAGTGCTCTTTTTGGAGGTGGTTTTGGGGAGAATCATTGGGAAAAGACAGAAATGTTTTAAAGGAAATCAAAACATGTGGGCTGGTCACATAGCAAAAGAAAGAAATAATAATTTGAGTGTTCACCTAATATTAAAAATAAAGGAAGGGTCTCCAGCATACTGGATAGACCCTTTAGAAAATGCATGAAAAATTGTGGACCAGATTGTCCCAGAATGTGCAGACATAAATGGGCTGTGATCTTCCCCGATGGAATGAAGTTTTACTTCCATGAGATCACAGAGCTATTGAAATACATATATTTAAATTCCACTCCTTTCTATATAGTATTCTCTCCTTAACAATATTGTTTGAGGCATAGTTTGCCTAGGTAATTTGGGGAAAGTCTAGTTAAAGCAATTAAAGAGATTACAAGTCTGTTAGCCCCAGGTTATTTTTTCCCCCTACAATTTCATTGTGTTAATGGATCACCCACACACACACAATGAAGGGAATAATGAATGAAGTTTCCTCATTGTATTCTCTACTTTTTTATTATCATTAGACATCTCAAATGCCCTCTAATATTTGTGTATAAATGAGGAAGAAAACAGATCGATGTTTATAATTTGACACAGACACAGTAGCTCCTGTCAAGACACTGTCTGAAAAGGGCAGAGTTAGGATGGGGGAGGGGGGGAGGAAAAGTGAGAGAGAGAGAGAGAGAGAGAGAGAGAGAGAGAGATTGAGAGAGAGAGACTCCCTGAGATTAAACAGTGCCTCATCTAGCAATCCTACAGGGAAAAGCAATAGACCGCAGCTACATTAAAGGAAAAATATGTCCTTCTGAACCAGGCGGAGAGTTAGGAGGGGGAGGGGGAGATGAAAACAACTATAAATTCGCTGGTAGAAGAACAGCATACAAATTTCCTCACGCAATCTCCAAGCAGAGGGGGGGAAAAGAATTCTAAATCCAAATGCCAACCAGGGGATACATGTTTCTCCTTTGGGGACAGTCCTAGGCTGGTTGAGGGGAGGGCATGGGTCTTAATGAGCAGAGGGGGTCTTATTAGTATTTTCTCTTTCAAGTTTCCTTTTCTAGGCTATTCCACTACACCTTTCTGGGTCTTGTAGTCACTCGCTTTTTACATGTTGTCACATCATCTCCTTACAGTGAACACAATCAAAAACAAAACTTCTATAGGCAGAGGTATTTCCTGGAGCCGCTGCTTCTCTGTTTCTTTTTAATGAAGTATCATGAGAAAGGATAGAAGAACTTGATTATGGCTGTTCCCACCAAAGCAGGGAAGAGAGGAAATTTAAGATGAAGGCTTAATAGAAAAAGCGCTACAGTTGAAGCCAGGAGAATAAGGCTGTGGTTTTGTCTCTGCCATAGCTTGCTGTGGGATTTTGAGCAAGTTACCTACCCTCCCTCGGCCTTCTTTCCCTCCATCTGTTTGAACTAGGTGTTTGTCAGCTTTTCTGTGTCATAGACCCCTTGGCAGTCTGGTGCACAAAATGCACAAACTAAATGCAATTAAAATTTGATGCATGTTTTTAAATACATAGGATTACAAAGGAATCCAATTACATCAAAACAGTTATCAAAATATGTATATTTTAAAAAACAAAATCAGAGGCTCCCTGAAATATATGCACAGATGGGTGGTCTTCAAGTTAAGAATCCCTGAAATATTTGGTCTCTAGGGTCCCTTCTAATATTCCATGATTAGTGCAAGGAACACAGGAACATGGAGTCAGAAGACCTGGGTTTGAGTCCTGACTCTATCACTTGCTAGTTGTGTGACTTTAATCCAGTCACTTTTAACCTCCTTGAGTCTCAGTTTCCCCATTGGTAAAATGGATATAGTAACGGTTATATTCCCTATCTCACACAATTGTGGGTATCAAATGAAATAATGCATGCCAAACACTTTATACAGAATAACTAGCCATATGCCAAGTCATAAAATCATAGAGCTAGGACTAGAAGAGACTTCAAAGGTCATCTAGTCCAAGCCCCTCATTGTACAGAGGAGAAAGCAGAGGACCAGAGAGGCGAAGAGGCTGCTTGAAACAATCTAGACCTTCTGACTGTGCTCTGTCCACTGAATCACCGTTACCTATAGTCCGGGAGAAATACAACAATTGTCACTTACTTGATTCATTCAATAAACATCTGTTAAATACTATGCTAGTTGTTGGGGATAGAAAAAAAAAATCCCTTTCCTTCAGAAACTCACTTCATTCATTCATTCAGCAAGCGTTTATTAATCACCTACTATATGTAAGGCATTAGGGAAATACAAAGACAAAACCAAAATAATCCTTATCCTCCAAAAGCCTACATTCTATCAGTTACATTAGAACCTTCCAGTAGAAAACAATTTGGATCTCCCAAAAGAGTCAAAAGACCCACCTGAACCAAAATGACCCAAAGCAACTTGGCAGAGACAGGCAGTCGCAAATGAATAGAATCTGTCACCCTAGACAACAGTTTCCAAGGAGCAGCAGCCTTAGTGGGAGGAAGGTGCTGCTTCTGATGCTGGATATAAGCCATGCATCAGGAAATCCAGTGAGTCTTTGGATGCTGAGGTTGGTAAGAAGGGGCCAATCACCTGGCCCATCTCCCACATGGTAAAGAGCTGGAACAAGGAGCACTATCACTCTGAGTGTGTTGTTGAAGTCCCCATTAGAAGAATAAATGACGAGTTCTGTTCCAATTTAATGAAGCATGGATCATCAAACACACATTTCATGCTGTAAAACATTTCCTTCCAGCTCTCTTTTCTCAGGGGACACCATGTCATAGATGGAAGTTAATATCCCAAGATTAAATAACACAATTGAAGATTTCAATGTGTTTAACCTTTTTTTTGAGATATGAACATAGATTTTTGTATTCACCATTTTGCTCAAGAACAAAACAAAACAACATGAATAGGTTCAGTGTCTTATATCAAGGCCACTCAGATGAATACCCTGGTAAGGATACCAGGATACATGCACAGGATATACAGGGAGGAGGCAGCCTATGAAAGACTGACACAGCATTAGGGAATAACTTTGCACACCCAGTGTCTGTATCTCCTTTGGGTCCAGGGGAACAAGCAGCCAGAGGTCTCAGAGCCTCCTTTGGGAGAGGCAGCACTTCATGGAATAGAAACAAAGTGTCCCGACAACAGCTTTGACGGCAGCTAGATGGACTTGGGTGGCATGACAAAAAGGACTTTATAGTAAAAAGAAATTGGTCCCTTCTATCTGAAAGGGGCTGAATGAAACCTTTCCCAAGAGTCAGAGGATGAACTAGGCTAAGGATTTACAATACCAATACCAACTACCTGTCAACTCATCAAGTCAAACTATGTGCCCATAGAATCCCAGGATTTTCAACACAAAGATACCTTAGAAATAAATTAGTCCAAATTCCTTATTTTTATGTATGTAGGAACCAAGGCAGAGAGAGGTCAAGTGACTTGTCCAAAGTCACACACTTGTCCAAAGTAAATGGCAATCTGAATTTGAACCCAAGACTTCTGACTACAAGTCAAATGCTCTTTTTTATTATACTATTGAACCCTTTGACTCTTGTCACTCAGTTGCAACCAAAACTTTGTGACCCCATCTGGGGCTTTCTTGGTAATGATACTGGAGTGGTTTGCCATTTTCTTCTCCAGCTCATTTTACAGATGAGGAAGCTGAGGCAAACAGGGCTGTGCAACTGGCCCAGGATCACATAGGTATTATGTGTCTGAGGCCGGGTTTGAACTCATGAAGATGAGTCTTCCTGACTCCAAGCTGGCTGCCCTATCCACTGTACCACCTAGCTGCCCTCATGTAATGATAGCTTACATTTATAGAGCACTTCACATTTTACAGAGTATTTTCATTGCAAAAAGCAAAATTTGCTCCCAACACAGATAATAAATAGACTTGGTATTCAGAGCCACACCTTTTGACTCTGAACCCAGTGTTCATTCCACTCCCCTTTAATAAGGTTTTTGTGTGTGTGTGTGAAAAGAAACTAAGATTTAGAGAAAGTGGCCAACAATATGATAGGTTAGAGGTCTAGAACTAGAGGGGGATGGACTCAAGATGTAGAAGAAGGTGCACACTTTTGGATGGAGCCAATGTGGGAATTTGTTTTGCCTTACTATACATATTTCTTAGAAATACCTTACTCATATTTTTTTTTCAAAAAAAGTGAAAATAAATGCTTGTTAATTAAAATGTTAAAACAGATATATACTAATATATAGATAGATATAGATACACTCACAATTTGAGTTTGAGACCACTTGATTAATTATGTCAGTCAATTAGCATTTATTAAGTGTTTCCTATGCGCCAGGCATTATACTAATCACTAGAAATACAAAGAAAGGAGAAGGACATTCCCTGCTCTCCAGTAGCTCATAATAATGCAGGGGACAATATACAAATAACTATGTACACACTAGCTATATTCTTCTTAAGAATTCTGTCTTTAAAACCATTAGGACCTTATAGGCCATTTCCATTTGCTGCTAGAGATTTTTAAATCAACCCTAGGCTGGAAGGCAGAAGGAAAGGCCCAGCACCCCTTATTTCCCACTAAAGTCTGGAGCTTCAGAAAACATTGTGTAATCTGGTCACACCCAACTCTTAGAAAGAGAAGGGAGGAGGAAGTCTAAGCTGAATTATGTAAAGAAAAACACCAAGGCCTGGTAAGTATTGGCAGCTCCTCCGATGGCAGAATTCAATTTTAAAATAACGCAGGCAATTCAGAAGCCAGAGCCAGACCTCAGGAAACTCAGGTTTATGTTCAAGGGACTGCATTACAATTTTGTAAACACGGTCTTTGTGTTTTCTCTTTTGTGGACTTTGGAGGATAATGACAGGCTTGATGTTTCTCATTAGATGTCTACGTAAAGCCAGGACCAGCAGGATAATGGGAAAGCTGTGACCTAAAACAATCCCAGGAGGAATCTGTCACAGAGTATTCTCCCATCAGACATATTTCACTGAGTTTCCTTTGTAAATAGTAGGAATTTAGACAGTGTATTTTGGTTTGAAAGCACTTCACATACATTAATTCATTCGATCCTCATAATCATCTGGCCAGGCAGATAGTGAAAACATCATCCATTTTATAGAGGAAGAAACTGAGTCTCAGAGAAGGGATGAGAAAAGGAGGAAAAATGCTAAGGACCTAAGCTAAGGACTCCTCCACCAGTGTGGGACAGTAGGAAAAACCACTGGTGCTGCATTCACAGCACATGGGTTCAAATCTTACCTCCGCATGAACATGGGCAAGTCATTTGATATCTCTCACTTTTCTAATCTATAAAATAAACCCAGTAGATTAAATGGCCCCTGAAGTCACTCTCTGCTCTACGTCTGACACCTACTGCCAACCTAGGAATAGGGCA
This sequence comes from Trichosurus vulpecula, assembly GCF_011100635.1. NCBI lineage: Eukaryota > Metazoa > Chordata > Mammalia > Diprotodontia > Phalangeridae > Trichosurus > Trichosurus vulpecula. Next base: position 32,889,161 of record NC_050575.1, read on the forward strand.
CTTAGCCAGAAGGTTATGCAATGGCCCTGCCCATCCAAGTTACCTACCTCAAGAGTGAGTCAGCCTTATAGAGAGGTCTTCAACCACACTGGGCAGAGAAATAGAAGACCTACATGTGAAAGTACCAAGCTGACCAACATTATACTGGGTGAAATGGGTAAGCAATCTTTTCTATGGCAAACTGGCATTTAAAACCAAGATCACTCTGGTCCAGGAAAATGCTGCCCTTTAAAATCAGAAGCACACTGGATTTTAGTTAGAAGAAATCTTAGGCATTATCCTAATAAAGCATATAAATAAAAGAGGAGATTTTATCCTCTCTTACTAATGTAATATACTGTACGGTAAACTATCAAGGAGTGTTTACATACACTGGGTTATTGTTAGTGCTAGGGGGATGTCTGCTCCAAGAATGTGAAGACTTCTCCCAGAGGAATGGGTAGATGAGAACAATTTGTTCTAACTGCCACAAAGGCAGCTGTCAAGGACACCAAGGTCATCCATTGCATCCCAGGCCATCACCAGTGGTCCTGGCTTTTGTCTTGCCACTGGACTTCCATTACTCTGAAAGAGATAGTGAGGCAGCAACTCTGCTTCACTTAAGTCCAGCTCACACATAAGTTGAGATATCACACTGTGATGTCATTGGTCCTCTTCAAA